>NC_142612.1:42108798-42411828 GCF_059453375.1 Lepisosteus platostomus | reverse complement strand
TGACCAAACTTGCAGAAACATGTTTATTTCTGCTGAAAATCACGTTTTGACACTTTCTGCACACTGGGGTTAAGAGCTGAGTGTGTGGGCTCTTTTGAGCCTTGCAGTTACATAGGGATTCAGTTGTCTGAAAAAACGCATTTATTTCGGGCTGAAAAACACGTTTTCAAAAGTGTTCTGTTACTGCCCCATAACTTACATGGGGGTGACCAAACTTGCAGAAACATGTTTATTTCTGCTGAAAAACACGTTTTGACACTTTCTGCACACTGGGGTTAAGAGCTGAGTGTGTGGGCTCTTCTGAGTCTTGCAGTTACATAGGGATTCAGTTGTCTGAAAAAACGCGTTTATTTCGGGCTGAAAAACACGTTTTCAAAAGTGTGTTGTTACTGCCCCATAACTTACATGGGGTTGACCAAACTTGCAGAAACATGTTTATTTCTGCTGAAAATCACGTTTTGACACTTTCTGCACACTGGGGTTAAGAGCTGAGTGTGTGGGCTCTACTGAGTCTTGCAGTTACATAGGGATTCAGTTGTCTGAAAAAACGCGTTTATTTCGGGCTGAAAAACACGTTTTCAAAAGTGTGCTGTTACTGCCCCATAACTTACATGGGGGTGACCAAACTTGCAGAAACATGTTTATTTCTGCTGAAAAACACGTTTTGACACTTTCTGCACACTGGAGTTAAGAGCTGAGTGTGTGGGCTCTTCTGAGTCTTGCAGTTACATAGGGATTCAGTTGTCTGAAAAAACGCGTTTATTTCGGGCTGAAAAACACGTTTTCAAAAGTGTGCTGTTACTGCCCCATAACTTACATGGGGGTGACCAAACTTGCAGAAACATGTTTATTTCTGCTGAAAAACACGTTTTGACACTTTCTGCACACTGGGGTTAAGAGCTGAGTGTGTGGGCTCTTCTGAGTCTTGCAGTTACATAGGGATTCAGTTGTCTGAAAAAACGCGTTTATTTCGGGCTGAAAAACACGTTTTCAAAAGTGTGCTGTTACTGCCCCATAACTTACATGGGGTTGACCAAACTTGCAGAAACATGTTTATTTCTGCTGAAAATCACGTTTTGACACTTTCTGCACACTGGGGTTAAGAGCTGAGTGTGTGGGCTCTACTGAGTCTTGCAGTTACATAGGGATTCAGTTTTCTGAAAAAACGCGTTTATTTCGGGCTGAAAAACACGTTTTCAAAAGTGTGCTGTTACTTCCCCATAACTTACATGGGGGTGACCAAACTTGCAGAAACATGTTTATTTCTGCTGAAAAACACGTTTTGACACTTTCTGCACACTGGGGTTAAGAGCTGAGTGTGTGGGCTCTTCTGAGTCTTGCAGTTACATAGGGATTCAGTTGTCTGAAAAAACGCGTTTATTTCGGGCTGAAAAACACGTTTTCAAAAGTGTGCTGTTACTGCCCCATAACTTACATGGGGTTGACCAAACTTGCAGAAACATGTTTATTTCTGCTGAAAATCACGTTTTGACACTTTCTGCACACTGGGGTTAAGAGCTGAGTGTGTGGGCTCTACTGAGTCTTGCAGTTACATAGGGATTCAGTTGTCTGAAAAAACGCGTTTATTTCGGGCTGAAAAACACGTTTTCAAAAGTGTGCTGTTACTGCCCCATAACTTACATGGGGGTGACCAAACTTGCAGAAACATGTTTATTTCTGCTGAAAAACACGTTTTGACACTTTCTGCACACTGGGGTTAAGAGCTGAGTGTGTGGGCTCTTTTGAGCCTTGCAGTTACATAGGGATTCAGTTGTCTGAAAAAACGCGTTCATTTCGGGCTGAAAAACACGTTTTCAAAAGTGTTCTGTTACTGCCCCATAACTTACATGGGGGTGACCAAACTTGCAGAAACATGTTTATTTCTGCTGAAAAACACGTTTTGACACTTTCTGCACACTGGGGTTAAGAGCTGAGTGTGTGGGCTCTTCTGAGTCTTGCAGTTACATAGGGATTCAGTTGTCTGAAAAAACGCGTTTATTTCGGGCTGAAAAACACGTTTTCAAAAGTGTGCTGTTACTGCCCCATAACTTACATGGGGTTGACCAAACTTGCAGAAACATGTTTATTTCTGCTGAAAATCACGTTTTGACACTTTCTGCACACTGGGGTTAAGAGCTGAGTGTGTGGGCTCTTTTGAGCCTTGCAGTTACATAGGGATTCAGTTGTCTGAAAAAACGCGTTTATTTCGGGCTGAAAAACACGTTTTCAAAAGTGTGCTGTTACTGCCCCATAACTTACATGGGGTTGACCAAACTTGCAGAAACATGTTTATTTCTGCTGAAAATCACGTTTTGACACTTTCTGCACACTGGGGTTAAGAGCTGAGTGTGTGGGCTCTTTTGAGCCTTGCAGTTACATAGGGATTCAGTTGTCTGAAAAAACGCGTTTATTTCGGGCTGAAAAACACGTTTTCAAAAGTGTTCTGTTACTGCCCCATAACTTACATGGGGTTGACCAAACTTGCAGAAACATGTTTATTTCTGCTGAAAATCACGTTTTGACACTTTCTGCACACTGGGGTTAAGAGCTGAGTGTGTGGGCTCTTTTGAGCCTTGCAGTTACATAGGGATTCAGTTGTCTGAAAAAACGCGTTTATTTCGGGCTGAAAAACACGTTTTCAAAAGTGTTCTGTTACTGCCCCATAACTTACATGGGGGTGACCAAACTTGCAGAAACATGTTTATTTCTGCTGAAAAACACGTTTTGACACTTTCTGCACACTGGGGTTAAGAGCTGAGTGTGTGGGCTCTTCTGAGTCTTGCAGTTACATAGGGATTCAGTTGTCTGAAAAAACGCGTTTATTTCGGGCTGAAAAACACGTTTTCAAAAGTGTGCTGTTACTGCCCCATAACTTACATGGGGTTGACCAAACTTGCAGAAACATGTTTATTTCTGCTGAAAATCACGTTTTGACACTTTCTGCACACTGGGGTTAAGAGCTGAGTGTGTGGGCTCTACTGAGTCTTGCAGTTACATAGGGATTCAGTTGTCTGAAAAAACGCGTTTATTTCGGGCTGAAAAACACGTTTTCAAAAGTGTGCTGTTACTTCCCCATAACTTACATGGGGGTGACCAAACTTGCAGAAACATGTTTATTTCTGCTGAAAAACACGTTTTGACACTTTCTGCACACTGGGGTTAAGAGCTGAGTGTGTGGGCTCTTCTGAGTCTTGCAGTTACATAGGGATTCAGTTGTCTGAAAAAACGCGTTTATTTCGGGCTGAAAAACACGTTTTCAAAAGTGTGCTGTTACTGCCCCATAACTTACATGGGGGTGACCAAACTTGCAGAAACATGTTTATTTCTGCTGAAAAACACGTTTTGACACTTTCTGCACACTGGGGTTAAGAGCTGAGTGTGTGGGCTCTTCTGAGTCTTGCAGTTACATAGGGATTCAGTTGTCTGAAAAAACGCGTTTATTTCGGGCTGAAAAACACGTTTTCAAAAGTGTGCTGTTACTGCCCCATAACTTACATGGGGTTGACCAAACTTGCAGAAACATGTTTATTTCTGCTGAAAATCACGTTTTGACACTTTCTGCACACTGGGGTTAAGAGCTGAGTGTGTGGGCTCTTTTGAGCCTTGCAGTTACATAGGGATTCAGTTGTCTGAAAAAACGCGTTTATTTCGGGCTGAAAAACACGTTTTCAAAAGTGTGCTGTTACTGCCCCATAACTTACATGGGGGTGACCAAACTTGCAGAAACATGTTTATTTCTGCTGAAAATCACGTTTTGACACTTTCTGCACACTGGGGTTAAGAGCTGAGTGTGTGGGCTCTACTGAGTCTTGCAGTTACATAGGGATTCAGTTGTCTGAAAAAACGCGTTTATTTCGGGCTGAAAAACACGTTTTCAAAAGTGTGCTGTTACTTCCCCATAACTTACATGGGGGTGACCAAACTTGCAGAAACATGTTTATTTCTGCTGAAAAACACGTTTTGACACTTTCTGCACACTGGGGTTAAGAGCTGAGTGTGTGGGCTCTTTTGAGCCTTGCAGTTACATAGGGATTCAGTTGTCTGAAAAAACGCGTTTATTTCGGGCTGAAAAACACGTTTTCAAAAGTGTGCTGTTACTGCACCATAACTTACATGGGGGTGACCAAACTTGCAGAAACATGTTTATTTCTGCTGAAAAACACGTTTTGACACTTTCTGCACACTGGGGTTAAGAGCTGAGTGTGTGGGCTCTTTTGAGCCTTGCAGTTACATAGGGATTCAGTTGTCTGAAAAAACGCGTTTATTTCGGGCTGAAAAACACGTTTTCAAAAGTGTGCTGTTACTGCACCATAACTTACATGGGGGTGACCAAACTTGCAGAAACATGTTTATTTCTGCTGAAAAACACGTTTTGACACTTTCTGCACACTGGGGTTAAGAGCTGAGTGTGTGGGCTCTTTTGAGCCTTGCAGTTACATAGGGATTCAGTTGTCTGAAAAAACGTGTTTATTTCGGGCTGAAAAACACGTTTTCAAAAGTGTGCTGTTACTGCACCATAACTTACATGGGGGTGACCAAACTTGCAGAAACATGTTTATTTCTGCTGAAAAACACGTTTTGACACTTTCTGCACACTGGGGTTAAGAGCTGAGTGTGTGGGCTCTTTTGAGCCTTGCAGTTACATAGGGATTCAGTTGTCTGAAAAAACGTGTTTATTTCGGGCTGAAAAACACGTTTTCAAAAGTGTGCTGTTACTGCCCCATAACTTACATGGGGGTGACCAAACTTGCAGAAACATGTTTATTTCTGCTGAAAAACACGTTTTGACACTTTCTGCACACTGGAGTTAAGAGCTGAGTGTGTAGGCTCTTCTGAGTCTTGCAGTTACATAGGGATTCAGTTGTCTGAAAAAACGCGTTTATTTCGGGCTGAAAAACACGTTTTCAAAAGTGTGCTGTTACTGCCCCATAACTTACATGGGGGTGACCAAACTTGCAGAAACATGTTTATTTCTGCTGAAAATCATGTTTTGACACTTTCTGCACACTGGGGTTAAGAGCTGAGTGTGTGGGCTCTTCTGAGTCTTGCAGTTACATAGGGATTCAGTTGTCTGAAAAAACGCGTTTATTTCGGGCTGAAAAACACGTTTTCAAAAGTGTGCTGTTACTGCCCCATAACTTACATGGGGGTGACCAAACTTGCAGAAACATGTTTATTTCTGCTGAAAATCATGTTTTGACACTTTCTGCACACTGGGGTTAAGAGCTGAGTGTGTGGGCTCTTTTGAGCCTTGCAGTTACAAAGGGATTCAGTTGTCTGAAAAAACGCGTTTATTTCGGGCTGAAAAACACGTTTTCAAAAGTGTGCTGTTACTGCCCCATAACTTACATGGGGGTGACCAAACTTGCAGAAACATGTTTATTTCTGCTGAAAAACACGTTTTGACACTTTCTGCACACTGGGGTTAAGAGCTGAGTGTGTGGGCTCTTCTGAGTCTTGCAGTTACATAGGGATTCAGTTGTCTGAAAAAACGCGTTTATTTCGGGCTGAAAAACACGTTTTCAAAAGTGTGCTGTTACTGCCCCATAACTTACATGGGGTTGACCAAACTTGCAGAAACATGTTTATTTCTGCTGAAAATCATGTTTTGACACTTTCTGCACACTGGGGTTAAGAGCTGAGTGTGTGGGCTCTTCTGAGTCTTGCAGTTACATAGGGATTCAGTTGTCTGAAAAAACGCGTTTATTTCGGGCTGAAAAACACGTTTTCAAAAGTGTGCTGTTACTGCCCCATAACTTACATGGGGGTGACCAAACTTGCAGAAACATGTTTATTTCTGCTGAAAATCATGTTTTGACACTTTCTGCACACTGGGGTTAAGAGCTGAGTGTGTGGGCTCTTCTGAGTCTTGCAGTTACATAGGGATTCAGTTGTCTGAAAAAACGCGTTTATTTCGGGCTGAAAAACACGTTTTCAAAAGTGTGCTGTTACTGCCCCATAACTTACATGGGGGTGACCAAACTTGCAGAAACATGTTTATTTCTGCTGAAAATCATGTTTTGACACTTTCTGCACACTGGGGTTAAGAGCTGAGTGTGTGGGCTCTTTTGAGCCTTGCAGTTACAAAGGGATTCAGTTGTCTGAAAAAACGCGTTTATTTCGGGCTGAAAAACACGTTTTCAAAAGTGTGCTGTTACTGCCCCATAACTTACATGGGGGTGACCAAACTTGCAGAAACATGTTTATTTCTGCTGAAAAACACGTTTTGACACTTTCTGCACACTGGGGTTAAGAGCTGAGTGTGTGGGCTCTTCTGAGTCTTGCAGTTACATAGGGATTCAGTTGTCTGAAAAAACGCGTTTATTTCGGGCTGAAAAACACGTTTTCAAAAGTGTGCTGTTACTGCCCCATAACTTACATGGGGTTGACCAAACTTGCAGAAACATGTTTATTTCTGCTGAAAATCATGTTTTGACACTTTCTGCACACTGGGGTTAAGAGCTGAGTGTGTGGGCTCTTCTGAGTCTTGCAGTTACATAGGGATTCAGTTGTCTGAAAAAACGCGTTTATTTCGGGCTGAAAAACACGTTTTCAAAAGTGTGCTGTTACTGCCCCATAACTTACATGGGGGTGACCAAACTTTCAGAAACATGTTTATTTCTGCTGAAAATCATGTTTTGACACTTTCTGCACACTGGGGTTAAGAGCTGAGTGTGTGGGCTCTTTTGAGCCTTGCAGTTACAAAGGGATTCAGTTGTCTGAAAAAACGCGTTTATTTCGGGCTGAAAAACACGTTTTCAAAAGTGTGCTGTTACTGCCCCATAACTTACATGGGGGTGACCAAACTTGCAGAAACATGTTTATTTCTGCTGAAAAACACGTTTTGACACTTTCTGCACACTGGGGTTAAGAGCTGAGTGTGTGGGCTCTTCTGAGTCTTGCAGTTACATAGGGATTCAGTTGTCTGAAAAAACGCATTTATTTCGGGCTGAAAAACACGTTTTCAAAAGTGTGCTGTTACTGCCCCATAACTTACATGGGGTTGACCAAACTTGCAGAAACATGTTTATTTCTGCTGAAAATCACGTTTTGACACTTTCTGCACACTGGGGTTAAGAGCTGATTGTGTGGGCTCTTTTGAGCCTTGCAGTTACATAGGGATTCAGTTGTCTGAAAAAACGCGTTTATTTCGGGCTGAAAAACACGTTTTCAAAAGTGTTCTGTTACTGCCCCATAACTTACATGGGGGTGACCAAACTTGCAGAAACATGTTTATTTCTGCTGAAAAACACGTTTTGACACTTTCTGCACACTGGGGTTAAGAGCTGAGTGTGTGGGCTCTTCTGAGTCTTGAAGTTACGTAGGGATTCAGTTGTCTGAAAAAACGCGTTTATTTCGGGCTGAAAAACACGTTTTCAAAAGTGTGTTGTTACTGCCCCATAACTTACATGGGGTTGACCAAACTTGCAGAAACATGTTTATTTCTGCTGAAAATCACGTTTTGACACTTTCTGCACACTGGGGTTAAGAGCTGAGTGTGTGGGCTCTACTGAGTCTTGCAGTTACATAGGGATTCAGTTGTCTGAAAAAACGCGTTTATTTCGGGCTGAAAAACACGTTTTCAAAAGTGTGCTGTTACTGCCCCATAACTTACATGGGGGTGACCAAACTTGCAGAAACATGTTTATTTCTGCTGAAAAACACGTTTTGACACTTTCTGCACACTGGAGTTAAGAGCTGAGTGTGTGGGCTCTTCTGAGTCTTGCAGTTACATAGGGATTCAGTTGTCTGAAAAAACGCGTTTATTTCGGGCTGAAAAACACGTTTTCAAAAGTGTGCTGTTACTGCCCCATAACTTACATGGGGTTGACCAAACTTGCAGAAACATGTTTATTTCTGCTGAAAATCACGTTTTGACACTTTCTGCACACTGGGGTTAAGAGCTGAGTGTGTGGGCTCTACTGAGTCTTGCAGTTACATAGGGATTCAGTTTTCTGAAAAAACGCGTTTATTTCGGGCTGAAAAACACGTTTTCAAAAGTGTGCTGTTACTTCCCCATAACTTACATGGGGGTGACCAAACTTGCAGAAACATGTTTATTTCTGCTGAAAAACACGTTTTGACACTTTCTGCACACTGGGGTTAAGAGCTGAGTGTGTGGGCTCTTCTGAGTCTTGCAGTTACATAGGGATTCAGTTGTCTGAAAAAACGCGTTTATTTCGGGCTGAAAAACACGTTTTCAAAAGTGTTCTGTTACTGCCCCATAACTTACATGGGGGTGACCAAACTTGCAGAAACATGTTTATTTCTGCTGAAAAACACGTTTTGACACTTTCTGCACACTGGGGTTAAGAGCTGAGTGTGTGGGCTCTTCTGAGTCTTGCAGTTACATAGGGATTCAGTTGTCTGAAAAAACGCGTTTATTTCGGGCTGAAAAACACGTTTTCAAAAGTGTGCTGTTACTGCCCCATAACTTACATGGGGTTGACCAAACTTGCAGAAACATGTTTATTTCTGCTGAAAATCACGTTTTGACACTTTCTGCACACTGGGGTTAAGAGCTGAGTGTGTGGGCTCTTTTGAGCCTTGCAGTTACATAGGGATTCAGTTGTCTGAAAAAACGCGTTTATTTCGGGCTGAAAAACACGTTTTCAAAAGTGTGCTGTTACTGCCCCATAACTTACATGGGGGTGACCAAACTTGCAGAAACATGTTTATTTCTGCTGAAAAACACGTTTTGACACTTTCTGCACACTGGGGTTAAGAGCTGAGTGTGTGGGCTCTTCTGAGTCTTGCAGTTACATAGGGATTCAGTTGTCTGAAAAAACGCGTTTATTTCGGGCTGAAAAACACGTTTTCAAAAGTGTGCTGTTACTGCCCCATAACTTACATGGGGTTGACCAAACTTGCAGAAACATGTTTATTTCTGCTGAAAATCACGTTTTGACACTTTCTGCACACTGGGGTTAAGAGCTGAGTGTGTGGGCTCTTTTGAGCCTTGCAGTTACATAGGGATTCAGTTGTCTGAAAAAACGCGTTTATTTCGGGCTGAAAAACACGTTTTCAAAAGTGTTCTGTTACTGCCCCATAACTTACATGGGGTTGACCAAACTTGCAGAAACATGTTTATTTCTGCTGAAAATCACGTTTTGACACTTTCTGCACACTGGGGTTAAGAGCTGAGTGTGTGGGCTCTTTTGAGCCTTGCAGTTACATAGGGATTCAGTTGTCTGAAAAAACGCGTTTATTTCGGGCTGAAAAACACGTTTTCAAAAGTGTTCTGTTACTGCCCCATAACTTACATGGGGGTGACCAAACTTGCAGAAACATGTTTATTTCTGCTGAAAAACACGTTTTGACACTTTCGGCACACTGGGGTTAAGAGCTGAGTGTGTGGGCTCTTCTGAGTCTTGCAGTTACATAGGGATTCAGTTGTCTGAAAAAACGCGTTTATTTCGGGCTGAAAAACACGTTTTCAAAAGTGTGCTGTTACTGCCCCATAACTTACATGGGGTTGACCAAACTTGCAGAAACATGTTTATTTCTGCTGAAAATCACGTTTTGACACTTTCTGCACACTGGGGTTAAGAGCTGAGTGTGTGGGCTCTACTGAGTCTTGCAGTTACATAGGGATTCAGTTGTCTGAAAAAACGCGTTTATTTCGGGCTGAAAAACACGTTTTCAAAAGTGTGCTGTTACTTCCCCATAACTTACATGGGGGTGACCAAACTTGCAGAAACATGTTTATTTCTGCTGAAAAACACGTTTTGACACTTTCTGCACACTGGGGTTAAGAGCTGAGTGTGTGGGCTCTTCTGAGTCTTGCAGTTACATAGGGATTCAGTTGTCTGAAAAAACGCGTTTATTTCGGGCTGAAAAACACGTTTTCAAAAGTGTGCTGTTACTGCCCCATAACTTACATGGGGTTGACCAAACTTGCAGAAACATGTTTATTTCTGCTGAAAATCACGTTTTGACACTTTCTGCACACTGGGGTTAAGAGCTGAGTGTGTGGGCTCTTTTGAGCCTTGCAGTTACATAGGGATTCAGTTGTCTGAAAAAACGCGTTTATTTCGGGCTGAAAAACACGTTTTCAAAAGTGTTCTGTTACTGCCCCATAACTTACATGGGGGTGACCAAACTTGCAGAAACATGTTTATTTCTGCTGAAAATCACGTTTTGACACTTTCTGCACACTGGGGTTAAGAGCTGAGTGTGTGGGCTCTACTGAGTCTTGCAGTTACATAGGGATTCAGTTGTCTGAAAAAACGCGTTTATTTCGGGCTGAAAAACACGTTTTCAAAAGTGTGCTGTTACTTCCCCATAACTTACATGGGGGTGACCAAACTTGCAGAAACATGTTTATTTCTGCTGAAAAACACGTTTTGACACTTTCTGCACACTGGGGTTAAGAGCTGAGTGTGTGGGCTCTTTTGAGCCTTGCAGTTACATAGGGATTCAGTTGTCTGAAAAAACGCGTTTATTTCGGGCTGAAAAACACGTTTTCAAAAGTGTGCTGTTACTGCACCATAACTTACATGGGGGTGACCAAACTTGCAGAAACATGTTTATTTCTGCTGAAAAACACGTTTTGACACTTTCTGCACACTGGGGTTAAGAGCTGAGTGTGTGGGCTCTTTTGAGCCTTGCAGTTACATAGGGATTCAGTTGTCTGAAAAAACGCGTTTATTTCGGGCTGAAAAACACGTTTTCAAAAGTGTGCTGTTACTGCCCCATAACTTACATGGGGGTGACCAAACTTGCAGAAACATGTTTATTTCTGCTGAAAATCATGTTTTGACACTTTCTGCACACTGGGGTTAAGAGCTGAGTGTGTGGGCTCTTTTGAGCCTTGCAGTTACAAAGGGATTCAGTTGTCTGAAAAAACGCGTTTATTTCGGGCTGAAAAACACGTTTTCAAAAGTGTGCTGTTACTGCCCCATAACTTACATGGGGGTGACCAAACTTGCAGAAACATGTTTATTTCTGCTGAAAAACACGTTTTGACACTTTCTGCACACTGGGGTTAAGAGCTGAGTGTGTGGGCTCTTCTGAGTCTTGCAGTTACATAGGGATTCAGTTGTCTGAAAAAACGCGTTTATTTCGGGCTGAAAAACACGTTTTCAAAAGTGTGCTGTTACTGCCCCATAACTTACATGGGGTTGACCAAACTTGCAGAAACATGTTTATTTCTGCTGAAAATCATGTTTTGACACTTTCTGCACACTGGGGTTAAGAGCTGAGTGTGTGGGCTCTTCTGAGTCTTGCAGTTACATAGGGATTCAGTTGTCTGAAAAAACGCGTTTATTTCGGGCTGAAAAACACGTTTTCAAAAGTGTGCTGTTACTGCCCCATAACTTACATGGGGGTGACCAAACTTGCAGAAACATGTCTATTTCTGCTGAAAATCATGTTTTGACACTTTCTGCACACTGGGGTTAAGAGCTGAGTGTGTGGGCTCTTTTGAGCCTTGCAGTTACAAAGGGATTCAGTTGTCTGAAAAAACGCGTTTATTTCGGGCTGAAAAACACGTTTTCAAAAGTGTGCTGTTACTGCCCCATAACTTACATGGGGGTGACCAAACTTGCAGAAACATGTTTATTTCTGCTGAAAAACACGTTTTGACACTTTCTGCACACTGGGGTTAAGAGCTGAGTGTGTGGGCTCTTCTGAGTCTTGCAGTTACATAGGGATTCAGTTGTCTGAAAAAACGCATTTATTTCGGGCTGAAAAACACGTTTTCAAAAGTGTGCTGTTACTGCCCCATAACTTACATGGGGTTGACCAAATTTGCAGAAACATGTTTATTTCTGCTGAAAATCACGTTTTGACACTTTCTGCACACTGGGGTTAAGAGCTGAGTGTGTGGGCTCTTTTGAGCCTTGCAGTTACATAGGGATTCAGTTGTCTGAAAAAACGCGTTTATTTCGGGCTGAAAAACACGTTTTCAAAAGTGTTCTGTTACTGCCCCATAACTTACATGGGGGTGACCAAACTTGCAGAAACATGTTTATTTCTGCTGAAAAACACGTTTTGACACTTTCTGCACACTGGGGTTAAGAGCTGAGTGTGTGGGCTCTTCTGAGTCTTGCAGTTACATAGGGATTCAGTTGTCTGAAAAAACGCGTTTATTTCGGGCTGAAAAACACGTTTTCAAAAGTGTGCTGTTACTGCCCCATAACTTACATGGGGTTGACCAAACTTGCAGAAACATGTTTATTTCTGCTGAAAATCACGTTTTGACACTCTCTGCACACTGGGGTTAAGAGCTGAGTGTGTGGGCTCTACTGAGTCTTGCAGTTACATAGGGATTCAGTTGTCTGAAAAAACGCGTTTATTTCGGGCTGAAAAACACGTTTTCAAAAGTGTGCTGTTACTGCCCCATAACTTACATGGGGGTGACCAAACTTGCAGAAACATGTTTATTTCTGCTGAAAAACACGTTTTGACACTTTCTGCACACTGGGGTTAAGAGCTGAGTGTGTGGGCTCTTCTGAGTCTTGCAGTTACATAGGGATTCAGTTGTCTGAAAAAACGCGTTTATTTCGGGCTGAAAAACACGTTTTCAAAAGTGTGCTGTTACTGCCCCATAACTTACATGGGGTTGACCAAACTTGCAGAAACATGTTTATTTCTGCTGAAAATCATGTTTTGACACTTTCTGCACACTGGGGTTAAGAGCTGAGTGTGTGGGCTCTTCTGAGTCTTGCAGTTACATAGGGATTCAGTTGTCTGAAAAAACGCGTTTATTTCGGGCTGAAAAACACGTTTTCAAAAGTGTGCTGTTACTGCCCCATAACTTACATGGGGGTGACCAAACTTGCAGAAACATGTTTATTTCTGTTGAAAATCATGTTTTGACACTTTCTGCACACTGGGGTTAAGAGCTGAGTGTGTGGGCTCTTTTGAGCCTTGCAGTTACAAAGGGATTCAGTTGTCTGAAAAAACGCGTTTATTTCGGGCTGAAAAACACGTTTTCAAAAGTGTGCTGTTACTGCCCCATAACTTACATGGGGGTGACCAAACTTGCAGAAACATGTTTATTTCTGCTGAAAAACACGTTTTGACACTTTCTGCACACTGGGGTTAAGAGCTGAGTGTGTGGGCTCTTCTGAGTCTTGCAGTTACATAGGGATTCAGTTGTCTGAAAAAACGCATTTATTTCGGGCTGAAAAACACGTTTTCAAAAGTGTGCTGTTACTGCCCCATAACTTACATGGGGTTGACCAAACTTGCAGAAACATGTTTATTTCTGCTGAAAATCACGTTTTGACACTTTCTGCACACTGGGGTTAAGAGCTGAGTGTGTGGGCTCTTTTGAGCCTTGCAGTTACATAGGGATTCAGTTGTCTGAAAAAACGCGTTTATTTCGGGCTGAAAAACACGTTTTCAAAAGTGTGCTGTTACTGCCCCATAACTTACATGGGGGTGACCAAACTTGCAGAAACATGTTTATTTCTGCTGAAAATCATGTTTTGACACTTTCTGCACACTGGGGTTAAGAGCTGAGTGTGTGGGCTCTTCTGAGTCTTGCAGTTACATAGGGATTCAGTTGTCTGAAAAAACGCGTTTATTTCGGGCTGAAAAACACGTTTTCAAAAGTGTGCTGTTACTGCCCCATAACTTACATGGGGGTGACCAAACTTGCAGAAACATGTTTATTTCTGCTGAAAATCATGTTTTGACACTTTCTGCACACTGGGGTTAAGAGCTGAGTGTGTGGGCTCTTCTGAGTCTTGCAGTTACATAGGGATTCAGTTGTCTGAAAAAACGCGTTTATTTCGGGCTGAAAAACACGTTTTCAAAAGTGTGCTGTTACTGCCCCATAACTTACATGGGGGTGACCAAACTTGCAGAAACATGTTTATTTCTGCTGAAAATCATGTTTTGACACTTTCTGCACACTGGGGTTAAGAGCTGAGTGTGTGGGCTCTTTTGAACCTTGCAGTTACAAAGGGATTCAGTTGTCTGAAAAAACGCGTTTATTTCGGGCTGAAAAACACGTTTTCAAAAGTGTGCTGTTACTGCCCCATAACTTACATGGGGGTGACCAAACTTGCAGAAACATGTTTATTTCTGCTGAAAAACACGTTTTGACACTTTCTGCACACTGGGGTTAAGAGCTGAGTGTGTGGGCTCTTCTGAGTCTTGCAGTTACATAGGGATTCAGTTGTCTGAAAAAACGCGTTTATTTCGGGCTGAAAAACACGTTTTCAAAAGTGTGCTGTTACTGCCCCATAACTTACATGGGGTTGACCAAACTTGCAGAAACATGTTTATTTCTGCTGAAAATCACGTTTTGACACTCTCTGCACACTGGGGTTAAGAGCTGAGTGTGTGGGCTCTACTGAGTCTTGCAGTTACATAGGGATTCAGTTGTCTGAAAAAACGCGTTTATTTCGGGCTGAAAAACACGTTTTCAAAAGTGTGCTGTTACTGCCCCATAACTTACATGGGGGTGACCAAACTTGCA
This sequence comes from Lepisosteus platostomus, assembly GCF_059453375.1. Classification (NCBI taxonomy): domain Eukaryota; kingdom Metazoa; phylum Chordata; class Actinopteri; order Semionotiformes; family Lepisosteidae; genus Lepisosteus; species Lepisosteus platostomus. Next base: position 42,397,394 of record NC_142612.1, on the reverse strand, counting down.
GAAACATGTTTATTTCTGCTGAAAAACACGTTTTGACACTTTCTGCACACTGGGGTTAAGAACTGAGTGTGTGGGCTCTTCTGAGTCTTGCAGTTACATAGGGATTCAGTTGTCTGAAAAAACGCGTTTATTTCGGGCTGAAAAACACGTTTTCAAAAGTGTGCTGTTACTGCCCCATAACTTACATGGGGGTGACCAAACTTGCAGAAACATGTTTATTTCTGTTGAAAATCATGTTTTGACACTTTCTGCACACTGGGGTTAAGAGCTGAGTGTGTGGGCTCTTTTGAGCCTTGCAGTTACAAAGGGATTCAGTTGTCTGAAAAAACGCGTTTATTTCGGGCTGAAAAACACGTTTTCAAAAGTGTGCTGTTACTGCCCCATAACTTACATGGGGGTGACCAAACTTGCAGAAACATGTTTATTTCTGCTGAAAAACACGTTTTGACACTTTCTGCACACTGGGGTTAAGAGCTGAGTGTGTGGGCTCTTCTGAGTCTTGCAGTTACATAGGGATTCAGTTGTCTGAAAAAACGCATTTATTTCGGGCTGAAAAACACGTTTTCAAAAGTGTGCTGTTACTGCCCCATAACTTACATGGGGTTGACCAAACTTGCAGAAACATGTTTATTTCTGCTGAAAATCACGTTTTGACACTTTCTGCACACTGGGGTTAAGAGCTGAGTGTGTGGGCTCTTTTGAGCCTTGCAGTTACATAGGGATTCAGTTGTCTGAAAAAACGCGTTTATTTCGGGCTGAAAAACACGTTTTCAAAAGTGTGCTGTTACTGCCCCATAACTTACATGGGGGTGACCAAACTTGCAGAAACATGTTTATTTCTGCTGAAAATCATGTTTTGACACTTTCTGCACACTGGGGTTAAGAGCTGAGTGTGTGGGCTCTTCTGAGTCTTGCAGTTACATAGGGATTCAGTTGTCTGAAAAAACGCGTTTATTTCGGGCTGAAAAACACGTTTTCAAAAGTGTGCTGTTACTGCCCCATAACTTACATGGGGGTGACCAAACTTGCAGAAACATGTTTATTTCTGCTGAAAATCATGTTTTGACACTTTCTGCACACTGGGGTTAAGAGCTGAGTGTGTGGGCTCTTCTGAGTCTTGCAGTTACATAGGGATTCAGTTGTCTGAAAAAACGCGTTTATATCGGGCTGAAAAACACGTTTTCAAAAGTGTGCTGTTACTGCCCCATAACTTACATGGGGGTGACCAAACTTGCAGAAACATGTTTATTTCTGCTGAAAATCATGTTTTGACACTTTCTGCACACTGGGGTTAAGAGCTGAGTGTGTGGGCTCTTTTGAACCTTGCAGTTACAAAGGGATTCAGTTGTCTGAAAAAACGCGTTTATTTCGGGCTGAAAAACACGTTTTCAAAAGTGTGCTGTTACTGCCCCATAACTTACATGGGGGTGACCAAACTTGCAGAAACATGTTTATTTCTGCTGAAAAACACGTTTTGACACTTTCTGCACACTGGGGTTAAGAGCTGAGTGTGTGGGCTCTTCTGAGTCTTGCAGTTACATAGGGATTCAGTTGTCTGAAAAAACGCGTTTATTTCGGGCTGAAAAACACGTTTTCAAAAGTGTGCTGTTACTGCCCCATAACTTACATGGGGTTGACCAAACTTGCAGAAACATGTTTATTTCTGCTGAAAATCATGTTTTGACACTTTCTGCACACTGGGGTTAAGAGCTGAGTGTGTGGGCTCTTCTGAGTCTTGCAGTTACATAGGGATTCAGTTGTCTGAAAAAACGCGTTTATTTCGGGCTGAAAAACACGTTTTCAAAAGTGTGCTGTTACTGCCCCATAACTTACATGGGGGTGACCAAACTTGCAGAAACATGTTTATTTCTGCTGAAAATCATGTTTTGACACTTTCTGCACACTGGGATTAAGAGCTGAGTGTGTGGGCTCTTTTGAGCCTTGCAGTTACAAAGGGATTCAGTTGTCTGAAAAAACGCGTTTATTTCGGGCTGAAAAACACGTTTTCAAAAGTGTGCTGTTACTGCCCCATAACTTACATGGGGGTGACCAAACTTGCAGAAACATGTTTATTTCTGCTGAAAAACACGTTTTGACACTTTCTGCACACTGGGGTTAAGAGCTGAGTGTGTGGGCTCTTCTGAGTCTTGCAGTTACATAGGGATTCAGTTGTCTGAAAAAACGCGTTTATTTCGGGCTGAAAAACACGTTTTCAAAAGTGTGCTGTTACTGCCCCATAACTTACATGGGGTTGACCAAACTTGCAGAAACATGTTTATTTCTGCTGAAAATCACGTTTTGACGCTTTCTGCACACTGGGGTTAAGAGCTGAGTGTGTGGGCTCTTTTGAGCCTTGCAGTTACATAGGGATTCAGTTGTCTGAAAAAACGCGTTTATTTCGGGCTGAAAAACACGTTTTCAAAAGTGTGCTGTTACTGCCCCATAACTTACATGGGGGTGACCAAACTTGCAGAAACATGTTTATTTCTGCTGAAAATCACGTTTTGACGCTTTCTGCACACTGGGGTTAAGAGCTGAGTGTGTGGGCTCTTTTGAGCCTTGCAGTTACATAGGGATTCAGTTGTCTGAAAAAACGCGTTTATTTCGGGCTGAAAAACACGTTTTCAAAAGTGTTCTGTTACTGCCCCATAACTTACATGGGGGTGACCAAACTTGCAGAAACATGTTTATTTCTGCTGAAAAACACGTTTTGACACTTTCTGCACACTGGGGTTAAGAGCTGAGTGTGTGGGCTCTTTTGAGCCTTGCAGTTACATAGGGATTCAGTTGTCTGAAAAAACGCGTTTATTTCGGGCTGAAAAACACGTTTTCAAAAGTGTGCTGTTACTGCACCATAACTTACATGGGGGTGACCAAACTTGCAGAAACATGTTTATTTCTGCTGAAAAACACGTTTTGACACTTTCTGCACACTGGGGTTAAGAGCTGAGTGTGTGGGCTCTTTTGAGCCTTGCAGTTACATAGGGATTCAGTTGTCTGAAAAAACGTGTTTATTTCGGGCTGAAAAACACGTTTTCAAAAGTGTGCTGTTACTGCCCCATAACTTACATGGGGTTGACCAAACTTGCAGAAACATGTTTATTTCTGCTGAAAATCACGTTTTGACACTTTCTGCACACTGGGGTTAACAGCTGAGTGTGTGGGCTCTACTGAGTCTTGCAGTTACATAGGGATTCAGTTTTCTGAAAAAACGCGTTTATTTCGGGCTGAAAAACACGTTTTCAAAAGTGTGCTGTTACTTCCCCATAACTTACATGGGGGTGACCAAACTTGCAAAAACATGTTTATTTCTGCTGAAAAACACGTTTTGACACTTTCTGCACACTGGGGTTAAGAGCTAAGTGTGTGGGCTCTTCTGAGTCTTGCAGTTACATAGGGATTCAGTTGTCTGAAAAAACGCGTTTATTTCGGGCTGAAAAACACGTTTTCAAAAGTTTGCTGTTACTGCCCCATAACTTACATGGGGTTGACCAAACTTGCAGAAACATGTTTATTTCTGCTGAAAATCACGTTTTGACACTTTCTGCACACTGGGGTTAAGAGCTGAGTGTGTGGGCTCTACTGAGTCTTGCAGTTACATAGGGATTCAGTTGTCTGAAAAAACGCGTTTATTTCGGGCTGAAAAACACGTTTTCAAAAGTGTGCTGTTACTGCCCCATAACTTACATGGGGTTGACCAAACTTGCAGAAACATGTTTATTTCTGCTGAAAATCACGTTTTGACACTTTCTGCACACTGGGGTTAAGAGCTGAGTGTGTGGGCTCTTTTGAGCCTTGCAGTTACATAGGGATTCAGTTGTCTGAAAAAACGCGTTTATTTCGGGCTGAAAAACACGTTTTCAAAAGTGTTCTGTTACTGCCCCATAACTTACATGGGGGTGACCAAACTTGCAGAAACATGTTTATTTCTGCTGAAAAACACGTTTTGACACTTTCTGCACACTGGGGTTAAGAGCTGAGTGTGTGGGCTCTTCTGAGTCTTGCAGTTACATAGGGATTCAGTTGTCTGAAAAAACGCGTTTATTTCGGGCTGAAAAACACGTTTTCAAAAGTGTGCTGTTACTGCCCCATAACTTACATGGGGTTGACCAAACTTGCAGAAACATGTTTATTTCTGCTGAAAATCACGTTTTGACACTTTCTGCACACTGGGGTTAAGAGCTGAGTGTGTGGGCTCTTTTGAGCCTTGCAGTTACATAGGGATTCAGTTGTCTGAAAAAACGCGTTTATTTCGGGCTGAAAAACACGTTTTCAAAAGTGTTCTGTTACTGCCCCATAACTTACATGGGGGTGACCAAACTTGCAGAAACATGTTTATTTCTGCTGAAAATCACGTTTTGACACTTTCTGCACACTGGGGTTAAGAGCTGAGTGTGTGGGCTCTACTGAGTCTTGCAGTTACATAGGGATTCAGTTGTCTGAAAAAACGCGTTTATTTCGGGCTGAAAAACACGTTTTCAAAAGTGTGCTGTTACTTCCCCATAACTTACATGGGGGTGACCAAACTTGCAGAAACATGTTTATTTCTGCTGAAAAACACGTTTTGACACTTTCTGCACACTGGGGTTAAGAGCTGAGTGTGTGGGCTCTTTTGAGCCTTGCAGTTACATAGGGATTCAGTTGTCTGAAAAAACGCGTTTATTTCGGGCTGAAAAACACGTTTTCAAAAGTGTGCTGTTACTGCACCATAACTTACATGGGGGTGACCAAACTTGCAGAAACATGTTTATTTCTGCTGAAAAACACGTTTTGACACTTTCTGCACACTGGGGTTAAGAGCTGAGTGTGTGGGCTCTTTTGAGCCTTGCAGTTACATAGGGATTCAGTTGTCTGAAAAAACGTGTTTATTTCGGGCTGAAAAACACGTTTTCAAAAGTGTGCTGTTACTGCCCCATAACTTACATGGGGGTGACCAAACTTGCAGAAACATGTTTATTTCTGCTGAAAAACACGTTTTGACACTTTCTGCACACTGGAGTTAAGAGCTGAGTGTGTAGGCTCTTCTGAGTCTTGCAGTTACATAGGGATTCAGTTGTCTGAAAAAACGCGTTTATTTCGGGCTGAAAAACACGTTTTCAAAAGTGTGCTGTTACTGCCCCATAACTTACATGGGGGTGACCAAACTTGCAGAAACATGTTTATTTCTGCTGAAAATCATGTTTTGACACTTTCTGCACACTGGGGTTAAGAGCTGAGTGTGTGGGCTCTTCTGAGTCTTGCAGTTACATAGGGATTCAGTTGTCTGAAAAAACGCGTTTATTTCGGGCTGAAAAACACGTTTTCAAAAGTGTGCTGTTACTGCCCCATAACTTACATGGGGGTGACCAAACTTGCAGAAACATGTTTATTTCTGCTGAAAATCATGTTTTGACACTTTCTGCACACTGGAGTTAAGAGCTGAGTGTGTAGGCTCTTCTGAGTCTTGCAGTTACATAGGGATTCAGTTGTCTGAAAAAACGCGTTTATTTCGGGCTGAAAAACACGTTTTCAAAAGTGTGCTGTTACTGCCCCATAACTTACATGGGGGTGACCAAACTTGCAGAAACATGTTTATTTCTGCTGAAAATCATGTTTTGACACTTTCTGCACACTGGGGTTAAGAGCTGAGTGTGTGGGCTCTTCTGAGTCTTGCAGTTACATAGGGATTCAGTTGTCTGAAAAAACGCGTTTATTTCGGGCTGAAAAACACGTTTTCAAAAGTGTGCTGTTACTGCCCCATAACTTACATGGGGGTGACCAAACTTGCAGAAACATGTTTATTTCTGCTGAAAATCATGTTTTGACACTTTCTGCACACTGGGGTTAAGAGCTGAGTGTGTGGGCTCTTCTGAGTCTTGCAGTTACATAGGGATTCAGTTGTCTGAAAAAACGCGTTTATTTCGGGCTGAAAAACACGTTTTCAAAAGTGTGCTGTTACTGCCCCATAACTTACATGGGGGTGACCAAACTTGCAGAAACATGTTTATTTCTGCTGAAAATCATGTTTTGACACTTTCTGCACACTGGGGTTAAGAGCTGAGTGTGTGGGCTCTTTTGAACCTTGCAGTTACAAAGGGATTCAGTTGTCTGAAAAAACGCGTTTATTTCGGGCTGAAAAACACGTTTTCAAAAGTGTGCTGTTACTGCCCCATAACTTACATGGGGGTGACCAAACTTGCAGAAACATGTTTATTTCTGCTGAAAAACACGTTTTGACACTTTCTGCACACTGGGGTTAAGAGCTGAGTGTGTGGGCTCTTCTGAGTCTTGCAGTTACATAGGGATTCAGTTGTCTGAAAAAACGCGTTTATTTCGGGCTGAAAAACACGTTTTCAAAAGTGTGCTGTTACTGCCCCATAACTTACATGGGGTTGACCAAACTTGCAGAAACATGTTTATTTCTGCTGAAAATCATGTTTTGACACTTTCTGCACACTGGGGTTAAGAGCTGAGTGTGTGGGCTCTTCTGAGTCTTGCAGTTACATAGGGATTCAGTTGTCTGAAAAAACGCGTTTATTTCGGGCTGAAAAACACGTTTTCAAAAGTGTGCTGTTACTGCCCCATAACTTACATGGGGGTGACCAAACTTGCAGAAACATGTTTATTTCTGCTGAAAATCATGTTTTGACACTTTCTGCACACTGGGATTAAGAGCTGAGTGTGTGGGCTCTTTTGAGCCTTGCAGTTACAAAGGGATTCAGTTGTCTGAAAAAACGCGTTTATTTCGGGCTGAAAAACACGTTTTCAAAAGTGTGCTGTTACTGCCCCATAACTTACATGGGGGTGACCAAACTTGCAGAAACATGTTTATTTCTGCTGAAAAACACGTTTTGACACTTTCTGCACACTGGGGTTAAGAGCTGAGTGTGTGGGCTCTTCTGAGTCTTGCAGTTACATAGGGATTCAGTTGTCTGAAAAAACGCATTTATTTCGGGCTGAAAAACACGTTTTCAAAAGTGTGCTGTTACTGCCCCATAACTTACATGGGGTTGACCAAACTTGCAGAAACATGTTTATTTCTGCTGAAAATCACGTTTTGACACTTTCTGCACACTGGGGTTAAGAGCTGAGTGTGTGGGCTCTTTTGAGCCTTGCAGTTACATAGGGATTCAGTTGTCTGAAAAAACGCGTTTATTTCGGGCTGAAAAACATGTTTTCAAAAGTGTTCTGTTACTGCCCCATAACTTACATGGGGGTGACCAAACTTGCAGAAACATGTTTATTTCTGCTGAAAATCACGTTTTGACACTTTCTGCACACTGGGGTTAAGAGCTGAGTGTGTGGGCTCTTCTGAGTCTTGCAGTTACATAGGGATTCAGTTGTCTGAAAAAACGCGTTTATTTCGGGCTGAAAAACACGTTTTCAAAAGTGTGCTGTTACTGCCCCATAACTTACATGGGGGTGACCAAACTTGCAGAAACATGTTTATTTCTGCTGAAAAACACGTTTTGACACTTTCTGCACACTGGGGTTAAGAGCTGAGTGTGTGGGCTCTTCTGAGTCTTGCAGTTACATAGGGATTCAGTTGTCTGAAAAAACGCGTTTATTTCGGGCTGAAAAACACGTTTTCAAAAGTGTGCTGTTACTGCCCCATAACTTACATGGGGTTGACCAAACTTGCAGAAACGTTTATTTCTGCTGAAAATCACGTTTTGACACTTTCTGCACACTGGGGTTAAGAGCTGAGTGTGTGGGCTCTACTGAGTCTTGCAGTTACATAGGGATTCAGTTTTCTGAAAAAACGCGTTTATTTCGGGCTGAAAAACACGTTTTCAAAAGTGTGCTGTTACTTCCCCATAACTTACATGGGGGTGACCAAACTTGCAGAAACATGTTTATTTCTGCTGAAAAACACGTTTTGACACTTTCTGCACACTGGGGTTAAGAGCTGAGTGTGTGGGCTCTTCTGAGTCTTGCAGTTACATAGGGATTCAGTTGTCTGAAAAAACGCGTTTATTTCGGGCTGAAAAACACGTTTTCAAAAGTGTGCTGTTACTGCCCCATAACTTACATGGGGTTGACCAAACTTGCAGAAACATGTTTATTTCTGCTGAAAATCACGTTTTGACACTTTCTGCACACTGGGGTTAAGAGCTGAGTGTGTGGGCTCTACTGAGTCTTGCAGTTACATAGGGATTCAGTTGTCTGAAAAAACGCGTTTATTTCGGGCTGAAAAACACGTTTTCAAAAGTGTGCTGTTACTGCCCCATAACTTACATGGGGTTGACCAAACTTGCAGAAACATGTTTATTTCTGCTGAAAATCACGTTTTGACACTTTCTGCACACTGGGGTTAAGAGCTGAGTGTGTGGGCTCTACTGAGTCTTGCAGTTACATAGGGATTCAGTTGTCTGAAAAAACGCGTTTATTTCGGGCTGAAAAACACGTTTTCAAAAGTGTGCTGTTACTGCCCCATAACTTGCATGGGGGTGACAAAACTTGCAGAAACATGTTTATTTCTGCTGAAAATCATGTTTTGACACTTTCTGCACACTGGGGTTAAGAGCTGAGTGTGTGGGCTCTTCTGAGTCTTGCAGTTACATAGGGATTCAGTTGTCTGAAAAAACGCGTTTATTTCGGGCTGAAAAACACGTTTTCAAAAGTGTGCTGTTACTGCCCCATAACTTACATGGGGGTGACCAAACTTGCAGAAACATGTTTATTTCTGCTGAAAATCATGTTTTGACACTTTCTGCACACTGGGGTTAAGAGCTGAGTGTGTGGGCTCTTTTGAGCCTTGCAGTTACAAAGGGATTCAGTTGTCTGAAAAAACGCGTTTATTTCGGGCTGAAAAACACGTTTTCAAAAGTGTGCTGTTACTGCCCCATAACTTACATGGGGGTGACCAAACTTGCAGAAACATGTTTATTTCTGCTGAAAAACACGTTTTGACACTTTCTGCACACTGGGGTTAAGAGCTGAGTGTGTGGGCTCTTCTGAGTCTTGCAGTTACATAGGGATTCAGTTGTCTGAAAAAACGCGTTTATTTCGGGCTGAAAAACACGTTTTCAAAAGTGTGCTGTTACTGCCCCATAACTTACATGGGGTTGACCAAACTTGCAGAAACATGTTTATTTCTGCTGAAAATCACGTTTTGACACTTTCTGCACACTGGGGTTAAGAGCTGAGTGTGTGGGCTCTACTGAGTCTTGCAGTTACATAGGGATTCAGTTGTCTGAAAAAACGCGTTTATTTCGGGCTGAAAAACACGTTTTCAAAAGTGTGCTGTTACTGCCCCATAACTTACATGGGGTTGACCAAACTTGCAGAAACATGTTTATTTCTGCTGAAAATCACGTTTTGACACTTTCTGCACACTGGGGTTAAGAGCTGAGTGTGTGGGCTCTTTTGAGCCTTGCAGTTACATAGGGATTCAGTTGTCTGAAAAAACGCGTTTATTTCGGGCTGAAAAACACGTTTTCAAAAGTGTTCTGTTACTGCCCCATAACTTACATGGGGGTGACCAAACTTGCAGAAACATGTTTATTTCTGCTGAAAAACACGTTTTGACACTTTCTGCACACTGGGGTTAAGAGCTGAGTGTGTGGGCTCTTCTGAGTCTTGCAGTTACATAGGGATTCAGTTGTCTGAAAAAACGCGTTTATTTCGGGCTGAAAAACACGTTTTCAAAAGTGTGCTGTTACTGCCCCATAACTTACATGGGGTTGACCAAACTTGCAGAAACATGTTTATTTCTGCTGAAAATCACGTTTTGACACTTTCTGCACACTGGGGTTAAGAGCTGAGTGTGTGGGCTCTTTTGAGCCTTGCAGTTACATAGGGATTCAGTTGTCTGAAAAAACGCGTTTATTTCGGGCTGAAAAACACGTTTTCAAAAGTGTTCTGTTACTGCCCCATAACTTACATGGGGGTGACCAAACTTGCAGAAACATGTTTATTTCTGCTGAAAATCACGTTTTGACACTTTCTGCACACTGGGGTTAAGAGCTGAGTGTGTGGGCTCTACTGAGTCTTGCAGTTACATAGGGATTCAGTTGTCTGAAAAAACGCGTTTATTTCGGGCTGAAAAACACGTTTTCAAAAGTGTGCTGTTACTTCCCCATAACTTACATGGGGGTGACCAAACTTGCAGAAACATGTTTATTTCTGCTGAAAAACATGTTTTGACACTTTCTGCACACTGGGGTTAAGAGCTGAGTGTGTGGGCTCTTTTGAGCCTTGCAGTTACATAGGGATTCAGTTGTCTGAAAAAACGCGTTTATTTCGGGCTGAAAAACACGTTTTCAAAAGTGTGCTGTTACTGCACCATAACTTACATGGGGGTGACCAAACTTGCAGAAACATGTTTATTTCTGCTGAAAAACACGTTTTGACACTTTCTGCACACTGGGGTTAAGAGCTGAGTGTGTGGGCTCTTTTGAGCCTTGCAGTTACATAGGGATTCAGTTGTCTGAAAAAACGTGTTTATTTCGGGCTGAAAAACACGTTTTTAAAAGTGTGCTGTTACTGCACCATAACTTACATGGGGGTGACCAAACTTGCAGAAACATGTTATTTCTGCTGAAAAACACGTTTTGACACTTTCTGCACACTGGGGTTAAGAGCTGAGTGTGTGGGCTCTTTTGAGCCTTGCAGTTACATAGGGATTCAGTTGTCTGAAAAAACGTGTTTATTTCGGGCTGAAAAACACGTTTTCAAAAGTGTGCTGTTACTGCCCTATAACTTACATGGGGGTGACCAAACTTGCAGAAACATGTTTATTTCTGCTGAAAAACACGTTTTGACACTTTCTGCACTCTGGAGTTAAGAGCTGAGTGTGTAGGCTCTTCTGAGTCTTGCAGTTACATAGGGATTCAGTTGTCTGAAAAAACGCGTTTATTTCGGGCTGAAAAACACGTTTTCAAAAGTGTGCTGTTACTGCCCCATAACTTACATGGGGGTGACCAAACTTGCAGAAACATGTTTATTTCTGCTGAAAATCATGTTTTGACACTTTCTGCACACTGGGGTTAAGAGCTGAGTGTGTGGGCTCTTCTGAGTCTTGCAGTTACATAGGGATTCAGTTGTCTGAAAAAACGCGTTTATTTCGGGCTGAAAAACACGTTTTCAAAAGTGTGCTGTTACTGCCCCATAACTTACATGGGGGTGACCAAACTTGCAGAAACATGTTTATTTCTGCTGAAAATCATGTTTTGACACTTTCTGCACACTGGGGTTAAGAGCTGAGTGTGTGGGCTCTTCTGAGTCTTGCAGTTACATAGGGATTCAGTTGTCTGAAAAAACGCGTTTATTTCGGGCTGAAAAACACGTTTTCAAAAGTGTGCTGTTACTGCCCCATAACTTACATGGGGGTGACCAAACTTGCAGAAACATGTTTATTTCTGCTGAAAATCATGTTTTGACACTTTCTGCACACTGGGGTTAAGAGCTGAGTGTGTGGGCTCTTTTGAACCTTGCAGTTACAAAGGGATTCAGTTGTCTGAAAAAACGCGTTTATTTCGGGCTGAAAAACACGTTTTCAAAAGTGTGCTGTTACTGCCCCATAACTTACATGGGGGTGACCAAACTTGCAGAAACATGTTTATTTCTGCTGAAAAACACGTTTTGACACTTTCTGCACACTGGGGTTAAGAGCTGAGTGTGTGGGCTCTTCTGAGTCTTGCAGTTACATAGGGATTCAGTTGTCTGAAAAAACGCGTTTATTTCGGGCTGAAAAACACGTTTTCAAAAGTGTGCTGTTACTGCCCCATAACTTACATGGGGTTGACCAAACTTGCAGAAACATGTTTATTTCTGCTGAAAATCATGTTTTGACACTTTCTGCACACTGGGGTTAAGAGCTGAGTGTGTGGGCTCTTCTGAGTCTTGCAGTTACATAGGGATTCAGTTGTCTGAAAAAACGCGTTTATTTCGGGCTGAAAAACACGTTTTCAAAAGTGTGCTGTTACTGCCCCATAACTTACATGGGGGTGACCAAACTTGCAGAAACATGTTTATTTCTGCTGAAAATCATGTTTTGACACTTTCTGCACACTGGGATTAAGAGCTGAGTGTGTGGGCTCTTTTGAGCCTTGCAGTTACAAAGGGATTCAGTTGTCTGAAAAAACGCGTTTATTTCGGGCTGAAAAACACGTTTTCAAAAGTGTGCTGTTACTGCCCCATAACTTACATGGGGGTGACCAAACTTGCAGAAACATGTTTATTTCTGCTGAAAAACACGTTTTGACACTTTCTGCACACTGGGGTTAAGAGCTGAGTGTGTGGGCTCTTCTGAGTCTTGCAGTTACATAGGGATTCAGTTGTCTGAAAAAACGCATTTATTTCGGGCTGAAAAACACGTTTTCAAAAGTGTGCTGTTACTGCCCCATAACTTACATGGGGTTGACCAAACTTGCAGAAACATGTTTATTTCTGCTGAAAATCACGTTTTGACACTTTCTGCACACTGGGGTTAAGAGCTGAGTGTGTGGGCTCTTTTGAGCCTTGCAGTTACATAGGGATTCAGTTGTCTGAAAAAACGCGTTTATTTCGGGCTGAAAAACACGTTTTCAAAAGTGTTCTGTTACTGCCCCATAACTTACATGGGGGTGACCAAACTTGCAGAAACATGTTTATTTCTGCTGAAAATCACGTTTTGACACTTTCTGCACACTGGGGTTAAGAGCTGAGTGTGTGGGCTCTTCTGAGTCTTGCAGTTACATAGGGATTCAGTTGTCTGAAAAAACGCGTTTATTTCGGGCTGAAAAACACGTTTTCAAAAGTGTGCTGTTACTGCCCCATAACTTACATGGGGTTGACCAAACTTGCAGAAACATGTTTATTTCTGCTGAAAATCACGTTTTGACACTTTCTGCACACTGGGGTTAAGAGCTGAGTGTGTGGGCTCTACTGAGTCTTGCAGTTACATAGGGATTCAGTTGTCTGAAAAAACGCGTTTATTTCGGGCTGAAAAACACGTTTTCAAAAGTGTGCTGTTACTGCCCCATAACTTACATGGGGGTGACCAAACTTGCAGAAACATGTTTATTTCTGCTGAAAAACACGTTTTGACACTTTCTGCACACTGGAGTTAAGAGCTGAGTGTGTGGGCTCTTCTGAGTCTTGCAGTTACATAGGGATTCAGTTGTCTGAAAAAACGCGTTTATTTCGGGCTGAAAAACACGTTTTCAAAAGTGTGCTGTTACTGCCCCATAACTTACATGGGGGTGACCAAACTTGCAGAAACATGTTTATTTCTGCTGAAAAACACGTTTTGACACTTTCTGCACACTGGGGTTAAGAGCTGAGTGTGTGGGCTCTTCTGAGTCTTGCAGTTACATAGGGATTCAGTTGTCTGAAAAAACGCGTTTATTTCGGGCTGAAAAACACGTTTTCAAAAGTGTGCTGTTACTGCCCCATAACTTACATGGGGTTGACCAAACTTGCAGAAACATGTTTATTTCTGCTGAAAATCACGTTTTGACACTTTCTGCACACTGGGGTTAAGAGCTGAGTGTGTGGGCTCTACTGAGTCTTGCAGTTACATAGGGATTCAGTTTTCTGAAAAAACGCGTTTATTTCGGGCTGAAAAACACGTTTTCAAAAGTGTGCTGTTACTTCCCCATAACTTACATGGGGGTGACCAAACTTGCAGAAACATGTTTATTTCTGCTGAAAAACACGTTTTGACACTTTCTGCACACTGGGGTTAAGAGCTGAGTGTGTGGGCTCTTCTGAGTCTTGCAGTTACATAGGGATTCAGTTGTCTGAAAAAACGCGTTTATTTCGGGCTGAAAAACACGTTTTCAAAAGTGTGCTGTTACTGCCCCATAACTTACATGGGGTTGACCAAACTTGCAGAAACATGTTTATTTCTGCTGAAAATCACGTTTTGACACTTTCTGCACACTGGGGTTAAGAGCTGAGTGTGTGGGCTCTACTGAGTCTTGCAGTTACATAGGGATTCAGTTGTCTGAAAAAACGCGTTTATTTCGGGCTGAAAAACACGTTTTCAAAAGTGTGCTGTTACTGCCCCATAACTTACATGGGGTTGACCAAACTTGCAGAAACATGTTTATTTCTGCTGAAAATCACGTTTTGACACTTTCTGCACACTGGGGTTAAGAGCTGAGTGTGTGGGCTCTACTGAGTCTTGCAGTTACATAGGGATTCAGTTGTCTGAAAAAACGCGTTTATTTCGGGCTGAAAAACACGTTTTCAAAAGTGTGCTGTTACTGCCCCATAACTTGCATGGGGGTGACCAAACTTGCAGAAACATGTTTATTTCTGCTGAAAATCATGTTTTGACACTTTCTGCACACTGGGGTTAAGAGCTGAGTGTGTGGGCTCTTCTGAGTCTTGCAGTTACATAGGGATTCAGTTGTCTGAAAAAACGCGTTTATTTCGGGCTGAAAAACACGTTTTCAAAAGTGTGCTGTTACTGCCCCATAACTTACATGGGGGTGACCAAACTTGCAGAAACATGTTTATTTCTGCTGAAAAACACGTTTTGACACTTTCTGCACACTGGGGTTAAGAGCTGAGTGTGTGGGCTCTTCTGAGTCTTGCAGTTACATAGGGATTCAGTTGTCTGAAAAAACGCGTTTATTTCGGGCTGAAAAACACGTTTTCAAAAGTGTGCTGTTACTGCCCCATAACTTACATGGGGTTGACCAAACTTGCAGAAACATGTTTATTTCTGCTGAAAATCACGTTTTGACACTTTCTGCACACTGGGGTTAAGAGCTGAGTGTGTGGGCTCTACTGAGTCTTGCAGTTACATAGGGATTCAGTTTTCTGAAAAAACGCGTTTATTTCGGGCTGAAAAACACGTTTTCAAAAGTGTGCTGTTACTTCCCCATAACTTACATGGGGGTGACCAAACTTGCAGAAACATGTTTATTTCTGCTGAAAAACACGTTTTGACACTTTCTGCACACTGGGGTTAAGAGCTGAGTGTGTGGGCTCTTCTGAGTCTTGCAGTTACATAGGGATTCAGTTGTCTGAAAAAACGCGTTTATTTCGGGCTGAAAAACACGTTTTCAAAAGTGTGCTGTTACTGCCCCATAACTTACATGGGGTTGACCAAACTTGCAGAAACATGTTTATTTCTGCTGAAAATCACGTTTTGACACTTTCTGCACACTGGGGTTAAGAGCTGAGTGTGTGGGCTCTACTGAGTCTTGCAGTTACATAGGGATTCAGTTGTCTGAAAAAACGCGTTTATTTCGGGCTGAAAAACACGTTTTCAAAAGTGTGCTGTTACTGCCCCATAACTTACATGGGGTTGACCAAACTTGCAGAAACATGTTTATTTCTGCTGAAAATCACGTTTTGACACTTTCTGCACACTGGGGTTAAGAGCTGAGTGTGTGGGCTCTACTGAGTCTCGCAGTTACATAGGGATTCAGTTTTCTGAAAAAACGCGTTTATTTCGGGCTGAAAAACACGTTTTCAAAAGTGTGCTGTTACTGCCCCATAACTTGCATGGGGGTGACCAAACTTGCAGAAACATGTTTATTTCTGCTGAAAATCATGTTTTGACACTTTCTGCACACTGGGGTTAAGAGCTGAGTGTGTGGGCTCTTCTGAGTCTTGCAGTTACATAGGGATTCAGTTGTCTGAAAAAACGCGTTTATTTCGGGCTGAAAAACACGTTTTCAAAAGTGTGCTGTTACTGCCCCATAACTTACATGGGGGTGACCAAACTTGCAGAAACATGTTTATTTCTGCTGAAAATCATGTTTTGACACTTTCTGCACACTGGGGTTAAGAGCTGAGTGTGTGGGCTCTTTTGAGCCTTGCAGTTACAAAGGGATTCAGTTGTCTGAAAAAACGCGTTTATTTCGGGCTGAAAAACACGTTTTCAAAAGTGTGCTGTTACTGCCCCATAACTTACATGGGGGTGACCAAACTTGCAGAAACATGTTTATTTCTGCTGAAAAACACGTTTTGACACTTTCTGCACACTGGGGTTAAGAGCTGAGTGTGTGGGCTCTTCTGAGTCTTGCAGTTACATAGGGATTCAGTTGTCTGAAAAAACGCGTTTATTTCGGGCTGAAAAACACGTTTTCAAAAGTGTGCTGTTACTGCCCCATAACTTACATGGGGTTGACCAAACTTGCAGAAACATGTTTATTTCTGCTGAAAATCACGTTTTGACACTTTCTGCACACTGGGGTTAAGAGCTGAGTGTGTGGGCTCTTTTGAGCCTTGCAGTTACATAGGGATTCAGTTGTCTGAAAAAACGCGTTTATTTCGGGCTGAAAAACACGTTTTCAAAAGTGTTCTGTTACTGCCCCATAACTTACATGGGGGTGACCAAACTTGCAGAAACATGTTTATTTCTGCTGAAAAACACGTTTTGACACTTTCTGCACACTGGGGTTAAGAGCTGAGTGTGTGGGCTCTTCTGAGTCTTGCAGTTACATAGGGATTCAGTTGTCTGAAAAAACGCGTTTATTTCGGGCTGAAAAACACGTTTTCAAAAGTGTGCTGTTACTGCCCCATAACTTACATGGGGTTGACCAAACTTGCAGAAACATGTTTATTTCTGCTGAAAATCACGTTTTGACACTTTCTGCACACTGGGGTTAAGAGCTGAGTGTGTGGGCTCTACTGAGTCTTGCAGTTACATAGGGATTCAGTTGTCTGAAAAAACGTGTTTATTTCGGGCTGAAAAACACGTTTTCAAAAGTGTGCTGTTACTGCACCATAACTTACATGGGGGTGACCAAACTTGCAGAAACATGTTTATTTCTGCTGAAAAACACGTTTTGACACTTTCTGCACACTGGGGTTAAGAGCTGAGTGTGTGGGCTCTTTTGAGCCTTGCAGTTACATAGGGATTCAGTTGTCTGAAAAAACGTGTTTATTTCGGGCTGAAAAACACGTTTTCAAAAGTGTGCTGTTACTGCCCCATAACTTACATGGGGGTGACCAAACTTGCAGAAACATGTTTATTTCTGCTGAAAAACACGTTTTGACACTTTCTGCACACTGGAGTTAAGAGCTGAGTGTGTAGGCTCTTCTGAGTCTTGCAGTTACATAGGGATTCAGTTGTCTGAAAAAACGCGTTTATTTCGGGCTGAAAAACACGTTTTCAAAAGTGTGCTGTTACTGCCCCATAACTTACATGGGGGTGACCAAACTTGCAGAAACATGTTTATTTCTGCTGAAAATCATGTTTTGACACTTTCTGCACACTGGGGTTAAGAGCTGAGTGTGTGGGCTCTTCTGAGTCTTGCAGTTACATAGGGATTCAGTTGTCTGAAAAAACGCGTTTATTTCGGGCTGAAAAACACGTTTTCAAAAGTGTGCTGTTACTGCCCCATAACTTACATGGGGGTGACCAAACTTGCAGAAACATGTTTATTTCTGCTGAAAAACACGTTTTGACACTTTCTGCACACTGGGGTTAAGAGCTGAGTGTGTGGGCTCTTCTGAGTCTTGCAGTTACATAGGGATTCAGTTGTCTGAAAAAACGCGTTTATTTCGGGCTGAAAAACACGTTTTCAAAAGTGTGCTGTTACTGCCCCATAACTTACATGGGGTTGACCAAACTTGCAGAAACATGTTTATTTCTGCTGAAAATCATGTTTTGACACTTTCTGCACACTGGGGTTAAGAGCTGAGTGTGTGGGCTCTTCTGAGTCTTGCAGTTACATAGGGATTCAGTTGTCTGAAAAAACGCGTTTATTTCGGGCTGAAAAACACGTTTTCAAAAGTGTGCTGTTACTGCCCCATAACTTACATGGGGGTGACCAAACTTGCAGAAACATGTTTATTTCTGCTGAAAATCATGTTTTGACACTTTCTGCACACTGGGATTAAGAGCTGAGTGTGTGGGCTCTTTTGAGCCTTGCAGTTACAAAGGGATTCAGTTGTCTGAAAAAACGCGTTTATTTCGGGCTGAAAAACACGTTTTCAAAAGTGTGCTGTTACTGCCCCATAACTTACATGGGGGTGACCAAACTTGCAGAAACATGTTTATTTCTGCTGAAAAACACGTTTTGACACTTTCTGCACACTGGGGTTAAGAGCTGAGTGTGTGGGCTCTTCTGAGTCTTGCAGTTACATAGGGATTCAGTTGTCTGAAAAAACACATTTATTTCGGGCTGAAAAACACGTTTTCAAAAGTGTGCTGTTACTGCCCCATAACTTACATGGGGTTGACCAAACTTGCAGAAACATGTTTATTTCTGCTGAAAATCACGTTTTGACACTTTCTGCACACTGGGGTTAAGAGCTGAGTGTGTGGGCTCTTCTGAGTCTTGCAGTTACATAGGGATTCAGTTGTCTGAAAAAACGCGTTTATTTCGGGCTGAAAAACACGTTTTCAAAAGTGTGCTGTTACTGCCCCATAACTTACATGGGGTTGACCAAACTTGCAGAAACATGTTTATTTCTGCTGAAAATCACGTTTTGACACTTTCTGCACACTGGGGTTAAGAGCTGAGTGTGTAGGCTCTACTGAGTCTTGCAGTTACATAGGGATTCAGTTGTCTGAAAAAACGCGTTTATTTCGGGCTGAAAAACACGTTTTCAAAAGTGTGCTGTTACTGCCCCATAACTTACATGGGGGTGACCAAACTTGCAGAAACATGTTTATTTCTGCTGAAAAACACGTTTTGACACTTTCTGCACACTGGAGTTAAGAGCTGAGTGTGTGGGCTCTTCTGAGTCTTGCAGTTACATAGGGATTCAGTTGTCTGAAAAAACGCGTTTATTTCGGGCTGAAAAACACGTTTTCAAAAGTGTGCTGTTACTGCCCCATAACTTACATGGGGGTGACCAAACTTGCAGAAACATGTTTATTTCTGCTGAAAAACACGTTTTGACACTTTCTGCACACTGGGGTTAAGAGCTGAGTGTGTGGGCTCTTCTGAGTCTTGCAGTTACATAGGGATTCAGTTGTCTGAAAAAACGCGTTTATTTCGGGCTGAAAAACACGTTTTCAAAAGTGTGCTGTTACTGCCCCATAACTTACATGGGGTTGACCAAACTTGCAGAAACATGTTTATTTCTGCTGAAAATCACGTTTTGACACTTTCTGCACACTGGGGTTAAGAGCTGAGTGTGTGGGCTCTACTGAGTCTTGCAGTTACATAGGGATTCAGTTTTCTGAAAAAACGCGTTTATTTCGGGCTGAAAAACACGTTTTCAAAAGTGTGCTGTTACTTCCCCATAACTTACATGGGGGTGACCAAACTTGCAGAAACATGTTTATTTCTGCTGAAAAACACGTTTTGACACTTTCTGCACACTGGGGTTAAGAGCTGAGTGTGTGGGCTCTTCTGAGTCTTGCAGTTACATAGGGATTCAGTTGTCTGAAAAAACGCGTTTATTTCGGGCTGAAAAACACGTTTTCAAAAGTGTGCTGTTACTGCCCCATAACTTACATGGGGTTGACCAAACTTGCAGAAACATGTTTATTTCTGCTGAAAATCACGTTTTGACACTTTCTGCACACTGGGGTTAAGAGCTGAGTGTGTGGGCTCTACTGAGTCTTGCAGTTACATAGGGATTCAGTTGTCTGAAAAAACGCGTTTATTTCGGGCTGAAAAACACGTTTTCAAAAGTGTGCTGTTACTGCCCCATAACTTACATGGGGTTGACCAAACTTGCAGAAACATGTTTATTTCTGCTGAAAATCACGTTTTGACACTTTCTGCACACTGGGGTTAAGAGCTGAGTGTGTGGGCTCTACTGAGTCTTGCAGTTACATAGGGATTCAGTTGTCTGAAAAAACGCGTTTATTTCGGGCTGAAAAACACGTTTTCAAAAGTGTGCTGTTACTGCCCCATAACTTGCATGGGGGTGACCAAACTTGCAGAAACATGTTTATTTCTGCTGAAAATCATGTTTTGACACTTTCTGCACACTGGGGTTAAGAGCTGAGTGTGTGGGCTCTTCTGAGTCTTGCAGTTACATAGGGATTCAGTTGTCTGAAAAAACGCGTTTATTTCGGGCTGAAAAACACGTTTTCAAAAGTGTGCTGTTACTGCCCCATAACTTACATGGGGGTGACCAAACTTGCAGAAACATGTTTATTTCTGCTGAAAATCATGTTTTGACACTTTCTGCACACTGGGGTTAAGAGCTGAGTGTGTGGGCTCTTTTGAGCCTTGCAGTTACAAAGGGATTCAGTTGTCTGAAAAAACGCGTTTATTTCGGGCTGAAAAACACGTTTTCAAAAGTGTGCTGTTACTGCCCCATAACTTACATGGGGGTGACCAAACTTGCAGAAACATGTTTATTTCTGCTGAAAAACACGTTTTGACACTTTCTGCACACTGGGGTTAAGAGCTGAGTGTGTGGGCTCTTCTGAGTCTTGCAGTTACATAGGGATTCAGTTGTCTGAAAAAACGCGTTTATTTCGGGCTGAAAAACACGTTTTCAAAAGTGTGCTGTTACTGCCCCATAACTTACATGGGGTTGACCAAACTTGCAGAAACATGTTTATTTCTGCTGAAAATCACGTTTTGACACTTTCTGCACACTGGGGTTAAGAGCTGAGTGTGTGGGCTCTTTTGAGCCTTGCAGTTACATAGGGATTCAGTTGTCTGAAAAAACGTGTTTATTTCGGGCTGAAAAACACGTTTTCAAAAGTGTGCTGTTACTGCCCCATAACTTACATGGGGTTGACCAAACTTGCAGAAACATGTTTATTTCTGCTGAAAATCACGTTTTGACACTTTCTGCACACTGGGGTTAAGAGCTGAGTGTGTGGGCTCTACTGAGTCTTGCAGTTACATAGGGATTCAGTTTTCTGAAAAAACGCGTTTATTTCGGGCTGAAAAACACGTTTTCAAAAGTGTGCTGTTACTTCCCCATAACTTACATGGGGGTGACCAAACTTGCAAAAACATGTTTATTTCTGCTGAAAAACACGTTTTGACACTTTCTGCACACTGGGGTTAAGAGCTAAGTGTGTGGGCTCTTCTGAGTCTTGCAGTTACATAGGGATTCAGTTGTCTGAAAAAACGCGTTTATTTCGGGCTGAAAAACACGTTTTCAAAAGTGTGCTGTTACTGCCCCATAACTTACATGGGGTTGACCAAACTTGCAGAAACATGTTTATTTCTGCTGAAAATCACGTTTTGACACTTTCTGCACACTGGGGTTAAGAGCTGAGTGTGTGGGCTCTACTGAGTCTTGCAGTTACATAGGGATTCAGTTGTCTGAAAAAACGCGTTTATTTCGGGCTGAAAAACACGTTTTCAAAAGTGTGCTGTTACTGCCCCATAACTTACATGGGGTTGACCAAACTTGCAGAAACATGTTTATTTCTGCTGAAAATCACGTTTTGACACTTTCTGCACACTGGGGTTAAGAGCTGAGTGTGTGGGCTCTTTTGAGCCTTGCAGTTACATAGGGATTCAATTGTCTGAAAAAACGCGTTTATTTCGGGCTGAAAAACACGTTTTCAAAAGTGTTCTGTTACTGCCCCATAACTTACATGGGGGTGACCAAACTTGCAGAAACATGTTTATTTCTGCTGAAAAACACGTTTTGACACTTTCTGCACACTGGGGTTAAGAGCTGAGTGTGTGGGCTCTTCTGAGTCTTGCAGTTACATAGGGATTCAGTTGTCTGAAAAAACGCGTTTATTTCGGGCTGAAAAACACGTTTTCAAAAGTGTGCTGTTACTGCCCCATAACTTACATGGGGTTGACCAAACTTGCAGAAACATGTTTATTTCTGCTGAAAATCACGTTTTGACACTTTCTGCACACTGGGGTTAAGAGCTGAGTGTGTGGGCTCTTTTGAGCCTTGCAGTTACATAGGGATTCAGTTGTCTGAAAAAACGCGTTTATTTCGGGCTGAAAAACACGTTTTCAAAAGTGTTCTGTTACTGCCCCATAACTTACATGGGGGTGACCAAACTTGCAGAAACATGTTTATTTCTGCTGAAAATCACGTTTTGACACTTTCTGCACACTGGGGTTAAGAGCTGAGTGTGTGGGCTCTACTGAGTCTTGCAGTTACATAGGGATTCAGTTGTCTGAAAAAACGCGTTTATTTCGGGCTGAAAAACACGTTTTCAAAAGTGTGCTGTTACTTCCCCATAACTTACATGGGGGTGACCAAACTTGCAGAAACATGTTTATTTCTGCTGAAAAACATGTTTTGACACTTTCTGCACACTGGGGTTAAGAGCTGAGTGTGTGGGCTCTTTTGAGCCTTGCAGTTACATAGGGATTCAGTTGTCTGAAAAAACGCGTTTATTTCGGGCTGAAAAACACGTTTTCAAAAGTGTGCTGTTACTGCACCATAACTTACATGGGGGTGACCAAACTTGCAGAAACATGTTTATTTCTGCTGAAAAACACGTTTTGACACTTTCTGCACACTGGGGTTAAGAGCTGAGTGTGTGGGCTCTTTTGAGCCTTGCAGTTACATAGGGATTCAGTTGTCTGAAAAAACGTGTTTATTTCGGGCTGAAAAACACGTTTTCAAAAGTGTGCTGTTACTGCACCATAACTTACATGGGGGTGACCAAACTTGCAGAAACATGTTTATTTCTGCTGAAAAACACGTTTTGACACTTTCTGCACACTGGGGTTAAGAGCTGAGTGTGTGGGCTCTTTTGAGCCTTGCAGTTACATAGGGATTCAGTTGTCTGAAAAAACGTGTTTATTTCGGGCTGAAAAAGACGTTTTCAAAAGTGTGCTGTTACTGCCCCATAACTTACATGGGGGTGACCAAACTTGCAGAAACATGTTTATTTCTGCTGAAAAACACGTTTTGACACTTTCTGCACACTGGAGTTAAGAGCTGAGTGTGTAGGCTCTTCTGAGTCTTGCAGTTACATAGGGATTCAGTTGTCTGAAAAAACGCGTTTATTTCGGGCTGAAAAACACGTTTTCAAAAGTGTGCTGTTACTGCCCCATAACTTACATGGGGGTGACCAAACTTGCAGAAACATGTTTATTTCTGCTGAAAATCATGTTTTGACACTTTCTGCACACTGGGGTTAAGAGCTGAGTGTGTGGGCTCTTCTGAGTCTTGCAGTTACATAGGGATTCAGTTGTCTGAAAAAACGCGTTTATTTCGGGCTGAAAAACACGTTTTCAAAAGTGTGCTGTTACTGCCCCATAACTTACATGGGGGTGACCAAACTTGCAGAAACATGTTTATTTCTGCTGAAAATCATGTTTTGACACTTTCTGCACACTGGGGTTAAGAGCTGAGTGTGTGGGCTCTTCTGAGTCTTGCAGTTACATAGGGATTCAGTTGTCTGAAAAAACGCGTTTATTTCGGGCTGAAAAACACGTTTTCAAAAGTGTGCTGTTACTGCCCCATAACTTACATGGGGGTGACCAAACTTGCAGAAACATGTTTATTTCTGCTGAAAATCATGTTTTGACACTTTCTGCACACTGGGGTTAAGAGCTGAGTGTGTGGGCTCTTTTGAACCTTGCAGTTACAAAGGGATTCAGTTGTCTGAAAAAACGCGTTTATTTCGGGCTGAAAAACACGTTTTCAAAAGTGTGCTGTTACTGCCCCATAACTTACATGGGGGTGACCAAACTTGCAGAAACATGTTTATTTCTGCTGAAAAACACGTTTTGACACTTTCTGCACACTGGGGTTAAGAGCTGAGTGTGTGGGCTCTTCTGAGTCTTGCAGTTACATAGGGATTCAGTTGTCTGAAAAAACGCGTTTATTTCGGGCTGAAAAACACGTTTTCAAAAGTGTGCTGTTACTGCCCCATAACTTACATGGGGTTGACCAAACTTGCAGAAACATGTTTATTTCTGCTGAAAATCATGTTTTGACACTTTCTGCACACTGGGGTTAAGAGCTGAGTGTGTGGGCTCTTCTGAGTCTTGCAGTTACATAGGGATTCAGTTGTCTGAAAAAACGCGTTTATTTCGGGCTGAAAAACACGTTTTCAAAAGTGTGCTGTTACTGCCCCATAACTTACATGGGGGTGACCAAACTTGCAGAAACATGTTTATTTCTGCTGAAAATCATGTTTTGACACTTTCTGCACACTGGGATTAAGAGCTGAGTGTGTGGGCTCTTTTGAGCCTTGCAGTTACAAAGGGATTCAGTTGTCTGAAAAAACGCGTTTATTTCGGGCTGAAAAACACGTTTTCAAAAGTGTGCTGTTACTGCCCCATAACTTACATGGGGGTGACCAAACTTGCAGAAACATGTTTATTTCTGCTGAAAAACACGTTTTGACACTTTCTGCACACTGGGGTTAAGAGCTGAGTGTGTGGGCTCTTCTGAGTCTTGCAGTTACATAGGGATTCAGTTGTCTGAAAAAACGCATTTATTTCGGGCTGAAAAACACGTTTTCAAAAGTGTGCTGTTACTGCCCCATAACTTACATGGGGTTGACCAAACTTGCAGAAACATGTTTATTTCTGCTGAAAATCACGTTTTGACACTTTCTGCACACTGGGGTTAAGAGCTGAGTGTGTGGGCTCTTTTGAGCCTTGCAGTTACATAGGGATTCAGTTGTCTGAAAAAACGCGTTTATTTCGGGCTGAAAAACACGTTTTCAAAAGTGTTCTGTTACTGCCCCATAACTTACATGGGGGTGACCAAACTTGCAGAAACATGTTTATTTCTGCTGAAAATCACGTTTTGACACTTTCTGCACACTGGGGTTAAGAGCTGAGTGTGTGGGCTCTTCTGAGTCTTGCAGTTACATAGGGATTCAGTTGTCTGAAAAAACGCGTTTATTTCGGGCTGAAAAACACGTTTTCAAAAGTGTGCTGTTACTGCCCCATAACTTACATGGGGTTGACCAAACTTGCAGAAACATGTTTATTTCTGCTGAAAATCACGTTTTGACACTTTCTGCACACTGGGGTTAAGAGCTGAGTGTGTGGGCTCTACTGAGTCTTGCAGTTACCTAGGGATTCAGTTGTCTGAAAAAACGCGTTTATTTCGGGCTGAAAAACACGTTTTCAAAAGTGTGCTGTTACTGCCCCATAACTTACATGGGGGTGACCAAACTTGCAGAAACATGTTTATTTCTGCTGAAAAACACGTTTTGACACTTTCTGCACACTGGAGTTAAGAGCTGAGTGTGTGGGCTCTTCTGAGTCTTGCAGTTACATAGGGATTCAGTTGTCTGAAAAAACGCGTTTATTTCGGGCTGAAAAACACGTTTTCAAAAGTGTGCTGTTACTGCCCCATAACTTACATGGGGGTGACCAAACTTGCAGAAACATGTTTATTTCTGCTGAAAAACACGTTTTGACACTTTCTGCACACTGGGGTTAAGAGCTGAGTGTGTGGGCTCTTCTGAGTCTTGCAGTTACATAGGGATTCAGTTGTCTGAAAAAACGCGTTTATTTCGGGCTGAAAAACACGTTTTCAAAAGTGTGCTGTTACTGCCCCATAACTTACATGGGGTTGACCAAACTTGCAGAAACATGTTTATTTCTGCTGAAAATCACGTTTTGACACTTTCTGCACACTGGGGTTAAGAGCTGAGTGTGTGGGCTCTACTGAGTCTTGCAGTTACATAGGGATTCAGTTTTCTGAAAAAACGCGTTTATTTCGGGCTGAAAAACACGTTTTCAAAAGTGTGCTGTTACTTCCCCATAACTTACATGGGGGTGACCAAACTTGCAGAAACATGTTTATTTCTGCTGAAAAACACATTTTGACACTTTCTGCACACTGGGGTTAAGAGCTGAGTGTGTGGGCTCTTCTGAGTCTTGCAGTTACATAGGGATTCAGTTGTCTGAAAAAACGCGTTTATTTCGGGCTGAAAAACACGTTTTCAAAAGTGTGCTGTTACTGCCCCATAACTTACATGGGGTTGACCAAACTTGCAGAAACATGTTTATTTCTGCTGAAAATCACGTTTTGACACTTTCTGCACACTGGGGTTAAGAGCTGAGTGTGTGGGCTCTACTGAGTCTTGCAGTTACATAGGGATTCAGTTGTCTGAAAAAACGCGTTTATTTCGGGCTGAAAAACACGTTTTCAAAAGTGTGCTGTTACTGCCCCATAACTTGCATGGGGGTGACCAAACTTGCAGAAACATGTTTATTTCTGCTGAAAATCATGTTTTGACACTTTCTGCACACTGGGGTTAAGAGCTGAGTGTGTGGGCTCTTCTGAGTCTTGCAGTTACATAGGGATTCAGTTGTCTGAAAAAACGCGTTTATTTCGGGCTGAAAAACACGTTTTCAAAAGTGTGCTGTTACTGCCCCATAACTTACATGGGGGTGACCAAACTTGCAGAAACATGTTTATTTCTGCTGAAAATCATGTTTTGACACTTTCTGCACACTGGGGTTAAGAGCTGAGTGTGTGGGCTCTTTTGAGCCTTGCAGTTACAAAGGGATTCAGTTGTCTGAAAAAACGCGTTTATTTCGGGCTGAAAAACACGTTTTCAAAAGTGTGCTGTTACTGCCCCATAACTTACATGGGGGTGACCAAACTTGCAGAAACATGTTTATTTCTGCTGAAAAACACGTTTTGACACTTTCTGCACACTGGGGTTAAGAGCTGAGTGTGTGGGCTCTTCTGAGTCTTGCAGTTACATAGGGATTCAGTTGTCTGAAAAAACGCGTTTATTTCGGGCTGAAAAACACGTTTTCAAAAGTGTGCTGTTACTGCCCCATAACTTACATGGGGTTGACCAAACTTGCAGAAACATGTTTATTTCTGCTGAAAATCACGTTTTGACACTTTCTGCACACTGGGGTTAAGAGCTGAGTGTGTGGGCTCTTTTGAGCCTTGCAGTTACATAGGGATTCAGTTGTCTGAAAAAACGCGTTTATTTCGGGCTGAAAAACACGTTTTCAAAAGTGTTCTGTTACTGCCCCATAACTTACATGGGGGTGACCAAACTTGCAGAAACATGTTTATTTCTGCTGAAAAACACGTTTTGACACTTTCTGCACACTGGGGTTAAGAGCTGAGTGTGTGGGCTCTTCTGAGTCTTGCAGTTACATAGGGATTCAGTTGTCTGAAAAAACGCGTTTATTTCGGGCTGAAAAACACGTTTTCAAAAGTGTGCTGTTACTGCCCCATAACTTACATGGGGTTGACCAAACTTGCAGAAACATGTTTATTTCTGCTGAAAATCACGTTTTGACACTTTCTGCACACTGGGGTTAAGAGCTGAGTGTGTGGGCTCTTCTGAGTCTTGCAGTTACATAGGGATTCAGTTGTCTGAAAAAACGCGTTTATTTCGGGCTGAAAAACACGTTTTCAAAAGTGTGCTGTTACTTCCCCATAACTTACATGGGGGTGACCAAACTTGCAGAAACATGTTTATTTCTGCTGAAAAACACGTTTTGACACTTTCTGCACACTGGGGTTAAGAGCTGAGTGTGTGGGCTCTTCTGAGTCTTGCAGTTACATAGGGATTCAGTTGTCTGAAAAAACGCGTTTATTTCGGGCTGAAAAACACGTTTTCAAAAGTGTGCTGTTACTGCCCCATAACTTACATGGGGTTGACCAAACTTGCAGAAACATGTTTATTTCTGCTGAAAATCACGTTTTGACACTTTCTGCACACTGGGGTTAAGAGCTGAGTGTGTGGGCTCTACTGAGTCTTGCAGTTACATAGGGATTCAGTTGTCTGAAAAAACGCGTTTATTTCGGGCTGAAAAACACGTTTTCAAAAGTGTGCTGTTACTTCCCCATAACTTACATGGGGGTGACCAAACTTGCAGAAACATGTTTATTTCTGCTGAAAAACACGTTTTGACACTTTCTGCACACTGGGGTTAAGAGCTGAGTGTGTGGGCTCTTTTGAGCCTTGCAGTTACATAGGGATTCAGTTGTCTGAAAAAACGCGTTTATTTCGGGCTGAAAAACACGTTTTCAAAAGTGTTCTGTTACTGCCCCATAACTTACATGGGGGTGACCAAACTTGCAGAAACATGTTTATTTCTGCTGAAAAACACGTTTTGACACTTTCTGCACACTGGGGTTAAGAGCTGAGTGTGTGGGCTCTTCTGAGTCTTGCAGTTACATAGGGATTCAGTTGTCTGAAAAAACGCGTTTATTTCGGGCTGAAAAACACGTTTTCAAAAGTGTGCTGTTACTGCCCCATAACTTACATGGGGTTGACCAAACTTGCAGAAACATGTTTATTTCTGCTGAAAATCACGTTTTGACACTTTCTGCACACTGGGGTTAAGAGCTGAGTGTGTGGGCTCTTCTGAGTCTTGCAGTTACATAGGGATTCAGTTGTCTGAAAAAACGCGTTTATTTCGGGCTGAAAAACACGTTTTCAAAAGTGTGCTGTTACTGCCCCATAACTTACATGGGGGTGACCAAACTTGCAGAAACATGTTTATTTCTGCTGAAAATCATGTTTTGACACTTTCTGCACACTGGGGTTAAGAGCTGAGTGTGTGGGCTCTTCTGAGTCTTGCAGTTACATAGGGATTCAGTTGACTGAAAAAACGCGTTTATTTCGGGCTGAAAAACACGTTTTCAAAAGTGTGCTGTTACTGCCCCATAACTTACATGGGGGTGACCAAACTTGCAGAAACATGTTTATTTCTGCTGAAAATCATGTTTTGACACTTTCTGCACACTGGGGTTAAGAGCTGAGTGTGTGGGCTCTTTTGAACCTTGCAGTTACAAAGGGATTCAGTTGTCTGAAAAAACGCGTTTATTTCGGGCTGAAAAACACGTTTTCAAAAGTGTGCTGTTACTGCCCCATAACTGACATGGGGGTGACCAAACTTGCAGAAACATGTTTATTTCTGCTGGAAATCATGTTTTGACACTTTCTGCACACTGGGATTAAGAGCTGAGTGTGTGGGCTCTTTTGAGCCTTGCAGTTACAAAGGGATTCAGTTGTCTGAAAAAACGCGTTTATTTCGGGCTGAAAAACACGTTTTCAAAAGTGTGCTGTTACTGCCCCATAACTTACATGGGGGTGACCAAACTTGCAGAAACATGTTTATTTCTGCTGAAAAACACGTTTTGACACTTTCTGCACACTGGGGTTAAGAGCTGAGTGTGTGGGCTCTTCTGAGTCTTGCAGTTACATAGGGATTCAGTTGTCTGAAAAAACGCATTTATTTCGGGCTGAAAAACACGTTTTCAAAAGTGTGCTGTTACTGCCCCATAACTTACATGGGGTTGACCAAACTTGCAGAAACATGTTTATTTCTGCTGAAAATCACGTTTTGACACTTTCTGCACACTGGGGTTAAGAGCTGAGTGTGTGGGCTCTTCTGAGTCTTGCAGTTACATAGGGATTCAGTTGTCTGAAAAAACGCGTTTATTTCGGGCTGAAAAACACGTTTTCAAAAGTGTGCTGTTACTGCCCCATAACTTACATGGGGTTGACCAAACTTGCAGAAACATGTTTATTTCTGCTGAAAATCACGTTTTGACACTTTCTGCACACTGGGGTTAAGAGCTGAGTGTGTGGGCTCTACTGAGTCTTGCAGTTACATAGGGATTCAGTTGTCTGAAAAAACGCGTTTATTTCGGGCTGAAAAACACGTTTTCAAAAGTGTGCTGTTACTGCCCCATAACTTACATGGGGGTGACCAAACTTGCAGAAACATGTTTATTTCTGCTGAAAAACACGTTTTGACACTTTCTGCACACTGGAGTTAAGAGCTGAGTGTGTGGGCTCTTCTGAGTCTTGCAGTTACATAGGGATTCAGTTGTCTGAAAAAACGCGTTTATTTCGGGCTGAAAAACACGTTTTCAAAAGTGTGCTGTTACTGCCCCATAACTTACATGGGGGTGACCAAACTTGCAGAAACATGTTTATTTCTGCTGAAAAACACGTTTTGACACTTTCTGCACACTGGGGTTAAGAGCTGAGTGTGTGGGCTCTTCTGAGTCTTGCAGTTACATAGGGATTCAGTTGTCTGAAAAAACGCGTTTATTTCGGGCTGAAAAACACGTTTTCAAAAGTGTGCTGTTACTGCCCCATAACTTACATGGGGTTGACCAAACTTGCAGAAACATGTTTATTTCTGCTGAAAATCACGTTTTGACACTTTCTGCACACTGGGGTTAAGAGCTGAGTGTGTGGGCTCTACTGAGTCTTGCAGTTACATAGGGATTCAGTTTTCTGAAAAAACGCGTTTATTTCGGGCTGAAAAACACGTTTTCAAAAGTGTGCTGTTACTTCCCCATAACTTACATGGGGGTGACCAAACTTGCAGAAACATGTTTATTTCTGCTGAAAAACACGTTTTGACACTTTCTGCACACTGGGGTTAAGAGCTGAGTGTGTGGGCTCTTCTGAGTCTTGCAGTTACATAGGGATTCAGTTGTCTGAAAAAACGCGTTTATTTCGGGCTGAAAAACACGTTTTCAAAAGTGTGCTGTTACTGCCCCATAACTTACATGGGGTTGACCAAACTTGCAGAAACATGTTTATTTCTGCTGAAAATCACGTTTTGACACTTTCTGCACACTGGGGTTAAGAGCTGAGTGTGTGGGCTCTACTGAGTCTTGCAGTTACATAGGGATTCAGTTGTCTGAAAAAACGCGTTTATTTCGGGCTGAAAAACACGTTTTCAAAAGTGTGCTGTTACTGCCCCATAACTTACATGGGGTTGACCAAACTTGCAGAAACATGTTTATTTCTGCTGAAAATCACGTTTTGACACTTTCTGCACACTGGGGTTAAGAGCTGAGTGTGTGGGCTCTACTGAGTCTTGCAGTTACATAGGGATTCAGTTGTCTGAAAAAACGTGTTTATTTCGGGCTGAAAAACACGTTTTCAAAAGTGTGCTGTTACTGCCCCATAACTTGCATGGGGGTGACCAAACTTGCAGAAACATGTTTATTTCTGCTGAAAATCATGTTTTGACACTTTCTGCACACTGGGGTTAAGAGCTGAGTGTGTGGGCTCTTCTGAGTCTTGCAGTTACATAGGGATTCAGTTGTCTGAAAAAACGCGTTTATTTCGGGCTGAAAAACACGTTTTCAAAAGTGTGCTGTTACTGCCCCATAACTTACATGGGGGTGACCAAACTTGCAGAAACATGTTTATTTCTGCTGAAAATCATGTTTTGACACTTTCTGCACACTGGGGTTAAGAGCTGAGTGTGTGGGCTCTTTTGAGCCTTGCAGTTACAAAGGGATTCAGTTGTCTGAAAAAACGCGTTTATTTCGGGCTGAAAAACACGTTTTCAAAAGTGTGCTGTTACTGCCCCATAACTTACATGGGGGTGACCAAACTTGCAGAAACATGTTTATTTCTGCTGAAAATCATGTTTTGACACTTTCTGCACACTGGGGTTAAGAGCTGAGTGTGTGGGCTCTTCTGAGTCTTGCAGTTACATAGGGATTCAGTTGTCTGAAAAAACGCGTTTATTTCGGGCTGAAAAACACGTTTTCAAAAGTGTGCTGTTACTGCCCCATAACTTACATGGGGGTGACCAAACTTGCAGAAACATGTTTATTTCTGCTGAAAATCATGTTTTGACACTTTCTGCACACTGGGGTTAAGAGCTGAGTGTGTGGGCTCTTTTGAACCTTGCAGTTACAAAGGGATTCAGTTGTCTGAAAAAACGCGTTTATTTCGGGCTGAAAAACACGTTTTCAAAAGTGTGCTGTTACTGCCCCATAACTTACATGGGGGTGACCAAACTTGCAGAAACATGTTTATTTCTGCTGAAAATCATGTTTTGACACTTTCTGGACACTGGGATTAAGAGCTGAGTGTGTGGGCTCTTTTGAGCCTTGCAGTTACAAAGGGATTCAGTTGTCTGAAAAAACGCGTTTATTTCGGGCTGAAAAACACGTTTTCAAAAGTGTGCTGTTACTGCCCCATAACTTACATGGGGGTGACCAAACTTGCAGAAACATGTTTATTTCTGCTGAAAAACACGTTTTGACACTTTCTGCACACTGGGGTTAAGAGCTGAGTGTGTGGGCTCTTCTGAGTCTTGCAGTTACATAGGGATTCAGTTGTCTGAAAAAACGCATTTATTTCGGGCTGAAAAACACGTTTTCAAAAGTGTGCTGTTACTGCCCCATAACTTACATGGGGTTGACCAAACTTGCAGAAACATGTTTATTTCTGCTGAAAATCACGTTTTGACACTTTCTGCACACTGGGGTTAAGAGCTGAGTGTGTGGGCTCTTCTGAGTCTTGCAGTTACATAGGGATTCAGTTGTCTGAAAAAACGCGTTTATTTCGGGCTGAAAAACACGTTTTCAAAAGTGTGCTGTTACTGCCCCATAACTTACATGGGGTTGACCAAACTTGCAGAAACATGTTTATTTCTGCTGAAAATCACGTTTTGACACTTTCTGCACACTGGGGTTAAGAGCTGAGTGTGTGGGCTCTACTGAGTCTTGCAGTTACATAGGGATTCAGTTGTCTGAAAAAACGCGTTTATTTCGGGCTGAAAAACACGTTTTCAAAAGTGTGCTGTTACTGCCCCATAACTTACATGGGGGTGACCAAACTTGCAGAAACATGTTTATTTCTGCTGAAAAACACGTTTTGACACTTTCTGCACACTGGAGTTAAGAGCTGAGTGTGTGGGCTCTTCTGAGTCTTGCAGTTACATAGGGATTCAGTTGTCTGAAAAAACGCGTTTATTTCGGGCTGAAAAACACGTTTTCAAAAGTGTGCTGTTACTGCCCCATAACTTACATGGGGGTGACCAAACTTGCAGAAACATGTTTATTTCTGCTGAAAAACACGTTTTGACACTTTCTGCACACTGGGGTTAAGAGCTGAGTGTGTGGGCTCTTCTGAGTCTTGCAGTTACATAGGGATTCAGTTGTCTGAAAAAACGCGTTTATTTCGGGCTGAAAAACACGTTTTCAAAAGTGTGCTGTTACTGCCCCATAACTTACATGGGGTTGACCAAACTTGCAGAAACATGTTTATTTCTGCTGAAAATCACGTTTTGACACTTTCTGCACACTGGGGTTAAGAGCTGAGTGTGTGGGCTCTACTGAGTCTTGCAGTTACATAGGGATTCAGTTTTCTGAAAAAACGCGTTTATTTCGGGCTGAAAAACACGTTTTCAAAAGTGTGCTGTTACTTCCCCATAACTTACATGGGGGTGACCAAACTTGCAGAAACATGTTTATTTCTGCTGAAAAACACGTTTTGACACTTTCTGCACACTGGGGTTAAGAGCTGAGTGTGTGGGCTCTTCTGAGTCTTGCAGTTACATAGGGATTCAGTTGTCTGAAAAAACGCGTTTATTTCGGGCTGAAAAACACGTTTTCAAAAGTGTGCTGTTACTGCCCCATAACTTACATGGGGTTGACCAAACTTGCAGAAACATGTTTATTTCTGCTGAAAATCACGTTTTGACACTTTCTGCACACTGGGGTTAAGAGCTGAGTGTGTGGGCTCTACTGAGTCTTGCAGTTACATAGGGATTCAGTTGTCTGAAAAAACGCGTTTATTTCGGGCTGAAAAACACGTTTTCAAAAGTGTGCTGTTACTGCCCCATAACTTACATGGGGTTGACCAAACTTGCAGAAACATGTTTATTTCTGCTGAAAATCACGTTTTGACACTTTCTGCACACTGGGGTTAAGAGCTGAGTGTGTGGGCTCTACTGAGTCTTGCAGTTACATAGGGATTCAGTTGTCTGAAAAAACGTGTTTATTTCGGGCTGAAAAACACGTTTTCAAAAGTGTGCTGTTACTGCCCCATAACTTGCATGGGGGTGACCAAACTTGCAGAAACATGTTTATTTCTGCTGAAAATCATGTTTTGACACTTTCTGCACACTGGGGTTAAGAGCTGAGTGTGTGGGCTCTTCTGAGTCTTGCAGTTACATAGGGATTCAGTTGTCTGAAAAAACGCGTTTATTTCGGGCTGAAAAACACGTTTTCAAAAGTGTGCTGTTACTGCCCCATAACTTACATGGGGGTGACCAAACTTGCAGAAACATGTTTATTTCTGCTGAAAATCATGTTTTGACACTTTCTGCACACTGGGGTTAAGAGCTGAGTGTGTGGGCTCTTTTGAGCCTTGCAGTTACAAAGGGATTCAGTTGTCTGAAAAAACGCGTTTATTTCGGGCTGAAAAACACGTTTTCAAAAGTGTGCTGTTACTGCCCCATAACTTACATGGGGGTGACCAAACTTGCAGAAACATGTTTATTTCTGCTGAAAATCATGTTTTGACACTTTCTGCACACTGGGGTTAAGAGCTGAGTGTGTGGGCTCTTCTGAGTCTTGCAGTTACATAGGGATTCAGTTGTCTGAAAAAACGCGTTTATTTCGGGCTGAAAAACACGTTTTCAAAAGTGTGCTGTTACTGCCCCATAACTTACATGGGGGTGACCAAACTTGCAGAAACATGTTTATTTCTGCTGAAAATCATGTTTTGACACTTTCTGCACACTGGGGTTAAGAGCTGAGTGTGTGGGCTCTTTTGAACCTTGCAGTTACAAAGGGATTCAGTTGTCTGAAAAAACGCGTTTATTTCGGGCTGAAAAACACGTTTTCAAAAGTGTGCTGTTACTGCCCCATAACTTACATGGGGGTGACCAAACTTGCAGAAACATGTTTATTTCTGCTGAAAATCATGTTTTGACACTTTCTGCACACTGGGATTAAGAGCTGAGTGTGTGGGCTCTTTTGAGCCTTGCAGTTACAAAGGGATTCAGTTGTCTGAAAAAACGCGTTTATTTCGGGCTGAAAAACACGTTTTCAAAAGTGTGCTGTTACTGCCCCATAACTTACATGGGGGTGACCAAACTTGCAGAAACATGTTTATTTCTGCTGAAAAACACGTTTTGACACTTTCTGCACACTGGGGTTAAGAGCTGAGTGTGTGGGCTCTTCTGAGTCTTGCAGTTACATAGGGATTCAGTTGTCTGAAAAAACGCATTTATTTCGGGCTGAAAAACACGTTTTCAAAAGTGTGCTGTTACTGCCCCATAACTTACATGGGGTTGACCAAACTTGCAGAAACATGTTTATTTCTGCTGAAAATCACGTTTTGACACTTTCTGCACACTGGGGTTAAGAGCTGAGTGTGTGGGCTCTACTGAGTCTTGCAGTTACATAGGGATTCAGTTGTCTGAAAAAACGCGTTTATTTCGGGCTGAAAAACACGTTTTCAAAAGTGTGCTGTTACTGCCCCATAACTTACATGGGGGTGACCAAACTTGCAGAAACATGTTTATTTCTGCTGAAAAACACGTTTTGACACTTTCTGCACACTGGAGTTAAGAGCTGAGTGTGTGGGCTCTTCTGAGTCTTGCAGTTACATAGGGATTCAGTTGTCTGAAAAAACGCGTTTATTTCGGGCTGAAAAACACGTTTTCAAAAGTGTGCTGTTACTGCCCCATAACTTACATGGGGGTGACCAAACTTGCAGAAACATGTTTATTTCTGCTGAAAAACACGTTTTGACACTTTCTGCACACTGGGGTTAAGAGCTGAGTGTGTGGGCTCTTCTGAGTCTTGCAGTTACATAGGGATTCAGTTGTCTGAAAAAACGCGTTTATTTCGGGCTGAAAAACACGTTTTCAAAAGTGTGCTGTTACTGCCCCATAACTTACATGGGGTTGACCAAACTTGCAGAAACATGTTTATTTCTGCTGAAAATCACGTTTTGACACTTTCTGCACACTGGGGTTAAGAGCTGAGTGTGTGGGCTCTACTGAGTCTTGCAGTTACATAGGGATTCAGTTTTCTGAAAAAACGCGTTTATTTCGGGCTGAAAAACACGTTTTCAAAAGTGTGCTGTTACTTCCCCATAACTTACATGGGGGTGACCAAACTTGCAGAAACATGTTTATTTCTGCTGAAAAACACGTTTTGACACTTTCTGCACACTGGGGTTAAGAGCTGAGTGTGTGGGCTCTTCTGAGTCTTGCAGTTACATAGGGATTCAGTTGTCTGAAAAAACGCGTTTATTTCGGGCTGAAAAACACGTTTTCAAAAGTGTGCTGTTACTGCCCCATAACTTACATGGGGTTGACCAAACTTGCAGAAACATGTTTATTTCTGCTGAAAATCACGTTTTGACACTTTCTGCACACTGGGGTTAAGAGCTGAGTGTGTGGGCTCTACTGAGTCTTGCAGTTACATAGGGATTCAGTTGTCTGAAAAAACGCGTTTATTTCGGGCTGAAAAACACGTTTTCAAAAGTGTGCTGTTACTGCCCCATAACTTACATGGGGTTGACCAAACTTGCAGAAACATGTTTATTTCTGCTGAAAATCACGTTTTGACACTTTCTGCACACTGGGGTTAAGAGCTGAGTGTGTGGGCTCTACTGAGTCTTGCAGTTACATAGGGATTCAGTTGTCTGAAAAAACGTGTTTATTTCGGGCTGAAAAACACGTTTTCAAAAGTGTGCTGTTACTGCCCCATAACTTGCATGGGGGTGACCAAACTTGCAGAAACATGTTTATTTCTGCTGAAAATCATGTTTTGACACTTTCTGCACACTGGGGTTAAGAGCTGAGTGTGTGGGCTCTTCTGAGTCTTGCAGTTACATAGGGATTCAGTTGTCTGAAAAAACGCGTTTATTTCGGGCTGAAAAACACGTTTTCAAAAGTGTGCTGTTACTGCCCCATAACTTACATGGGGGTGACCAAACTTGCAGAAACATGTTTATTTCTGCTGAAAATCATGTTTTGACACTTTCTGCACACTGGGGTTAAGAGCTGAGTGTGTGGGCTCTTTTGAGCCTTGCAGTTACAAAGGGATTCAGTTGTCTGAAAAAACGCGTTTATTTCGGGCTGAAAAACACGTTTTCAAAAGTGTGCTGTTACTGCCCCATAACTTACATGGGGGTGACCAAACTTGCAGAAACATGTTTATTTCTGCTGAAAAACACGTTTTGACACTTTCTGCACACTGGGGTTAAGAGCTGAGTGTGTGGGCTCTTCTGAGTCTTGCAGTTACATAGGGATTCAGTTGTCTGAAAAAACGCGTTTATTTCGGGCTGAAAAACACGTTTTCAAAAGTGTGCTGTTACTGCCCCATAACTTACATGGGGTTGACCAAACTTGCAGAAACATGTTTATTTCTGCTGAAAATCACGTTTTGACACTTTCTGCACACTGGGGTTAAGAGCTGAGTGTGTGGGCTCTACTGAGTCTTGCAGTTACATAGGGATTCAGTTGTCTGAAAAAACGCGTTTATTTCGGGCTGAAAAACACGTTTTCAAAAGTGTGCTGTTACTGCCCCATAACTTACATGGGGTTGACCAAACTTGCAGAAACATGTTTATTTCTGCTGAAAATCACGTTTTGACACTTTCTGCACACTGGGGTTAAGAGCTGAGTGTGTGGGCTCTTTTGAGCCTTGCAGTTACATAGGGATTCAGTTGTCTGAAAAAACGCGTTTATTTCGGGCTGAAAAACACGTTTTCAAAAGTGTTCTGTTACTGCCCCATAACTTACATGGGGGTGACCAAACTTGCAGAAACATGTTTATTTCTGCTGAAAAACACGTTTTGACACTTTCTGCACACTGGGGTTAAGAGCTGAGTGTGTGGGCTCTTCTGAGTCTTGCAGTTACATAGGGATTCAGTTGTCTGAAAAAACGCGTTTATTTCGGGCTGAAAAACACGTTTTCAAAAGTGTGCTGTTACTGCCCCATAACTTACATGGGGTTGACCAAACTTGCAGAAACATGTTTATTTCTGCTGAAAATCACGTTTTGACACTTTCTGCACACTGGGGTTAAGAGCTGAGTGTGTGGGCTCTTTTGAGCCTTGCAGTTACATAGGGATTCAGTTGTCTGAAAAAACGCGTTTATTTCGGGCTGAAAAACACGTTTTCAAAAGTGTTCTGTTACTGCCCCATAACTTACATGGGGGTGACCAAACTTGCAGAAACATGTTTATTTCTGCTGAAAATCACGTTTTGACACTTTCTGCACACTGGGGTTAAGAGCTGAGTGTGTGGGCTCTACTGAGTCTTGCAGTTACATAGGGATTCAGTTGTCTGAAAAAACGCGTTTATTTCGGGCTGAAAAACACGTTTTCAAAAGTGTGCTGTTACTTCCCCATAACTTACATGGGGGTGACCAAACTTGCAGAAACATGTTTATTTCTGCTGAAAAACATGTTTTGACACTTTCTGCACACTGGGGTTAAGAGCTGAGTGTGTGGGCTCTTTTGAGCCTTGCAGTTACATAGGGATTCAGTTGTCTGAAAAAACGCGTTTATTTCGGGCTGAAAAACACGTTTTCAAAAGTGTGCTGTTACTGCACCATAACTTACATGGGGGTGACCAAACTTGCAGAAACATGTTTATTTCTGCTGAAAAACACGTTTTGACACTTTCTGCACACTGGGGTTAAGAGCTGAGTGTGTGGGCTCTTTTGAGCCTTGCAGTTACATAGGGATTCAGTTGTCTGAAAAAACGTGTTTATTTCGGGCTGAAAAACACGTTTTCAAAAGTGTGCTGTTACTGCACCATAACTTACATGGGGGTGACCAAACTTGCAGAAACATGTTTATTTCTGCTGAAAAACACGTTTTGACACTTTCTGCACACTGGGGTTAAGAGCTGAGTGTGTGGGCTCTTTTGAGCCTTGCAGTTACATAGGGATTCAGTTGTCTGAAAAAACGTGTTTATTTCGGGCTGAAAAAGACGTTTTCAAAAGTGTGCTGTTACTGCCCCATAACTTACATGGGGGTGACCAAACTTGCAGAAACATGTTTATTTCTGCTGAAAAACACGTTTTGACACTTTCTGCACACTGGAGTTAAGAGCTGAGTGTGTAGGCTCTTCTGAGTCTTGCAGTTACATAGGGATTCAGTTGTCTGAAAAAACGCGTTTATTTCGGGCTGAAAAACACGTTTTCAAAAGTGTGCTGTTACTGCCCCATAACTTACATGGGGGTGACCAAACTTGCAGAAACATGTTTATTTCTGCTGAAAATCATGTTTTGACACTTTCTGCACACTGGGGTTAAGAGCTGAGTGTGTGGGCTCTTCTGAGTCTTGCAGTTACATAGGGATTCAGTTGTCTGAAAAAACGCGTTTATTTCGGGCTGAAAAACACGTTTTCAAAAGTGTGCTGTTACTGCCCCATAACTTACATGGGGGTGACCAAACTTGCAGAAACATGTTTATTTCTGCTGAAAATCATGTTTTGACACTTTCTGCACACTGGGGTTAAGAGTTGAGTGTGTGGGCTCTTCTGAGTCTTGCAGTTACATAGGGATTCAGTTGTCTGAAAAAACGCGTTTATTTCGGGCTGAAAAACACGTTTTCAAAAGTGTGCTGTTACTGCCCCATAACTTACATGGGGGTGACCAAACTTGCAGAAACATGTTTATTTCTGCTGAAAATCATGTTTTGACACTTTCTGCACACTGGGGTTAAGAGCTGAGTGTGTGGGCTCTTTTGAACCTTGCAGTTACAAAGGGATTCAGTTGTCTGAAAAAACGCGTTTATTTCGGGCTGAAAAACACGTTTTCAAAAGTGTGCTGTTACTGCCCCATAACTTACATGGGGGTGACCAAACTTGCAGAAACATGTTTATTTCTGCTGAAAAACACGTTTTGACACTTTCTGCACACTGGGGTTAAGAGCTGAGTGTGTGGGCTCTTCTGAGTCTTGCAGTTACATAGGGATTCAGTTGTCTGAAAAAACGCGTTTATTTCGGGCTGAAAAACACGTTTTCAAAAGTGTGCTGTTACTGCCCCATAACTTACATGGGGTTGACCAAACTTGCAGAAACATGTTTATTTCTGCTGAAAATCATGTTTTGACACTTTCTGCACACTGGGGTTAAGAGCTGAGTGTGTGGGCTCTTCTGAGTCTTGCAGTTACATAGGGATTCAGTTGTCTGAAAAAACGCGTTTATTTCGGGCTGAAAAACACGTTTTCAAAAGTGTGCTGTTACTGCCCCATAACTTACATGGGGTTGACCAAACTTGCAGAAACATGTTTATTTCTGCTGAAAATCACGTTTTGACACTTTCTGCACACTGGGGTTAAGAGCTGAGTGTGTGGGCTCTTTTGAGCCTTGCAGTTACATAGGGATTCAGTTGTCTGAAAAAACGCGTTTATTTCGGGCTGAAAAACACGTTTTCAAAAGTGTTCTGTTACTGCCCCATAACTTACATGGGGGTGACCAAACTTGCAGAAACATGTTTATTTCTGCTGAAAATCACGTTTTGACACTTTCTGCACACTGGGGTTAAGAGCTGAGTGTGTGGGCTCTTCTGAGTCTTGCAGTTACATAGGGATTCAGTTGTCTGAAAAAACGCGTTTATTTCGGGCTGAAAAACACGTTTTCAAAAGTGTGCTGTTACTGCCCCATAACTTACATGGGGTTGACCAAACTTGCAGAAACATGTTTATTTCTGCTGAAAATCACGTTTTGACACTTTCTGCACACTGGGGTTAAGAGCTGAGTGTGTGGGCTCTACTGAGTCTTGCAGTTACATAGGGATTCAGTTGTCTGAAAAAACGCGTTTATTTCGGGCTGAAAAACACGTTTTCAAAAGTGTGCTGTTACTGCCCCATAACTTACATGGGGGTGACCAAACTTGCAGAAACATGTTTATTTCTGCTGAAAAACACGTTTTGACACTTTCTGCACACTGGGGTTAAGAGCTGAGTGTGTGGGCTCTTCTGAGTCTTGCAGTTACATAGGGATTCAGTTGTCTGAAAAAACGCGTTTATTTCGGGCTGAAAAACACGTTTTCAAAAGTGTGCTGTTACTGCCCCATAACTTACATGGGGTTGACCAAACTTGCAGAAACATGTTTATTTCTGCTGAAAATCACGTTTTGACACTTTCTGCACACTGGGGTTAAGAGCTGAGTGTGTGGGCTCTACTGAGTCTTGCAGTTACATAGGGATTCAGTTTTCTGAAAAAACGCGTTTATTTCGGGCTGAAAAACACGTTTTCAAAAGTGTGCTGTTACTTCCCCATAACTTACATGGGGGTGACCAAACTTGCAGAAACATGTTTATTTCTGCTGAAAAACACGTTTTGACACTTTCTGCACACTGGGGTTAAGAGCTGAGTGTGTGGGCTCTTCTGAGTCTTGCAGTTACATAGGGATTCAGTTGTCTGAAAAAACGCGTTTATTTCGGGCTGAAAAACACGTTTTCAAAAGTGTGCTGTTACTGCCCCATAACTTACATGGGGTTGACCAAACTTGCAGAAACATGTTTATTTCTGCTGAAAATCACGTTTTGACACTTTCTGCACACTGGGGTTAAGAGCTGAGTGTGTGGGCTCTACTGAGTCTTGCAGTTACATAGGGATTCAGTTGTCTGAAAAAACGCGTTTATTTCGGGCTGAAAAACACGTTTTCAAAAGTGTGCTGTTACTGCCCCATAACTTACATGGGGTTGACCAAACTTGCAGAAACATGTTTATTTCTGCTGAAAATCATGTTTTGACACTTTCTGCACACTGGGGTTAAGAGCTGAGTGTGTGGGCTCTTCTGAGTCTTGCAGTTACATAGGGATTCAGTTGTCTGAAAAAACGCGTTTATTTCGGGCTGAAAAACACGTTTTCAAAAGTGTGCTGTTACTGCCCCATAACTTACATGGGGGTGACCAAACTTGCAGAAACATGTTTATTTCTGCTGAAAATCATGTTTTGACACTTTCTGCACACTGGGGTTAAGAGCTGAGTGTGTGGGCTCTTTTGAGCCTTGCAGTTACAAAGGGATTCAGTTGTCTGAAAAAACGCGTTTATTTCGGGCTGAAAAACACGTTTTCAAAAGTGTGCTGTTACTGCCCCATAACTTACATGGGGGTGACCAAACTTGCAGAAACATGTTTATTTCTGCTGAAAAACACGTTTTGACACTTTCTGCACACTGGGGTTAAGAGCTGAGTGTGTGGGCTCTTTTGAGCCTTGCAGTTACATAGGGATTCAGTTGTCTGAAAAAACGCGTTTATTTCGGGCTGAAAAACACGTTTTCAAAAGTGTGCTGTTACTGCACCATAACTTACATGGGGGTGACCAAACTTGCAGAAACATGTTTATTTCTGCTGAAAAACACGTTTTGACACTTTCTGCACACTGGGGTTAAGAGCTGAGTGTGTGGGCTCTTTTGAGCCTTGCAGTTACATAGGGATTCAGTTGTCTGAAAAAACGTGTTTATTTCGGGCTGAAAAACACGTTTTCAAAAGTGTGCTGTTACTGCACCATAACTTACATGGGGGTGACCAAACTTGCAGAAACATGTTTATTTCTGCTGAAAAACACGTTTTGACACTTTCTGCACACTGGGGTTAAGAGCTGAGTGTGTGGGCTCTTTTGAGCCTTGCAGTTACATAGGGATTCAGTTGTCTGAAAAAACGTGTTTATTTCGGGCTGAAAAAGACGTTTTCAAAAGTGTGCTGTTACTGCCCC
The DNA here is from genome assembly GCF_059453375.1 of Lepisosteus platostomus. Classification (NCBI taxonomy): domain Eukaryota; kingdom Metazoa; phylum Chordata; class Actinopteri; order Semionotiformes; family Lepisosteidae; genus Lepisosteus; species Lepisosteus platostomus. The sequence goes on along the minus strand of NC_142612.1, from coordinate 42,355,197 downwards.
ATAACTTACATGGGGGTGACCAAACTTGCAGAAACATGTTTATTTCTGCTGAAAAACACGTTTTGACACTTTCTGCACACTGGAGTTAAGAGCTGAGTGTGTAGGCTCTTCTGAGTCTTGCAGTTACATAGGGATTCAGTTGTCTGAAAAAACGCGTTTATTTCGGGCTGAAAAACACGTTTTCAAAAGTGTGCTGTTACTGCCCCATAACTTACATGGGGGTGACCAAACTTGCAGAAACATGTTTATTTCTGCTGAAAATCATGTTTTGACACTTTCTGCACACTGGGGTTAAGAGCTGAGTGTGTGGGCTCTTCTGAGTCTTGCAGTTACATAGGGATTCAGTTGTCTGAAAAAACGCGTTTATTTCGGGCTGAAAAACACGTTTTCAAAAGTGTGCTGTTACTGCCCCATAACTTACATGGGGGTGACCAAACTTGCAGAAACATGTTTATTTCTGCTGAAAATCATGTTTTGACACTTTCTGCACACTGGGGTTAAGAGTTGAGTGTGTGGGCTCTTCTGAGTCTTGCAGTTACATAGGGATTCAGTTGTCTGAAAAAACGCGTTTATTTCGGGCTGAAAAACACGTTTTCAAAAGTGTGCTGTTACTGCCCCATAACTTACATGGGGGTGACCAAACTTGCAGAAACATGTTTATTTCTGCTGAAAATCATGTTTTGACACTTTCTGCACACTGGGGTTAAGAGCTGAGTGTGTGGGCTCTTTTGAACCTTGCAGTTACAAAGGGATTCAGTTGTCTGAAAAAACGCGTTTATTTCGGGCTGAAAAACACGTTTTCAAAAGTGTGCTGTTACTGCCCCATAACTTACATGGGGGTGACCAAACTTGCAGAAACATGTTTATTTCTGCTGAAAAACACGTTTTGACACTTTCTGCACACTGGGGTTAAGAGCTGAGTGTGTGGGCTCTTCTGAGTCTTGCAGTTACATAGGGATTCAGTTGTCTGAAAAAACGCGTTTATTTCGGGCTGAAAAACACGTTTTCAAAAGTGTGCTGTTACTGCCCCATAACTTACATGGGGTTGACCAAACTTGCAGAAACATGTTTATTTCTGCTGAAAATCATGTTTTGACACTTTCTGCACACTGGGGTTAAGAGCTGAGTGTGTGGGCTCTTCTGAGTCTTGCAGTTACATAGGGATTCAGTTGTCTGAAAAAACGCGTTTATTTCGGGCTGAAAAACACGTTTTCAAAAGTGTGCTGTTACTGCCCCATAACTTACATGGGGTTGACCAAACTTGCAGAAACATGTTTATTTCTGCTGAAAATCACGTTTTGACACTTTCTGCACACTGGGGTTAAGAGCTGAGTGTGTGGGCTCTTTTGAGCCTTGCAGTTACATAGGGATTCAGTTGTCTGAAAAAACGCGTTTATTTCGGGCTGAAAAACACGTTTTCAAAAGTGTTCTGTTACTGCCCCATAACTTACATGGGGGTGACCAAACTTGCAGAAACATGTTTATTTCTGCTGAAAATCACGTTTTGACACTTTCTGCACACTGGGGTTAAGAGCTGAGTGTGTGGGCTCTTCTGAGTCTTGCAGTTACATAGGGATTCAGTTGTCTGAAAAAACGCGTTTATTTCGGGCTGAAAAACACGTTTTCAAAAGTGTGCTGTTACTGCCCCATAACTTACATGGGGTTGACCAAACTTGCAGAAACATGTTTATTTCTGCTGAAAATCACGTTTTGACACTTTCTGCACACTGGGGTTAAGAGCTGAGTGTGTGGGCTCTACTGAGTCTTGCAGTTACATAGGGATTCAGTTGTCTGAAAAAACGCGTTTATTTCGGGCTGAAAAACACGTTTTCAAAAGTGTGCTGTTACTGCCCCATAACTTACATGGGGGTGACCAAACTTGCAGAAACATGTTTATTTCTGCTGAAAAACACGTTTTGACACTTTCTGCACACTGGGGTTAAGAGCTGAGTGTGTGGGCTCTTCTGAGTCTTGCAGTTACATAGGGATTCAGTTGTCTGAAAAAACGCGTTTATTTCGGGCTGAAAAACACGTTTTCAAAAGTGTGCTGTTACTGCCCCATAACTTACATGGGGTTGACCAAACTTGCAGAAACATGTTTATTTCTGCTGAAAATCACGTTTTGACACTTTCTGCACACTGGGGTTAAGAGCTGAGTGTGTGGGCTCTACTGAGTCTTGCAGTTACATAGGGATTCAGTTTTCTGAAAAAACGCGTTTATTTCGGGCTGAAAAACACGTTTTCAAAAGTGTGCTGTTACTTCCCCATAACTTACATGGGGGTGACCAAACTTGCAGAAACATGTTTATTTCTGCTGAAAAACACGTTTTGACACTTTCTGCACACTGGGGTTAAGAGCTGAGTGTGTGGGCTCTTCTGAGTCTTGCAGTTACATAGGGATTCAGTTGTCTGAAAAAACGCGTTTATTTCGGGCTGAAAAACACGTTTTCAAAAGTGTGCTGTTACTGCCCCATAACTTACATGGGGTTGACCAAACTTGCAGAAACATGTTTATTTCTGCTGAAAATCACGTTTTGACACTTTCTGCACACTGGGGTTAAGAGCTGAGTGTGTGGGCTCTACTGAGTCTTGCAGTTACATAGGGATTCAGTTGTCTGAAAAAACGCGTTTATTTCGGGCTGAAAAACACGTTTTCAAAAGTGTGCTGTTACTGCCCCATAACTTACATGGGGTTGACCAAACTTGCAGAAACATGTTTATTTCTGCTGAAAATCATGTTTTGACACTTTCTGCACACTGGGGTTAAGAGCTGAGTGTGTGGGCTCTTCTGAGTCTTGCAGTTACATAGGGATTCAGTTGTCTGAAAAAACGCGTTTATTTCGGGCTGAAAAACACGTTTTCAAAAGTGTGCTGTTACTGCCCCATAACTTACATGGGGGTGACCAAACTTGCAGAAACATGTTTATTTCTGCTGAAAATCATGTTTTGACACTTTCTGCACACTGGGGTTAAGAGCTGAGTGTGTGGGCTCTTTTGAGCCTTGCAGTTACAAAGGGATTCAGTTGTCTGAAAAAACGCGTTTATTTCGGGCTGAAAAACACGTTTTCAAAAGTGTGCTGTTACTGCCCCATAACTTACATGGGGGTGACCAAACTTGCAGAAACATGTTTATTTCTGCTGAAAAACACGTTTTGACACTTTCTGCACACTGGGGTTAAGAGCTGAGTGTGTGGGCTCTTCTGAGTCTTGCAGTTACATAGGGATTCAGTTGTCTGAAAAAACGCGTTTATTTCGGGCTGAAAAACACGTTTTCAAAAGTGTGCTGTTACTGCCCCATAACTTACATGGGGTTGACCAAACTTGCAGAAACATGTTTATTTCTGCTGAAAATCACGTTTTGACACTTTCTGCACACTGGGGTTAAGAGCTGAGTGTGTGGGCTCTTTTGAGCCTTGCAGTTACATAGGGATTCAGTTGTCTGAAAAAACGCGTTTATTTCGGGCTGAAAAACACGTTTTCAAAAGTGTTCTGTTACTGCCCCATAACTTACATGGGGGTGACCAAACTTGCAGAAACATGTTTATTTCTGCTGAAAAACACGTTTTGACACTTTCTGCACACTGGGGTTAAGAGCTGAGTGTGTGGGCTCTTCTGAGTCTTGCAGTTACATAGGGATTCAGTTGTCTGAAAAAACGCGTTTATTTCGGGCTGAAAAACACGTTTTCAAAAGTGTGCTGTTACTGCCCCATAACTTACATGGGGTTGACCAAACTTGCAGAAACATGTTTATTTCTGCTGAAAATCACGTTTTGACACTTTCTGCACACTGGGGTTAAGAGCTGAGTGTGTGGGCTCTACTGAGTCTTGCAGTTACATAGGGATTCAGTTGTCTGAAAAAACGCGTTTATTTCGGGCTGAAAAACACGTTTTCAAAAGTGTGCTGTTACTTCCCCATAACTTACATGGGGGTGACCAAACTTGCAGAAACATGTTTATTTCTGCTGAAAAACACGTTTTGACACTTTCTGCACACTGGGGTTAAGAGCTGAGTGTGTGGGCTCTTCTGAGTCTTGCAGTTACATAGGGATTCAGTTGTCTGAAAAAACGCGTTTATTTCGGGCTGAAAAACACGTTTTCAAAAGTGTGCTGTTACTGCCCCATAACTTACATGGGGTTGACCAAACTTGCAGAAACATGTTTATTTCTGCTGAAAATCACGTTTTGACACTTTCTGCACACTGGGGTTAAGAGCTGAGTGTGTGGGCTCTACTGAGTCTTGCAGTTACATAGGGATTCAGTTGTCTGAAAAAACGCGTTTATTTCGGGCTGAAAAACACGTTTTCAAAAGTGTGCTGTTACTTCCCCATAACTTACATGGGGGTGACCAAACTTGCAGAAACATGTTTATTTCTGCTGAAAAACACGTTTTGACACTTTCTGCACACTGGGGTTAAGAGCTGAGTGTGTGGGCTCTTTTGAGCCTTGCAGTTACATAGGGATTCAGTTGTCTGAAAAAACGCGTTTATTTCGGGCTGAAAAACACGTTTTCAAAAGTGTTCTGTTACTGCCCCATAACTTACATGGGGGTGACCAAACTTGCAGAAACATGTTTATTTCTGCTGAAAAACACGTTTTGACACTTTCTGCACACTGGGGTTAAGAGCTGAGTGTGTGGGCTCTTCTGAGTCTTGCAGTTACATAGGGATTCAGTTGTCTGAAAAAACGCGTTTATTTCGGGCTGAAAAACACGTTTTCAAAAGTGTGCTGTTACTGCCCCATAACTTACATGGGGTTGACCAAACTTGCAGAAACATGTTTATTTCTGCTGAAAATCACGTTTTGACACTTTCTGCACACTGGGGTTAAGAGCTGAGTGTGTGGGCTCTTTTGAGCCTTGCAGTTACATAGGGATTCAGATGTCTGAAAAAACGCGTTTATTTCGGGCTGAAAAACACGTTTTCAAAAGTGTTCTGTTACTGCCCCATAACTTACATGGGGGTGACCAAACTTGCAGAAACATGTTTATTTCTGCTGAAAATCACGTTTTGACACTTTCTGCACACTGGGGTTAAGAGCTGAGTGTGTGGGCTCTACTGAGTCTTGCAGTTAAATAGGGATTCAGTTGTCTGAAAAAACGCGTTTATTTCGGGCTGAAAAACACGTTTTCAAAAGTGTGCTGTTACTGCCCCATAACTTACATGGGGGTGACCAAACTTGCAGAAACATGTTTATTTCTGCTGAAAATCACGTTTTGACACTTTCTGCACACTGGGATTAAGAGCTGAGTGTGTGGGCTCTTTTGAGCCTTGCAGTTACAAAGGGATTCAGTTGTCTGAAAAAACGCGTTTATTTCGTGCTGAAAAACACGTTTTCAAAAGTGTGCTGTTACTGCCCCATAACTTACATGGGGGTGACCAAACTTGCAGAAACATGTTTATTTCTGCTGAAAAACACGTTTTGACACTTTCTGCACACTGGGGTTAAGAGCTGAGTGTGTGGGCTCTTCTGAGTCTTGCAGTTACATAGGGATTCAGTTGTCTGAAAAAACGCATTTATTTCGGGCTGAAAAACACGTTTTCAAAAGTGTGCTGTTACTGCCCCATAACTTACATGGGGTTGACCAAACTTGCAGAAACATGTTTATTTCTGCTGAAAATCACGTTTTGACACTTTCTGCACACTGGGGTTAAGAGCTGAGTGTGTGGGCTCTTTTGAGCCTTGCAGTTACAAAGGGATTCAGTTGTCTGAAAAAACGCGTTTATTTCGGGCTGAAAAACACGTTTTCAAAAGTGTTCTGTTACTGCCCCATAACTTACATGGGGGTGACCAAACTTGCAGAAACATGTTTATTTCTGCTGAAAATCACGTTTTGACACTTTCTGCACACTGGGGTTAAGAGCTGAGTGTGTGGGCTCTTCTGAGTCTTGCAGTTACATAGGGATTCAGTTGTCTGAAAAAACGCGTTTATTTCGGGCTGAAAAACACGTTTTCAAAAGTGTGCTGTTACTGCCCCATAACTTACATGGGGTTGACCAAACTTGCAGAAACATGTTTATTTCTGCTGAAAATCACGTTTTGACACTTTCTGCACACTGGGGTTAAGAGCTGAGTGTGTGGGCTCTACTGAGTCTTGCAGTTACATAGGGATTCAGTTGTCTGAAAAAACGCGTTTATTTCGGGCTGAAAAACACGTTTTCAAAAGTGTGCTGTTACTGCCCCATAACTTACATGGGGGTGACCAAACTTGCAGAAACATGTTTATTTCTGCTGAAAAACACGTTTTGACACTTTCTGCACACTGGAGTTAAGAGCTGAGTGTGTGGGCTCTTCTGAGTCTTGCAGTTACATAGGGATTCAGTTGTCTGAAAAAACGCGTTTATTTCGGGCTGAAAAACACGTTTTCAAAAGTGTGCTGTTACTGCCCCATAACTTACATGGGGGTGACCAAACTTGCAGAAACATGTTTATTTCTGCTGAAAAACACGTTTTGACACTTTCTGCACACTGGGGTTAAGAGCTGAGTGTGTGGGCTCTTCTGAGTCTTGCAGTTACATAGGGATTCAGTTGTCTGAAAAAACGCGTTTATTTCGGGCTGAAAAACACGTTTTCAAAAGTGTGCTGTTACTGCCCCATAACTTACATGGGGTTGACCAAACTTGCAGAAACATGTTTATTTCTGCTGAAAATCACGTTTTGACACTTTCTGCACACTGGGGTTAAGAGCTGAGTGTGTGGGCTCTACTGAGTCTTGCAGTTACATAGGGATTCAGTTTTCTGAAAAAACGCGTTTATTTCGGGCTGAAAAACACGTTTTCAAAAGTGTGCTGTTACTTCCCCATAACTTACATGGGGGTGACCAAACTTGCAGAAACATGTTTATTTCTGCTGAAAAACACGTTTTGACACTTTCTGCACACTGGGGTTAAGAGCTGAGTGTGTGGGCTCTTCTGAGTCTTGCAGTTACATAGGGATTCAGTTGTCTGAAAAAACGCGTTTATTTCGGGCTGAAAAACACGTTTTCAAAAGTGTGCTGTTACTGCCCCATAACTTACATGGGGTTGACCAAACTTGCAGAAACATGTTTATTTCTGCTGAAAATCACGTTTTGACACTTTCTGCACACTGGGGTTAAGAGCTGAGTGTGTGGGCTCTACTGAGTCTTGCAGTTACATAGGGATTCAGTTGTCTGAAAAAAACGCGTTTATTTCGGGCTGAAAAACACGTTTTCAAAAGTGTGCTGTTACTGCCCCATAACTTACATGGGGTTGACCAAACTTGCAGAAACATGTTTATTTCTGCTGAAAATCACGTTTTGACACTTTCTGCACACTGGGGTTAAGAGCTGAGTGTGTGGGCTCTACTGAGTCTTGCAGTTACATAGGGATTCAGTTGTCTGAAAAAACGCGTTTATTTCGGGCTGAAAAACACGTTTTCAAAAGTGTGCTGTTACTGCCCCATAACTTGCATGGGGGTGACCAAACTTGCAGAAACATGTTTATTTCTGCTGAAAATCATGTTTTGACACTTTCTGCACACTGGGGTTAAGAGCTGAGTGTGTGGGCTCTTCTGAGTCTTGCAGTTACATAGGGATTCAGTTGTCTGAAAAAACGCGTTTATTTCGGGCTGAAAAACACGTTTTCAAAAGTGTGCTGTTACTGCCCCATAACTTACATGGGGGTGACCAAACTTGCAGAAACATGTTTATTTCTGCTGAAAATCATGTTTTGACACTTTCTGCACACTGGGGTTAAGAGCTGAGTGTGTGGGCTCTTTTGAGCCTTGCAGTTACAAAGGGATTCAGTTGTCTGAAAAAACGCGTTTATTTCGGGCTGAAAAACACGTTTTCAAAAGTGTGCTGTTACTGCCCCATAACTTACATGGGGGTGACCAAACTTGCAGAAACATGTTTATTTCTGCTGAAAAACACGTTTTGACACTTTCTGCACACTGGGGTTAAGAGCTGAGTGTGTGGGCTCTTCTGAGTCTTGCAGTTACATAGGGATTCAGTTGTCTGAAAAAACGCGTTTATTTCGGGCTGAAAAACACGTTTTCAAAAGTGTGCTGTTACTGCCCCATAACTTACATGGGGTTGACCAAACTTGCAGAAACATGTTTATTTCTGCTGAAAATCACGTTTTGACACTTTCTGCACACTGGGGTTAAGAGCTGAGTGTGTGGGCTCTTTTGAGCCTTGCAGTTACATAGGGATTCAGTTGTCTGAAAAAACGCGTTTATTTCGGGCTGAAAAACACGTTTTCAAAAGTGTGCTGTTACTGCCCAATAACTTACATGGGGTTGACCAAACTTGCAGAAACATGTTTATTTCTGCTGAAAATCACGTTTTGACACTTTCTGCACACTGGGGTTAAGAGCTGAGTGTGTGGGCTCTACTGAGTCTTGCAGTTACATAGGGATTCAGTTTTCTGAAAAAACGCGTTTATTTCGGGCTGAAAAACACGTTTTCAAAAGTGTGCTGTTACTTCCCCATAACTTACATGGGGGTGACCAAACTTGCAGAAACATGTTTATTTCTGCTGAAAAACACGTTTTGACACTTTCTGCACACTGGGGTTAAGAGCTGAGTGTGTGGGCTCTTCTGAGTCTTGCAGTTACATAGGGATTCAGTTGTCTGAAAAAACGCGTTTATTTCGGGCTGAAAAACACGTTTTCAAAAGTGTGCTGTTACTGCCCCATAACTTACATGGGGTTGACCAAACTTGCAGAAACATGTTTATTTCTGCTGAAAATCACGTTTTGACACTTTCTGCACACTGGGGTTAAGAGCTGAGTGTGTGGGCTCTACTGAGTCTTGCAGTTACATAGGGATTCAGTTGTCTGAAAAAACGCGTTTATTTCGGGCTGAAAAACACGTTTTCAAAAGTGTGCTGTTACTGCCCCATAACTTACATGGGGTTGACCAAACTTGCAGAAACATGTTTATTTCTGCTGAAAATCACGTTTTGACACTTTCTGCACGTTGGGGTTAAGAGCTGAGTGTGTGGGCTCTACTGAGTCTTGCAGTTACATAGGGATTCAGTTGTCTGAAAAAACGCGTTTATTTCGGGCTGAAAAACACGTTTTCAAAAGTGTGCTGTTACTGCCCCATAACTTGCATGGGGGTGACCAAACTTGCAGAAACATGTTTATTTCTGCTGAAAATCATGTTTTGACACTTTCTGCACACTGGGGTTAAGAGCTGAGTGTGTGGGCTCTTCTGAGTCTTGCAGTTACATAGGGATTCAGTTGTCTGAAAAAACGCGTTTATTTCGGGCTGAAAAACACGTTTTCAAAAGTGTGCTGTTACTGCCCCATAACTTACATGGGGGTGACCAAACTTGCAGAAACATGTTTATTTCTGCTGAAAATCATGTTTTGACACTTTCTGCACACTGGGGTTAAGAGCTGAGTGTGTGGGCTCTTTTGAGCCTTGCAGTTACAAAGGGATTCAGTTGTCTGAAAAAACGCGTTTATTTCGGGCTGAAAAACACGTTTTCAAAAGTGTGCTGTTACTGCCCCATAACTTACATGGGGGTGACCAAACTTGCAGAAACATGTTTATTTCTGCTGAAAAACACGTTTTGACACTTTCTGCACACTGGGGTTAAGAGCTGAGTGTGTGGGCTCTTCTGAGTCTTGCAGTTACATAGGGATTCAGTTGTCTGAAAAAACGCGTTTATTTCGGGCTGAAAAACACGTTTTCAAAAGTGTGCTGTTACTGCCCCATAACTTACATGGGGTTGACCAAACTTGCAGAAACATGTTTATTTCTGCTGAAAATCACGTTTTGACACTTTCTGCACACTGGGGTTAAGAGCTGAGTGTGTGGGCTCTTTTGAGCCTTGCAGTTACATAGGGATTCAGTTGTCTGAAAAAACGCGTTTATTTCGGGCTGAAAAACACGTTTTCAAAAGTGTTCTGTTACTGCCCCATAACTTACATGGGGGTGACCAAACTTGCAGAAACATGTTTATTTCTACTGAAAAACACGTTTTGACACTTTCTGCACACTGGGGTTAAGAGCTGAGTGTGTGGGCTCTTCTGAGTCTTGCAGTTACATAGGGATTCAGTTGTCTGAAAAAACGCGTTTATTTCGGGCTGAAAAACACGTTTTCAAAAGTGTGCTGTTACTGCCCCATAACTTACATGGGGTTGACCAAACTTGCAGAAACATGTTTATTTCTGCTGAAAATCACGTTTTGACACTTTCTGCACACTGGGGTTAAGAGCTGAGTGTGTGGGCTCTACTGAGTCTTGCAGTTACATAGGGATTCAGTTGTCTGAAAAAACGCGTTTATTTCGGGCTGAAAAACACGTTTTCAAAAGTGTGCTGTTACTTCCCCATAACTTACATGGGGGTGACCAAACTTGCAGAAACATGTTTATTTCTGCTGAAAAACACGTTTTGACACTTTCTGCACACTGGGGTTAAGAGCTGAGTGTGTGGGCTCTTTTGAGCCTTGCAGTTACATAGGGATTCAGTTGTCTGAAAAAACGCGTTTATTTCTGGCTGAAAAACACGTTTTCAAAAGTGTTCTGTTACTGCCCCATAACTTACATGGGGGTGACCAAACTTGCAGAAAAATGTTTATTTCTGCTGAAAAACACGTTTTGACACTTTCTGCACACTGGGGTTAAGAGCTGAGTGTGTGGGCTCTTCTGAGTCTTGCAGTTACATAGGGATTCAGTTGTCTGAAAAAACGCGTTTATTTCGGGCTGAAAAACACGTTTTCAAAAGTGTGCTGTTACTGCCCCATAACTTACATGGGGTTGACCAAACTTGCAGAAACATGTTTATTTCTGCTGAAAATCACGTTTTGACACTTTCTGCACACTGGGGTTAAGAGCTGAGTGTGTGGGCTCTACTGAGTCTTGCAGTTACATAGGGATTCAGTTGTCTGAAAAAACGCGTTTATTTCGGGCTGAAAAACACGTTTTCAAAAGTGTGCTGTTACTTCCCCATAACTTACATGGGGGTGACCAAACTTGCAGAAACATGTTTATTTCTGCTGAAAAACACGTTTTGACACTTTCTGCACACTGGGGTTAAGAGCTGAGTGTGTGGGCTCTTTTGAGCCTTGCAGTTACATAGGGATTCAGTTGTCTGAAAAAACGCGTTTATTTCGGGCTGAAAAACACGTTTTCAAAAGTGTTCTGTTACTGCCCCATAACTTACATGGGGGTGACCAAACTTGCAGAAACATGTTTATTTCTGCTGAAAAACACGTTTTGACACTTTCTGCACACTGGGGTTAAGAGCTGAGTGTGTGGGCTCTTCTGAGTCTTGCAGTTACATAGGGATTCAGTTGTCTGAAAAAACGCGTTTATTTCGGGCTGAAAAACACGTTTTCAAAAGTGTGCTGTTACTGCCCCATAACTTACATGGGGTTGACCAAACTTGCAGAAACATGTTTATTTCTGCTGAAAATCACGTTTTGACACTTTCTGCACACTGGGGTTAAGAGCTGAGTGTGTGGGCTCTTTTGAGCCTTGCAGTTACATAGGGAATCAGTTGTCTGAAAAAACGCGTTTATTTCGGGCTGAAAAACACGTTTTCAAAAGTGTTCTGTTACTGCCCCATAACTTACATGGGGGTGACCAAACTTGCAGAAACATGTTTATTTCTGCTGAAAATCACGTTTTGACACTTTCTGCACACTGGGGTTAAGAGCTGAGTGTGTGGGCTCTTTTGAGCCTTGCAGTTACATAGGGATTCAGTTGTCTGAAAAAACGCGTTTATTTCGGGCTGAAAAACACGTTTTCAAAAGTGTTCTGTTACTGCCCCATAACTTACATGGGGGTGACCAAACTTGCAGAAACATGTTTATTTCTGCTGAAAATCACGTTTTGACACTTTCTGCACACTGGGGTTAAGAGCTGAGTGTGTGGGCTCTTCTGAGTCTTGCAGTTACATAGGGATTCAGTTGTCTGAAAAAACGCGTTTATTTCGGGCTGAAAAACACGTTTTCAAAAGTGTGCTGTTACTGCCCCATAACTTACATGGGGTTGACCAAACTTGCAGAAACATGTTTATTTCTGCTGAAAATCACGTTTTGACACTTTCTGCACACTGGGGTTAAGAGCTGAGTGTGTGGGCTCTACTGAGTCTTGCAGTTACATAGGGATTCAGTTGTCTGAAAAAACGCGTTTATTTCGGGCTGAAAAACACGTTTTCAAAAGTGTGCTGTTACTGCCCCATAACTTACATGGGGGTGACCAAACTTGCAGAAACATGTTTATTTCTGCTGAAAAACACGTTTTGACACTTTCTGCACACTGGAGTTAAGAGCTGAGTGTGTGGGCTCTTCTGAGTCTTGCAGTTACATAGGGATTCAGTTGTCTGAAAAAACGCGTTTATTTCGGGCTGAAAAACACGTTTTCAAAAGTGTGCTGTTACTGCCCCATAACTTACATGGGGGTGACCAAACTTGCAGAAACATGTTTATTTCTGCTGAAAAACACGTTTTGACACTTTCTGCACACTGGGGTTAAGAGCTGAGTGTGTGGGCTCTTCTGAGTCTTGCAGTTACATAGGGATTCAGTTGTCTGAAAAAACGCGTTTATTTCGGGCTGAAAAACACGTTTTCAAAAGTGTGCTGTTACTGCCCCATAACTTACATGGGGTTGACCAAACTTGCAGAAACATGTTTATTTCTGCTGAAAATCACGTTTTGACACTTTCTGCACACTGGGGTTAAGAGCTGAGTGTGTGGGCTCTACTGAGTCTTGCAGTTACATAGGGATTCAGTTTTCTGAAAAAACGCGTTTATTTCGGGCTGAAAAACACGTTTTCAAAAGTGTGCTGTTACTTCCCCATAACTTACATGGGGGTGACCAAACTTGCAGAAACATGTTTATTTCTGCTGAAAAACACGTTTTGACACTTTCTGCACACTGGGGTTAAGAGCTGAGTGTGTGGGCTCTTCTGAGTCTTGCAGTTACATAGGGATTCAGTTGTCTGAAAAAACGCGTTTATTTCGGGCTGAAAAACACGTTTTCAAAAGTGTGCTGTTACTGCCCCATAACTTACATGGGGTTGACCAAACTTGCAGAAACATGTTTATTTCTGCTGAAAATCACGTTTTGACACTTTCTGCACACTGGGGTTAAGAGCTGAGTGTGTGGGCTCTACTGAGTCTTGCAGTTACATAGGGATTCAGTTGTCTGAAAAAACGCGTTTATTTCGGGCTGAAAAACACGTTTTCAAAAGTGTGCTGTTACTGCCCCATAACTTACATGGGGTTGACCAAACTTGCAGAAACATGTTTATTTCTGCTGAAAATCACGTTTTGACACTTTCTGCACACTGGGGTTAAGAGCTGAGTGTGTGGGCTCTTTTGAGCCTTGCAGTTACATAGGGATTCAGTTGTCTGAAAAAACGCGTTTATTTCGGGCTGAAAAACACGTTTTCAAAAGTGTTCTGTTACTGCCCCATAACTTACATGGGGGTGACCAAACTTGCAGAAACATGTTTATTTCTGCTGAAAAACACGTTTTGACACTTTCTGCACACTGGGGTTAAGAGCTGAGTGTGTGGGCTCTTCTGAGTCTTGCAGTTACATAGGGATTCAGTTGTCTGAAAAAACGCGTTTATTTCGGGCTGAAAAACACGTTTTCAAAAGTGTGCTGTTACTGCCCCATAACTTACATGGGGTTGACCAAACTTGCAGAAACATGTTTATTTCTGCTGAAAATCACGTTTTGACACTTTCTGCACACTGGGGTTAAGAGCTGAGTGTGTGGGCTCTACTGAGTCTTGCAGTTACATAGGGATTCAGTTGTCTGAAAAAACGCGTTTATTTCGGGCTGAAAAACACGTTTTCAAAAGTGTGCTGTTACTTCCCCATAACTTACATGGGGGTGACCAAACTTGCAGAAACATGCTTATGTCTGCTGAAAAACACGTTTTGACACTTTCTGCACACTGGGGTTAAGAGCTGAGTGTGTGGGCTCTTCTGAGTCTTGCAGTTACATAGGGATTCAGTTGTCTGAAAAAACGCGTTTCTTTCGGGCTGAAAAACACGTTTTCAAAAGTGTGCTGTTACTGCCCCATAACTTACATGGGGTTGACCAAACTTGCAGAAACATGTTTATTTCTGCTGAAAATCACGTTTTGACACTTTCTGCACACTGGGGTTAAGAGCTGAGTGTGTGGGCTCTACTGAGTCTTGCAGTTACATAGGGATTCAGTTGTCTGAAAAAACGCGTTTATTTCGGGCTGAAAAACACGTTTTCAAAAGTGTGCTGTTACTTCCCCATAACTTACATGGGGGTGACCAAACTTGCAGAAACATGTTTATTTCTGCTGAAAAACACGTTTTGACACTTTCTGCACACTGGGGTTAAGAGTTGAGTGTGTGGGCTCTTTTGAGCCTTGCAGTTACATAGGGATTCAGTTGTCTGAAAAAACGCGTTTATTTCGGGCTGAAAAACACGTTATCAAAAGTGTTCTGTTACTGCCCCATAACTTACATGGGGGTGACCAAACTTGCAGAAACATGTTTATTTCTGCTGAAAAACACGTTTTGACACTTTCTGCACACTGGGGTTAAGAGCTGAGTGTGTGGGCTCTTCTGAGTCTTGCAGTTACATAGGGATTCAGTTGTCTGAAAAAACGCGTTTATTTCGGGCTGAAAAACACGTTTTCAAAAGTGTGCTGTTACTGCCCCATAACTTACATGGGGTTGACCAAACTTGCAGAAACATGTTTATTTCTGCTGAAAATCACGTTTTGACACTTTCTGCACACTGGGGTTAAGAGCTGAGTGTGTGGGCTCTTTTGAGCCTTGCAGTTACATAGGGATTCAGTTGTCTGAAAAAACGCGTTTATTTCGGGCTGAAAAACACGTTTTCAAAAGTGTTCTGTTACTGCCCCATAACTTACATGGGGGTGACCAAACTTGCAGAAACATGTTTATTTCTGCTGAAAATCACGTTTTGACACTTTCTGCACACTGGGGTTAAGAGCTGAGTGTGTGGGCTCTACTGAGTCTTGCAGTTACATAGGGATTCAGTTGTCTGAAAAAACGCGTTTATTTCGGGCTGAAAAACACGTTTTCAAAAGTGTGCTGTTACTTCCCCATAACTTACATGGGGGTGACCAAACTTGCAGAAACATGTTTATTTCTGCTGAAAAACACGTTTTGACACTTTCTGCACACTGGGGTTAAGAGCTGAGTGTGTGGGCTCTTTTGAGCCTTGCAGTTACATAGGGATTCAGTTGTCTGAAAAAACGCGTTTATTTCGGGCTGAAAAACACGTTTTCAAAAGTGTGCTGTTACTGCACCATAACTTACATGGGGGTGACCAAACTTGCAGAAACATGTTTATTTCTGCTGAAAAACACGTTTTGACACTTTCTGCACACTGGGGTTAAGAGCTGAGTGTGTGGGCTCTTTTGAGCCTTGCAGTTACATAGGGATTCAGTTGTCTGAAAAAACGTGTTTATTTCGGGCTGAAAAACACGTTTTCAAAAGTGTGCTGTTACTGCACCATAACTTACATGGGGGTGACCAAACTTGCAGAAACATGTTTATTTCTGCTGAAAAACACGTTTTGACACTTTCTGCACACTGGGGTTAAGAGCTGAGTGTGTGGGCTCTTTTGAGCCTTGCAGTTACATAGGGATTCAGTTGTCTGAAAAAACGTGTTTATTTCGGGCTGAAAAACACGTTTTCAAAAGTGTGCTGTTACTGCCCCATAACTTACATGGGGGTGACCAAACTTGCAGAAACATGTTTATTTCTGCTGAAAAACACGTTTTGACACTTTCTGCACACTGGAGTTAAGAGCTGAGTGTGTGGGCTCTTCTGAGTCTTGCAGTTACATAGGGATTCAGTTGTCTGAAAAAACGCGTTTATTTCGGGCTGAAAAACACGTTTTCAAAAGTGTGCTGTTACTGCCCCATAACTTACATGGGGGTGACCAAACTTGCAGAAACATGTTTATTTCTGCTGAAAATCATGTTTTGACACTTTCTGCACACTGGGGTTAAGAGCTGAGTGTGTGGGCTCTTCTGAGTCTTGCAGTTACATAGGGATTCAGTTGTCTGAAAAAACGCGTTTATTTCGGGCTGAAAAACACGTTTTCAAAAGTGTGCTGTTACTGCCCCATAACTTACATGGGGGTGACCAAACTTGCAGAAACATGTTTATTTCTGCTGAAAATCATGTTTTGACACTTTCTGCACACTGGGGTTAAGAGCTGAGTGTGTGGGCTCTTCTGAGTCTTGCAGTTACATAGGGATTCAGTTGTCTGAAAAAACGCGTTTATTTCGGGCTGAAAAACACGTTTTCAAAAGTGTGCTGTTACTGCCCCATAACTTACATGGGGGTGACCAAACTTGCAGAAACATGTTTATTTCTGCTGAAAATCATGTTTTGACACTTTCTGCACACTGGGGTTAAGAGCTGAGTGTGTGGGCTCTTTTGAGCCTTGCAGTTACAAAGGGATTCAGTTGTCTGAAAAAACGTGTTTATCTCGGGCTGAAAAACACGTTTTCAAAAGTGTGCTGTTACTGCACCATAACTTACATGGGGGTGACCAAACTTGCAGAAACATGTTTATTTCTGCTGAAAAACACGTTTTGACACTTTCTGCACACTGGGGTTAAGAGCTGAGTGTGTGGGCTCTTTTGAGCCTTGCAGTTACATAGGGATTCAGTTGTCTGAAAAAACGTGTTTATTTCGGGCTGAAAAACACGTTTTCAAAAGTGTGCTGTTACTGCCCCATAACTTACATGGGGGTGACCAAACTTGCAGAAACATGTTTATTTCTGCTGAAAAACAAGTTTTGACACTTTCTGCACACTGGAGTTAAGAGCTGAGTGTGTAGGCTCTTCTGAGTCTTGCAGTTACATAGGGATTCAGTTGTCTGAAAAAACGCGTTTATTTCGGGCTGAAAAACACGTTTTCAAAAGTGTGCTGTTACTGCCCCATAACTTACATGGGGGTGACCAAACTTGCAGAAACGTTTATTTCTGCTGAAAATCATGTTTTGACACTTTCTGCACACTGGGGTTAAGAGCTGAGTGTGTGGGCTCTTTTGAACCTTGCAGTTACAAAGGGATTCAGTTGTCTGAAAAAACGCGTTTATTTCGGGCTGAAAAACACGTTTTCAAAAGTGTGCTGTTACTGCCCCATAACTTACATGGGGGTGACCAAACTTGCAGAAACATGTTTATTTCTGCTGAAAAACACGTTTTGACACTTTCTGCACACTGGGGTTAAGAGCTGAGTGTGTGGGCTCTTCTGAGTCTTGCAGTTACATAGGGATTCAGTTGTCTGAAAAAACGCGTTTATTTCGGGCTGAAAAACACGTTTTCAAAAGTGTGCTGTTACTGCCCCATAACTTACATGGGGTTGACCAAACTTGCAGAAACATGTTTATTTCTGCTGAAAATCACGTTTTGACACTTTCTGCACACTGGGGTTAAGAGCTGAGTGTGTGGGCTCTACTGAGTCTTGCAGTTACATAGGGATTCAGTTGTCTGAAAAAACGCGTTTATTTCGGGCTGAAAAACACGTTTTCAAAAGTGTGCTGTTACTTCCCCATAACTTACATGGGGGTGACCAAACTTGCAGAAACATGTTTATTTCTGCTGAAAAACACGTTTTGACACTTTCTGCACACTGGGGTTAAGAGCTGAGTGTGTGGGCTCTTCTGAGTCTTGCAGTTACATAGGGATTCAGTTGTCTGAAAAAACGCGTTTATTTCGGGCTGAAAAACACGTTTTCAAAAGTGTGCTGTTACTGCCCCATAACTTACATGGGGTTGACCAAACTTGCAGAAACATGTTTATTTCTGCTGAAAATCACGTTTTGACACTTTCTGCACACTGGGGTTAAGAGCTGAGTGTGTGGGCTCTACTGAGTCTTGCAGTTACATAGGGATTCAGTTGTCTGAAAAAACGCGTTTATTTCGGGCTGAAAAACACGTTTTCAAAAGTGTGCTGTTACTTCCCCATAACTTACATGGGGGTGACCAAACTTGCAGAAACATGTTTATTTCTGCTGAAAAACACGTTTTGACACTTTCTGCACACTGGGGTTAAGAGCTGAGTGTGTGGGCTCTTTTGAGCCTTGCAGTTACATAGGGATTCAGTTGTCTGAAAAAACGCGTTTATTTCGGGCTGAAAAACACGTTTTCAAAAGTGTTCTGTTACTGCCCCATAACTTACATGGGGGTGACCAAACTTGCAGAAACATGTTTATTTCTGCTGAAAAACACGTTTTGACACTTTCTGCACACTGGGGTTAAGAGCTGAGTGTGTGGGCTCTTCTGAGTCTTGCAGTTACATAGGGATTCAGTTGTCTGAAAAAACGCGTTTATTTCGGGCTGAAAAACACGTTTTCAAAAGTGTGCTGTTACTGCCCCATAACTTACATGGGGTTGACCAAACTTGCAGAAACATGTTTATTTCTGCTGAAAATCATGTTTTGACACTTTCTGCACACTGGGGTTAAGAGCTGAGTGTGTGGGCTCTACTGAGTCTTGCAGTTACATAGGGATTCAGTTGTCTGAAAAAACGCGTTTATTTCGGGCTGAAAAACACGTTTTCAAAAGTGTGCTGTTACTTCCCCATAACTTACATGGGGGTGACCAAACTTGCAGAAACATGTTTATTTCTGCTGAAAAACACGTTTTGACACTTTCTGCACACTGGGGTTAAGAGCTGAGTGTGTGGGCTCTTTTGAGCCTTGCAGTTACATAGGGATTCAGTTGTCTGAAAAAACGCGTTTATTTCGGGCTGAAAAACACGTTTTCAAAAGTGTTCTGTTACTGCCCCATAACTTACATGGGGGTGACCAAACTTGCAGAAACATGTTTATTTCTGCTGAAAAACACGTTTTGACACTTTCTGCACACTGGGGTTAAGAGCTGAGTGTGTGGGCTCTTCTGAGTCTTGCAGTTACATAGGGATTCAGTTGTCTGAAAAAACGCGTTTATTTCGGGCTGAAAAACACGTTTTCAAAAGTGTGCTGTTACTGCCCCATAACTTACATGGGGTTGACCAAACTTGCAGAAACATGTTTATTTCTGCTGAAAATCATGTTTTGACACTTTCTGCACACTGGGGTTAAGAGCTGAGTGTGTGGGCTCTTTTGAGCCTTGCAGTTACATAGGGATTCAGTTGTCTGAAAAAACGCGTTTATTTCGGGCTGAAAAACACGTTTTCAAAAGTGTTCTGTTACTGCCCCATAACTTACATGGGGGTGACCAAACTTGCAGAAACATGTTTATTTCTGCTGAAAATCACGTTTTGACACTTTCTGCACACTGGGGTTAAGAGCTGAGTGTGTGGGCTCTACTGAGTCTTGCAGTTACATAGGGATTCAGTTGTCTGAAAAAACGCGTTTATTTCGGGCTGAAAAACACGTTTTCAAAAGTGTGCTGTTACTGCCCCATAACTTACATGGGGGTGACCAAACTTGCAGAAACATGTTTATTTCTGCTGAAAATCATGTTTTGACACTTTCTGCACACTGGGATTAAGAGCTGAGTGTGTGGGCTCTTTTGAGCCTTGCAGTTACAAAGGGATTCAGTTGTCTGAAAAAACGCGTTTATTTCGGGCTGAAAAACACGTTTTCAAAAGTGTGCTGTTACTGCCCCATAACTTACATGGGGGTGACCAAACTTGCAGAAACATGTTTATTTCTGCTGAAAAACACGTTTTGACACTTTCTGCACACTGGGGTTAAGAGCTGAGTGTGTGGGCTCTTCTGAGTCTTGCAGTTACATAGGGATTCAGTTGTCTGAAAAAACGCTTTTATTTCGGGCTGAAAAACACGTTTTCAAAAGTGTGCTGTTACTGCCCCATAACTTACATGGGGTTGACCAAACTTGCAGAAACATGTTTATTTCTGCTGAAAATCACGTTTTGACACTTTCTGCACACTGGGGTTAAGAGCTGAGTGTGTGGGCTCTTTTGAGCCTTGCAGTTACATAGGGATTCAGTTGTCTGAAAAAACGCGTTTATTTCGGGCTGAAAAACACGTTTTCAAAAGTGTTCTGTTACTGCCCCATAACTTACATGGGGGTGACCAAACTTGCAGAAACATGTTTATTTCTGCTGAAAATCACGTTTTGACACTTTCTGCACACTGGGGTTAAGAGCTGAGTGTGTGGGCTCTTCTGAGTCTTGCAGTTACATAGGGATTCAGTTGTCTGAAAAAACGCGTTTATTTCGGGCTGAAAAACACGTTTTCAAAAGTGTGCTGTTACTGCCCCATAACTTAAATGGGGTTGACCAAACTTGCAGAAACATGTTTATTTCTGCTGAAAATCACGTTTTGACACTTTCTGCACACTGGGGTTAAGAGCTGAGTGTGTGGGCTCTACTGAGTCTTGCAGTTACATAGGGATTCAGTTGTCTGAAAAAACGCGTTTATTTCGGGCTGAAAAACACGTTTTCAAAAGTGTGCTGTTACTGCCCCATAACTTACATGGGGGTGACCAATCTTGCAGAAACATGTTTATTTCTGCTGAAAAACACGTTTTGACACTTTCTGCACACTGGAGTTAAGAGCTGAGTGTGTGGGCTCTTCTGAGTCTTGCAGTTACATAGGGATTCAGTTGTCTGAAAAAACGCGTTTATTTCGGGCTGAAAAACACGTTTTCAAAAGTGTGCTGTTACTGCCCCATAACTTACATGGGGGTGACCAAACTTGCAGAAACATGTTTATTTCTGCTGAAAAACACGTTTTGACACTTTCTGCACACTGGGGTTAAGAGCTGAGTGTGTGGGCTCTTCTGAGTCTTGCAGTTACATAGGGATTCAGTTGTCTGAAAAAACGCGTTTATTTCGGGCTGAAAAACACGTTTTCAAAAGTGTGCTGTTACTGCCCCATAACTTACATGGGGTTGACCAAACTTGCAGAAACATGTTTATTTCTGCTGAAAATCACGTTTTGACACTTTCTGCACACTGGGGTTAAGAGCTGAGTGTGTGGGCTCTACTGAGTCTTGCAGTTACATAGGGATTCAGTTTTCTGAAAAAACGCGTTTATTTCGGGCTGAAAAACACGTTTTCAAAAGTGTGCTGTTACTTCCCCATAACTTACATGGGGGTGACCAAACTTGCAGAAACATGTTTATTTCTGCTGAAAAACACGTTTTGACACTTTCTGCACACTGGGGTTAAGAGCTGAGTGTGTGGGCTCTTCTGAGTCTTGCAGTTACATAGGGATTCAGTTGTCTGAAAAAACGCGTTTATTTCGGGCTGAAAAACACGTTTTCAAAAGTGTGCTGTTACTGCCCCATAACTTACATGGGGTTGACCAAACTTGCAGAAACATGTTTATTTCTGCTGAAAATCACGTTTTGACACTTTCTGCACACTGGGGTTAAGAGCTGAGTGTGTGGGCTCTACTGAGTCTTGCAGTTACATAGGGATTCAGTTGTCTGAAAAAACGCGTTTATTTCGGGCTGAAAAACACGTTTTCAAAAGTGTGCTGTTACTGCCCCATAACTTACATGGGGTTGACCAAACTTGCAGAAACATGTTTATTTCTGCTGAAAATCACGTTTTGACACTTTCTGCACACTGGGGTTAAGAGCTGAGTGTGTGGGCTCTACTGAGTCTTGCAGTTACATAGGGATTCAGTTGTCTGAAAAAACGCGTTTATTTCGGGCTGAAAAACACGTTTTCAAAAGTGTGCTGTTACTGCCCCATAACTTGCATGGGGGTGACCAAACTTGCAGAAACATGTTTATTTCTGCTGAAAATCATGTTTTGACACTTTCTGCACACTGGGGTTAAGAGCTGAGTGTGTGGGCTCTTCTGAGTCTTGCAGTTACATAGGGATTCAGTTGTCTGAAAAAACGCGTTTATTTCGGGCTGAAAAACACGTTTTCAAAAGTGTGCTGTTACTGCCCCATAACTTACATGGGGGTGACCAAACTTGCAGAAACATGTTTATTTCTGCTGAAAATCATGTTTTGACACTTTCTGCACACTGGGGTTAAGAGCTGAGTGTGTGGGCTCTTTTGAGCCTTGCAGTTACAAAGGGATTCAGTTGTCTGAAAAAACGCGTTTATTTCGGGCTGAAAAACACGTTTTCAAAAGTGTGCTGTTACTGCCCCATAACTTACATGGGGGTGACCAAACTTGCAGAAACATGTTTATTTCTGCTGAAAAACACGTTTTGACACTTTCTGCACACTGGGGTTAAGAGCTGAGTGTGTGGGCTCTTCTGAGTCTTGCAGTTACATAGGGATTCAGTTGTCTGAAAAAACGCGTTTATTTCGGGCTGAAAAACACGTTTTCAAAAGTGTGCTGTTACTGCCCCATAACTTACATGGGGTTGACCAAACTTGCAGAAACATGTTTATTTCTGCTGAAAATCACGTTTTGACACTTTCTGCACACTGGGGTTAAGAGCTGAGTGTGTGGGCTCTTTTGAGCCTTGCAGTTACATAGGGATTCAGTTGTCTGAAAAAACGCATTTCGGGCTGAAAAACACGTTTTCAAAAGTGTTCTGTTACTGCCCCATAACTTACATGGGGGTGACCAAACTTGCAGAAACATGTTTATTTCTGCTGAAAAACACGTTTTGACACTTTCTGCACACTGGGGTTAAGAGCTGAGTGTGTGGGCTCTTCTGAGTCTTGCAGTTACATAGGGATTCAGTTGTCTGAAAAAACGCGTTTATTTCGGGCTGAAAAACACGTTTTCAAAAGTGTGCTGTTACTGCCCCATAACTTACATGGGGTTGACCAAACTTGCAGAAACATGTTTATTTCTGCTGAAAATCACGTTTTGACACTTTCTGCACACTGGGGTTAAGAGCTGAGTGTGTGGGCTCTTCTGAGTCTTGCAGTTACATAGGGATTCAGTTGTCTGAAAAAACGCGTTTATTTCGGGCTGAAAAACACGTTTTCAAAAGTGTGCTGTTACTGCCCCATAACTTACATGGGGTTGACCAAACTTGCAGAAACATGTTTATTTCTGCTGAAAATCACGTTTTGACACTTTCTGCACACTGGGGTTAAGAGCTGAGTGTGTGGGCTCTACTGAGTCTTGCAGTTACATAGGGATTCAGTTGTCTGAAAAAACGCGTTTATTTCGGGCTGAAAAACACGTTTTCAAAAGTGTGCTGTTACTTCCCCATAACTTACATGGGGGTGACCAAACTTGCAGAAACATGTTTATTTCTGCTGAAAAACACGTTTTGACACTTTCTGCACACTGGGGTTAAGAGCTGAGTGTGTGGGCTCTTTTGAGCCTTGCAGTTACATAGGGATTCAGTTGTCTGAAAAAACGCGTTTATTTCGGGCTGAAAAACACGTTTTCAAAAGTGTTCTGTTACTGCCCCATAACTTACATGGGGGTGACCAAACTTGCAGAAACATGTTTATTTCTGCTGAAAAACACGTTTTGACACTTTCTGCACACTGGGGTTAAGAGCTGAGTGTGTGGGCTCTTCTGAGTCTTGCAGTTACATAGGGATTCAGTTGTCTGAAAAAACGCGTTTATTTCGGGCTGAAAAACACGTTTTCAAAAGTGTGCTGTTACTGCCCCATAACTTACATGGGGTTGACCAAACTTGCAGAAACATGTTTATTTCTGCTGAAAATCATGTTTTGACACTTTCTGCACACTGGGGTTAAGAGCTGAGTGTGTGGGCTCTTTTGAGCCTTGCAGTTACATAGGGATTCAGTTGTCTGAAAAAACGCGTTTATTTCGGGCTGAAAAACACGTTTTCAAAAGTGTTCTGTTACTGCCCCATAACTTACATGGGGGTGACCAAACTTGCAGAAACATGTTTATTTCTGCTGAAAATCACGTTTTGACACTTTCTGCACACTGGGGTTAAGAGCTGAGTGTGTGGGCTCTACTGAGTCTTGCAGTTACATAGGGATTCAGTTGTCTGAAAAAACGCGTTTATTTCGGGCTGAAAAACACGTTTTCAAAAGTGTGCTGTTACTGCCCCATAACTTACATGGGGGTGACCAAACTTGCAGAAACATGTTTATTTCTGCTGAAAATCATGTTTTGACACTTTCTGCACACTGGGATTAAGAGCTGAGTGTGTGGGCTCTTTTGAGCCTTGCAGTTACAAAGGGATTCAGTTGTCTGAAAAAACGCGTTTATTTCGGGCTGAAAAACACGTTTTCAAAAGTGTGCTGTTACTGCCCCATAACTTACATGGGGGTGACCAAACTTGCAGAAACATGTTTATTTCTGCTGAAAAACACGTTTTGACACTTTCTGCACACTGGGGTTAAGAGCTGAGTGTGTGGGCTCTTCTGAGTCTTGCAGTTACATAGGGATTCAGTTGTCTGAAAAAACGCATTTATTTCGGGCTGAAAAACACGTTTTCAAAAGTGTGCTGTTACTGCCCCATAACTTACATGGGGTTGACCAAACTTGCAGAAACATGTTTATTTCTGCTGAAAATCACGTTTTGACACTTTCTGCACACTGGGGTTAAGAGCTGAGTGTGTGGGCTCTTTTGAGCCTTGCAGTTACATAGGGATTCAGTTGTCTGAAAAAACGCGTTTATTTCGGGCTGAAAAACACGTTTTCAAAAGTGTTCTGTTACTGCCCCATAACTTACATGGGGGTGACCAAACTTGCAGAAACATGTTTATTTCTGCTGAAAATCACGTTTTGACACTTTCTGCACACTGGGGTTAAGAGCTGAGTGTGTGGGCTCTTCTGAGTCTTGCAGTTACATAGGGATTCAGTTGTCTGAAAAAACGCGTTTATTTCGGGCTGAAAAACACGTTTTCAAAAGTGTGCTGTTACTGCCCCATAACTTACATGGGGTTGACCAAACTTGCAGAAACATGTTTATTTCTGCTGAAAATCACGTTTTGACACTTTCTGCACACTGGGGTTAAGAGCTGAGTGTGTGGGCTCTACTGAGTCTTGCAGTTACATAGGGATTCAGTTGTCTGAAAAAACGCGTTTATTTCGGGCTGAAAAACACGTTTTCAAAAGTGTGCTGTTACTGCCCCATAACTTACATGGGGGTGACCAATCTTGCAGAAACATGTTTATTTCTGCTGAAAAACACGTTTTGACACTTTCTGCACACTGGAGTTAAGAGCTGAGTGTGTGGGCTCTTCTGAGTCTTGCAGTTACATAGGGATTCAGTTGTCTGAAAAAACGCGTTTATTTCGGGCTGAAAAACACGTTTTCAAAAGTGTGCTGTTACTGCCCCATAACTTACATGGGGGTGACCAAACTTGCAGAAACATGTTTATTTCTGCTGAAAAACACGTTTTGACACTTTCTGCACACTGGGGTTAAGAGCTGAGTGTGTGGGCTCTTCTGAGTCTTGCAGTTACATAGGGATTCAGTTGTCTGAAAAAACGCGTTTATTTCGGGCTGAAAAACACGTTTTCAAAAGTGTGCTGTTACTGCCCCATAACTTACATGGGGTTGACCAAACTTGCAGAAACATGTTTATTTCTGCTGAAAATCACGTTTTGACACTTTCTGCACACTGGGGTTAAGAGCTGAGTGTGTGGGCTCTACTGAGTCTTGCAGTTACATAGGGATTCAGTTTTCTGAAAAAACGCGTTTATTTCGGGCTGAAAAACACGTTTTCAAAAGTGTGCTGTTACTTCCCCATAACTTACATGGGGGTGACCAAACTTGCAGAAACATGTTTATTTCTGCTGAAAAACACGTTTTGACACTTTCTGCACACTGGGGTTAAGAGCTGAGTGTGTGGGCTCTTCTGAGTCTTGCAGTTACATAGGGATTCAGTTGTCTGAAAAAACGCGTTTATTTCGGGCTGAAAAACACGTTTTCAAAAGTGTGCTGTTACTGCCCCATAACTTACATGGGGTTGACCAAACTTGCAGAAACATGTTTATTTCTGCTGAAAATCACGTTTTGACACTTTCTGCACACTGGGGTTAAGAGCTGAGTGTGTGGGCTCTACTGAGTCTTGCAGTTACATAGGGATTCAGTTGTCTGAAAAAACGCGTTTATTTCGGGCTGAAAAACACGTTTTCAAAAGTGTGCTGTTACTGCCCCATAACTTACATGGGGTTGACCAAACTTGCAGAAACATGTTTATTTCTGCTGAAAATCACGTTTTGACACTTTCTGCACACTGGGGTTAAGAGCTGAGTGTGTGGGCTCTACTGAGTCTTGCAGTTACATAGGGATTCAGTTGTCTGAAAAAACGCGTTTATTTCGGGCTGAAAAACACGTTTTCAAAAGTGTGCTGTTACTGCCCCATAACTTGCATGGGGGTGACCAAACTTGCAGAAACATGTTTATTTCTGCTGAAAATCATGTTTTGACACTTTCTGCACACTGGGGTTAAGAGCTGAGTGTGTGGGCTCTTCTGAGTCTTGCAGTTACATAGGGATTCAGTTGTCTGAAAAAACGCGTTTATTTCGGGCTGAAAAACACGTTTTCAAAAGTGTGCTGTTACTGCCCCATAACTTACATGGGGGTGACCAAACTTGCAGAAACATGTTTATTTCTGCTGAAAATCATGTTTTGACACTTTCTGCACACTGGGGTTAAGAGCTGAGTGTGTGGGCTCTTTTGAGCCTTGCAGTTACAAAGGGATTCAGTTGTCTGAAAAAACGCGTTTATTTCGGGCTGAAAAACACGTTTTCAAAAGTGTGCTGTTACTGCCCCATAACTTACATGGGGGTGACCAAACTTGCAGAAACATGTTTATTTCTGCTGAAAAACACGTTTTGACACTTTCTGCACACTGGGGTTAAGAGCTGAGTGTGTGGGCTCTTCTGAGTCTTGCAGTTACATAGGGATTCAGTTGTCTGAAAAAACGCGTTTATTTCGGGCTGAAAAACACGTTTTCAAAAGTGTGCTGTTACTGCCCCATAACTTACATGGGGTTGACCAAACTTGCAGAAACATGTTTATTTCTGCTGAAAATCACGTTTTGACACTTTCTGCACACTGGGGTTAAGAGCTGAGTGTGTGGGCTCTTTTGAGCCTTGCAGTTACATAGGGATTCAGTTGTCTGAAAAAACGCATTTCGGGCTGAAAAACAAGTTTTCAAAAGTGTTCTGTTACTGCCCCATAACTTACATGGGGGTGACCAAACTTGCAGAAACATGTTTATTTCTGCTGAAAAACACGTTTTGACACTTTCTGCACACTGGGGTTAAGAGCTGAGTGTGTGGGCTCTTCTGAGTCTTGCAGTTACATAGGGATTCAGTTGTCTGAAAAAACGCGTTTATTTCGGGCTGAAAAACACGTTTTCAAAAGTGTGCTGTTACTGCCCCATAACTTACATGGGGTTGACCAAACTTGCAGAAACATGTTTATTTCTGCTGAAAATCACGTTTTGACACTTTCTGCACACTGGGGTTAAGAGCTGAGTGTGTGGGCTCTACTGAGTCTTGCAGTTACATAGGGATTCAGTTGTCTGAAAAAACGCGTTTATTTCGGGCTGAAAAACACGTTTTCAAAAGTGTGCTGTTACTTCCCCATAACTTACATGGGGGTGACCAAACTTGCAGAAACATGTTTATTTCTGCTGAAAAACACGTTTTGACACTTTCTGCACACTGGGGTTAAGAGCTGAGTGTGTGGGCTCTTCTGAGTCTTGCAGTTACATAGGGATTCAGTTGTCTGAAAAAACGCGTTTATTTCGGGCTGAAAAACACGTTTTCAAAAGTGTGCTGTTACTGCCCCATAACTTACATGGGGTTGACCAAACTTGCAGAAACATGTTTATTTCTGCTGAAAATCACGTTTTGACACTTTCTGCACACTGGGGTTAAGAGCTGAGTGTGTGGGCTCTACTGAGTCTTGCAGTTACATAGGGATTCAGTTGTCTGAAAAAACGCGTTTATTTCGGGCTGAAAAACACGTTTTCAAAAGTGTGCTGTTACTGCCCCATAACTTACATGGGGTTGACCAAACTTGCAGAAACATGTTTATTTCTGCTGAAAATCACGTTTTGACACTTTCTGCACACTGGGGTTAAGAGCTGAGTGTGTGGGCTCTTTTGAGCCTTGCAGTTACATAGGGATTCAGTTGTCTGAAAAAACGCGTTTATTTCGGGCTGAAAAACACGTTTTCAAAAGTGTTCTGTTACTGCCCCATAACTTACATGGGGGTGACCAAACTTGCAGAAACATGTTTATTTCTGCTGAAAAACACGTTTTGACACTTTCTGCACACTGGGGTTAAGAGCTGAGTGTGTGGGCTCTTCTGAGTCTTGCAGTTACATAGGGATTCAGTTGTCTGAAAAAACGCGTTTATTTCGGGCTGAAAAACACGTTTTCAAAAGTGTGCTGTTACTGCCCCATAACTTACATGGGGTTGACCAAACTTGCAGAAACATGTTTATTTCTGCTGAAAATCACGTTTTGACACTTTCTGCACACTGGGGTTAAGAGCTGAGTGTGTGGGCTCTACTGAGTCTTGCAGTTACATAGGGATTCAGTTGTCTGAAAAAACGCGTTTATTTCGGGCTGAAAAACACGTTTTCAAAAGTGTGCTGTTACTGCCCCATAACTTACATGGGGTTGACCAAACTTGCAGAAACATGTTTATTTCTGCTGAAAATCACGTTTTGACACTTTCTGCACACTGGGGTTAAGAGCTGAGTGTGTGGGCTCTACTGAGTCTTGCAGTTACATAGGGATTCAGTTGTCTGAAAAAACGCGTTTATTTCGGGCTGAAAAACACGTTTTCAAAAGTGTGCTGTTACTGCCCCATAACTTGCATGGGGGTGACCAAACTTGCAGAAACATGTTTATTTCTGCTGAAAATCATGTTTTGACACTTTCTGCACACTGGGGTTAAGAGCTGAGTGTGTGGGCTCTTCTGAGTCTTGCAGTTACATAGGGATTCAGTTGTCTGAAAAAACGCGTTTATTTCGGGCTGAAAAACACGTTTTCAAAAGTGTGCTGTTACTGCCCCATAACTTACATGGGGGTGACCAAACTTGCAGAAACATGTTTATTTCTGCTGAAAATCATGTTTTGACACTTTCTGCACACTGGGGTTAAGAGCTGAGTGTGTGGGCTCTTTTGAGCCTTGCAGTTACAAAGGGATTCAGTTGTCTGAAAAAACGCGTTTATTTCGGGCTGAAAAACACGTTTTCAAAAGTGTGCTGTTACTGCCCCATAACTTACATGGGGGTGACCAAACTTGCAGAAACATGTTTATTTCTGCTGAAAAACACGTTTTGACACTTTCTGCACACTGGGGTTAAGAGCTGAGTGTGTGGGCTCTTCTGAGTCTTGCAGTTACATAGGGATTCAGTTGTCTGAAAAAACGCGTTTATTTCGGGCTGAAAAACACGTTTTCAAAAGTGTGCTGTTACTGCCCCATAACTTACATGGGGTTGACCAAACTTGCAGAAACATGTTTATTTCTGCTGAAAATCACGTTTTGACACTTTCTGCACACTGGGGTTAAGAGCTGAGTGTGTGGGCTCTTTTGAGCCTTGCAGTTACATAGGGATTCAGTTGTCTGAAAAAACGCATTTCGGGCTGAAAAACAAGTTTTCAAAAGTGTTCTGTTACTGCCCCATAACTTACATGGGGGTGACCAAACTTGCAGAAACATGTTTATTTCTGCTGAAAAACACGTTTTGACACTTTCTGCACACTGGGGTTAAGAGCTGAGTGTGTGGGCTCTTCTGAGTCTTGCAGTTACATAGGGATTCAGTTGTCTGAAAAAACGCGTTTATTTCGGGCTGAAAAACACGTTTTCAAAAGTGTGCTGTTACTGCCCCATAACTTACATGGGGTTGACCAAACTTGCAGAAACATGTTTATTTCTGCTGAAAATCACGTTTTGACACTTTCTGCACACTGGGGTTAAGAGCTGAGTGTGTGGGCTCTACTGAGTCTTGCAGTTACATAGGGATTCAGTTGTCTGAAAAAACGCGTTTATTTCGGGCTGAAAAACACGTTTTCAAAAGTGTGCTGTTACTTCCCCATAACTTACATGGGGGTGACCAAACTTGCAGAAACATGTTTATTTCTGCTGAAAAACACGTTTTGACACTTTCTGCACACTGGGGTTAAGAGCTGAGTGTGTGGGCTCTTCTGAGTCTTGCAGTTACATAGGGATTCAGTTGTCTGAAAAAACGCGTTTATTTCGGGCTGAAAAACACGTTTTCAAAAGTGTGCTGTTACTGCCCCATAACTTACATGGGGTTGACCAAACTTGCAGAAACATGTTTATTTCTGCTGAAAATCACGTTTTGACACTTTCTGCACACTGGGGTTAAGAGCTGAGTGTGTGGGCTCTACTGAGTCTTGCAGTTACATAGGGATTCAGTTGTCTGAAAAAACGCGTTTATTTCGGGCTGAAAAACACGTTTTCAAAAGTGTGCTGTTACTGCCCCATAACTTACATGGGGTTGACCAAACTTGCAGAAACATGTTTATTTCTGCTGAAAATCACGTTTTGACACTTTCTGCACACTGGGGTTAAGAGCTGAGTGTGTGGGCTCTTTTGAGCCTTGCAGTTACATAGGGATTCAGTTGTCTGAAAAAACGCGTTTATTTCGGGCTGAAAAACACGTTTTCAAAAGTGTTCTGTTACTGCCCCATAACTTACATGGGGGTGACCAAACTTGCAGAAACATGTTTATTTCTGCTGAAAAACACGTTTTGACACTTTCTGCACACTGGGGTTAAGAGCTGAGTGTGTGGGCTCTTCTGAGTCTTGCAGTTACATAGGGATTCAGTTGTCTGAAAAAACGCGTTTATTTCGGGCTGAAAAACACGTTTTCAAAAGTGTGCTGTTACTGCCCCATAACTTACATGGGGTTGACCAAACTTGCAGAAACATGTTTATTTCTGCTGAAAATCACGTTTTGACACTTTCTGCACACTGGGGTTAAGAGCTGAGTGTGTGGGCTCTACTGAGTCTTGCAGTTACATAGGGATTCAGTTGTCTGAAAAAACGCGTTTATTTCGGGCTGAAAAACACGTTTTCAAAAGTGTGCTGTTACTTCCCCATAACTTACATGGGGGTGACCAAACTTGCAGAAACATGCTTATTTCTGCTGAAAAACACGTTTTGACACTTTCTGCACACTGGGGTTAAGAGCTGAGTGTGTGGGCTCTTCTGAGTCTTGCAGTTACATAGGGATTCAGTTGTCTGAAAAAACGCGTTTCTTTCGGGCTGAAAAACACGTTTTCAAAAGTGTGCTGTTACTGCCCCATAACTTACATGGGGTTGACCAAACTTGCAGAAACATGTTTATTTCTGCTGAAAATCACGTTTTGACACTTTCTGCACACTGGGGTTAAGAGCTGAGTGTGTGGGCTCTACTGAGTCTTGCAGTTACATAGGGATTCAGTTGTCTGAAAAAACGCGTTTATTTCGGGCTGAAAAACACGTTTTCAAAAGTGTGCTGTTACTGCCCCATAACTTACATGGGGTTGACCAAACTTGCAGAAACATGTTTATTTCTGCTGAAAATCACGTTTTGACACTTTCTGCACACTGGGGTTAAGAGCTGAGTGTGTGGGCTCTACTGAGTCTTGCAGTTACATAGGGATTCAGTTGTCTGAAAAAACGCGTTTATTTCGGGCTGAAAAACACGTTTTCAAAAGTGTGCTGTTACTGCCCCATAACTTGCATGGGGGTGACCAAACTTGCAGAAACATGTTTATTTCTGCTGAAAATCATGTTTTGACACTTTCTGCACACTGGGGTTAAGAGCTGAGTGTGTGGGCTCTTCTGAGTCTTGCAGTTACATAGGGATTCAGTTGTCTGAAAAAACGCGTTTATTTCGGGCTGAAAAACACGTTTTCAAAAGTGTGCTGTTACTGCCCCATAACTTACATGGGGGTGACCAAACTTGCAGAAACATGTTTATTTCTGCTGAAAATCATGTTTTGACACTTTCTGCACACTGGGGTTAAGAGCTGAGTGTGTGGGCTCTTTTGAGCCTTGCAGTTACAAAGGGATTCAGTTGTCTGAAAAAACGCGTTTATTTCGGGCTGAAAAACACGTTTTCAAAAGTGTGCTGTTACTGCCCCATAACTTACATGGGGGTGACCAAACTTGCAGAAACATGTTTATTTCTGCTGAAAAACACGTTTTGACACTTTCTGCACACTGGGGTTAAGAGCTGAGTGTGTGGGCTCTTCTGAGTCTTGCAGTTACATAGGGATTCAGTTGTCTGAAAAAACGCGTTTATTTCGGGCTGAAAAACACGTTTTCAAAAGTGTGCTGTTACTGCCCCATAACTTACATGGGGTTGACCAAACTTGCAGAAACATGTTTATTTCTGCTGAAAATCACGTTTTGACACTTTCTGCACACTGGGGTTAAGAGCTGAGTGTGTGGGCTCTTCTGAGTCTTGCAGTTACATAGGGATTCAGTTGTCTGAAAAAACGCGTTTATTTCGGGCTGAAAAACACGTTTTCAAAAGTGTGCTGTTACTGCCCCATAACTTACATGGGGTTGACCAAACTTGCAGAAACATGTTTATTTCTGCTGAAAATCACGTTTTGACACTTTCTGCACACTGGGGTTAAGAGCTGAGTGTGTGGGCTCTACTGAGTCTTGCAGTTACATAGGGATTCAGTTGTCTGAAAAAACGCGTTTATTTCGGGCTGAAAAACACGTTTTCAAAAGTGTGCTGTTACTTCCCCATAACTTACATGGGGGTGACCAAACTTGCAGAAACATGTTTATTTCTGCTGAAAAACACGTTTTGACACTTTCTGCACACTGGGGTTAAGAGCTGAGTGTGTGGGCTCTTCTGAGTCTTGCAGTTACATAGGGATTCAGTTGTCTGAAAAAACGCATTTCGGGCTGAAAAACAAGTTTTCAAAAGTGTTCTGTTACTGCCCCATAACTTACATGGGGGTGACCAAACTTGCAGAAACATGTTTATTTCTGCTGAAAAACACGTTTTGACACTTTCTGCACACTGGGGTTAAGAGCTGAGTGTGTGGGCTCTTCTGAGTCTTGCAGTTACATAGGGATTCAGTTGTCTGAAAAAACGCGTTTATTTCGGGCTGAAAAACACGTTTTCAAAAGTGTGCTGTTACTGCCCCATAACTTACATGGGGTTGACCAAACTTGCAGAAACATGTTTATTTCTGCTGAAAATCACGTTTTGACACTTTCTGCACACTGGGGTTAAGAGCTGAGTGTGTGGGCTCTACTGAGTCTTGCAGTTACATAGGGATTCAGTTGTCTGAAAAAACGCGTTTATTTCGGGCTGAAAAACACGTTTTCAAAAGTGTGCTGTTACTTCCCCATAACTTACATGGGGGTGACCAAACTTGCAGAAACATGTTTATTTCTGCTGAAAAACACGTTTTGACACTTTCTGCACACTGGGGTTAAGAGCTGAGTGTGTGGGCTCTTCTGAGTCTTGCAGTTACATAGGGATTCAGTTGTCTGAAAAAACGCGTTTATTTCGGGCTGAAAAACACGTTTTCAAAAGTGTGCTGTTACTGCCCCATAACTTACATGGGGTTGACCAAACTTGCAGAAACATGTTTATTTCTGCTGAAAATCACGTTTTGACACTTTCTGCACACTGGGGTTAAGAGCTGAGTGTGTGGGCTCTACTGAGTCTTGCAGTTACATAGGGATTCAGTTGTCTGAAAAAACGCGTTTATTTCGGGCTGAAAAACACGTTTTCAAAAGTGTGCTGTTACTTCCCCATAACTTACATGGGGGTGACCAAACTTGCAGAAACATGTTTATTTCTGCTGAAAAACACGTTTTGACACTTTCTGCACACTGGGGTTAAGAGCTGAGTGTGTGGGCTCTTTTGAGCCTTGCAGTTACATAGGGATTCAGTTGTCTGAAAAAACGCGTTTATTTCGGGCTGAAAAACACGTTTTCAAAAGTGTGCTGTTACTGCCCCATAACTTACATGGGGTTGACCAAACTTGCAGAAACATGTTTATTTCTGCTGAAAATCACGTTTTGACACTTTCTGCACACTGGGGTTAAGAGCTGAGTGTGTGGGCTCTTTTGAGCCTTGCAGTTACATAGGGATTCAGTTGTCTGAAAAAACGCGTTTATTTCGGGCTGAAAAACACGTTTTCAAAAGTGTTCTGTTACTGCCCCATAACTTACATGGGGGTGACCAAACTTGCAGAAACATGTTTATTTCTGCTGAAAATCACGTTTTGACACTTTCTGCACACTGGGGTTAAGAGCTGAGTGTGTGGGCTCTACTGAGTCTTGCAGTTACATAGGGATTCAGTTGTCTGAAAAAACGCGTTTATTTCGGGCTGAAAAACACGTTTTCAAAAGTGTGCTGTTACTTCCCCATAACTTACATGGGGGTGACCAAACTTGCAGAAACATGTTTATTTCTGCTGAAAAACACGTTTTGACACTTTCTGCACACTGGGGTTAAGAGCTGAGTGTGTGGGCTCTTTTGAGCCTTGCAGTTACATAGGGATTCAGTTGTCTGAAAAAACGCGTTTATTTCGGGCTGAAAAACACGTTTTCAAAAGTGTGCTGTTACTGCACCATAACTTACATGGGGGTGACCAAACTTGCAGAAACATGTTTATTTCTGCTGAAAAACACGTTTTGACACTTTCTGCACACTGGGGTTAAGAGCTGAGTGTGTGGGCTCTTTTGAGCCTTGCAGTTACATAGGGATTCAGTTGTCTGAAAAAACGTGTTTATTTCGGGCTGAAAAACACGTTTTCAAAAGTGTGCTGTTACTGCACCATAACTTACATGGGGGTGACCAAACTTGCAGAAACATGTTTATTTCTGCTGAAAAACACGTTTTGACACTTTCTGCACACTGGGGTTAAGAGCTGAGTGTGTGGGCTCTTTTGAGCCTTGCAGTTACATAGGGATTCAGTTGTCTGAAAAAACGTGTTTATTTCGGGCTGAAAAACACGTTTTCAAAAGTGTGCTGTTACTGCCCCATAACTTACATGGGGGTGACCAAACTTGCAGAAACATGTTTATTTCTGCTGAAAAACACGTTTTGACACTTTCTGCACACTGGAGTTAAGAGCTGAGTGTGTAGGCTCTTCTGAGTCTTGCAGTTACATAGGGATTCAGTTGTCTGAAAAAACGCGTTTATTTCGGGCTGAAAAACACGTTTTCAAAAGTGTGCTGTTACTGCCCCATAACTTACATGGGGGTGACCAAACTTGCAGAAACATGTTTATTTCTGCTGAAAATCATGTTTTGACACTTTCTGCACACTGGGGTTAAGAGCTGAGTGTGTGGGCTCTTCTGAGTCTTGCAGTTACATAGGGATTCAGTTGTCTGAAAAAACGCGTTTATTTCGGGCTGAAAAACACGTTTTCAAAAGTGTGCTGTTACTGCCCCATAACTTACATGGGGGTGACCAAACTTGCAGAAACATGTTTATTTCTGCTGAAAATCATGTTTTGACACTTTCTGCACACTGGGGTTAAGAGCTGAGTGTGTGGGCTCTTCTGAGTCTTGCAGTTACATAGGGATTCAGTTGTCTGAAAAAACGCGTTTATTTCGGGCTGAAAAACACGTTTTCAAAAGTGTGCTGTTACTGCCCCATAACTTACATGGGGGTGACCAAACTTGCAGAAACATGTTTATTTCTGCTGAAAATCATGTTTTGACACTTTCTGCACACTGGGGTTAAGAGCTGAGTGTGTGGGCTCTTTTGAGCCTTGCAGTTACAAAGGGATTCAGTTGTCTGAAAAAACGTGTTTATCTCGGGCTGAAAAACACGTTTTCAAAAGTGTGCTGTTACTGCACCATAACTTACATGGGGGTGACCAAACTTGCAGAAACATGTTTATTTCTGCTGAAAAACACGTTTTGACACTTTCTGCACACTGGGGTTAAGAGCTGAGTGTGTGGGCTCTTTTGAGCCTTGCAGTTACATAGGGATTCAGTTGTCTGAAAAAACGTGTTTATTTCGGGCTGAAAAACACGTTTTCAAAAGTGTGCTGTTACTGCCCCATAACTTACATGGGGGTGACCAAACTTGCAGAAACATGTTTATTTCTGCTGAAAAACAAGTTTTGACACTTTCTGCACACTGGAGTTAAGAGCTGAGTGTGTAGGCTCTTCTGAGTCTTGCAGTTACATAGGGATTCAGTTGTCTGAAAAAACGCGTTTATTTCGGGCTGAAAAACACGTTTTCAAAAGTGTGCTGTTACTGCCCCATAACTTACATGGGGGTGACCAAACTTGCAGAAACATGTTTATTTCTGCTGAAAATCATGTTTTGACACTTTCTGCACACTGGGGTTAAGAGCTGAGTGTGTGGGCTCTTTTGAACCTTGCAGTTACAAAGGGATTCAGTTGTCTGAAAAAACGCGTTTATTTCGGGCTGAAAAACACGTTTTCAAAAGTGTGCTGTTACTGCCCCATAACTTACATGGGGGTGACCAAACTTGCAGAAACATGTTTATTTCTGCTGAAAAACACGTTTTGACACTTTCTGCACACTGGGGTTAAGAGCTGAGTGTGTGGGCTCTTCTGAGTCTTGCAGTTACATAGGGATTCAGTTGTCTGAAAAAACGCGTTTATTTCGGGCTGAAAAACACGTTTTCAAAAGTGTGCTGTTACTGCCCCATAACTTACATGGGGTTGACCAAACTTGCAGAAACATGTTTATTTCTGCTGAAAATCATGTTTTGACACTTTCTGCACACTGGGGTTAAGAGCTGAGTGTGTGGGCTCTTCTGAGTCTTGCAGTTACATAGGGATTCAGTTGTCTGAAAAAACGCATTTATTTCGGGCTGAAAAACACGTTTTCAAAAGTGTGCTGTTACTGCCCCATAACTTACATGGGGGTGACCAAACTTGCAGAAACATGTTTATTTCTGCTGAAAAACAAGTTTTGACACTTTCTGCACACTGGAGTTAAGAGCTGAGTGTGTAGGCTCTTCTGAGTCTTGCAGTTACATAGGGATTCAGTTGTCTGAAAAAACGCGTTTATTTCGGGCTGAAAAACACGTTTTCAAAAGTGTGCTGTTACTGCCCCATAACTTACATGGGGGTGACCAAACTTGCAGAAACATGTTTATTTCTGCTGAAAATCATGTTTTGACACTTTCTGCACACTGGGGTTAAGAGCTGAGTGTGTGGGCTCTTTTGAACCTTGCAGTTACAAAGGGATTCAGTTGTCTGAAAAAACGCGTTTATTTCGGGCTGAAAAACACGTTTTCAAAAGTGTGCTGTTACTGCCCCATAACTTACATGGGGGTGACCAAACTTGCAGAAACATGTTTATTTCTGCTGAAAAACACGTTTTGACACTTTCTGCACACTGGGGTTAAGAGCTGAGTGTGTGGGCTCTTCTGAGTCTTGCAGTTACATAGGGATTCAGATGTCTGAAAAAACGCGTTTATTTCGGGCTGAAAAACACGTTTTCAAAAGTGTGCTGTTACTGCCCCATAACTTACATGGGGTTGACCAAACTTGCAGAAACATGTTTATTTCTGCTGAAAATCATGTTTTGACACTTTCTGCACACTGGGGTTAAGAGCTGAGTGTGTGGGCTCTTCTGAGTCTTGCAGTTACATAGGGATTCAGTTGTCTGAAAAAACGCGTTTATTTCGGGCTGAAAAACACGTTTTCAAAAGTGTGCTGTTACTGCCCCATAACTTACATGGGGGTGACCAAACTTGCAGAAACATGTTTATTTCTGCTGAAAATCATGTTTTGACACTTTCTGCACACTGGGATTAAGAGCTGAGTGTGTGGGCTCTTTTGAGCCTTGCAGTTACAAAGGGATTCAGTTGTCTGAAAAAACGCGTTTATTTCGGGCTGAAAAACACGTTTTCAAAAGTGTGCTGTTACTGCCCCATAACTTACATGGGGGTGACCAAACTTGCAGAAACATGTTTATTTCTGCTGAAAAACACGTTTTGACACTTTCTGCACACTGGGGTTAAGAGCTGAGTGTGTGGGCTCTTCTGAGTGTTGCAGTTACATAGGGATTCAGTTGTCTGAAAAAACGCATTTATTTCGGGCTGAAAAACACGTTTTCAAAAGTGTGCTGTTACTGCCCCATAACTTACATGGGGTTGACCAAACTTGCAGAAACATGTTTATTTCTGCTGAAAATCACGTTTTGACACTTTCTGCACACTGGGGTTAAGAGCTGAGTGTGTGGGCTCTTTTGAGCCTTGCAGTTACATAGGGATTCAGTTGTCTGAAAAAACGCGTTTATTTCGGGCTGAAAAACACGTTTTCAAAAGTGTTCTGTTACTGCCCCATAACTTACATGGGGGTGACCAAACTTGCAGAAACATGTTTATTTCTGCTGAAAATCACGTTTTGACACTTTCTGCACACTGGGGTTAAGAGCTGAGTGTGTGGGCTCTTCTGAGTCTTGCAGTTACATAGGGATTCAGTTGTCTGAAAAAACGCGTTT
This sequence comes from Lepisosteus platostomus, assembly GCF_059453375.1. Lineage (NCBI taxonomy): Eukaryota > Metazoa > Chordata > Actinopteri > Semionotiformes > Lepisosteidae > Lepisosteus > Lepisosteus platostomus. The sequence goes on along the minus strand of NC_142612.1, from coordinate 42,316,945 downwards.
ATTTCGGGCTGAAAAACACGTTTTCAAAAGTGTGCTGTTACTGCCCCATAACTTACATGGGGTTGACCAAACTTGCAGAAACATGTTTATTTCTGCTGAAAATCACGTTTTGACACTTTCTGCACACTGGGGTTAAGAGCTGAGTGTGTGGGCTCTACTGAGTCTTGCAGTTACATAGGGATTCAGTTGTCTGAAAAAACGCGTTTATTTCGGGCTGAAAAACACGTTTTCAAAAGTGTGCTGTTACTGCCCCATAACTTACATGGGGGTGACCAAACTTGCAGAAACATGTTTATTTCTGCTGAAAAACACGTTTTGACACTTTCTGCACACTGGAGTTAAGAGCTGAGTGTGTGGGCTCTTCTGAGTCTTGCAGTTACATAGGGATTCAGTTGTCTGAAAAAACGCGTTTATTTCGGGCTGAAAAACACGTTTTCAAAAGTGTGCTGTTACTGCCCCATAACTTACATGGGGGTGACCAAACTTGCAGAAACATGTTTATTTCTGCTGAAAAACACGTTTTGAGACTTTCTGCACACTGGGGTTAAGAGCTGAGTGTGTGGGCTCTTCTGAGTCTTGCAGTTACATAGGGATTCAGTTGTCTGAAAAAACGCATTTATTTCGGGCTGAAAAACACGTTTTCAAAAGTGTGCTGTTACTGCCCCATAACTTACATGGGGTTGACCAAACTTGCAGAAACATGTTTATTTCTGCTGAAAATCACGTTTTGACACTTTCTGCACACTGGGGTTAAGAGCTGAGTGTGTGGGCTCTTTTGAGCCTTGCAGTTACATAGGGATTCAGTTGTCTGAAAAAACGCGTTTATTTCGGGCTGAAAAACACGTTTTCAAAAGTGTTCTGTTACTGCCCCATAACTTACATGGGGGTGACAAAACTTGCAGAAACATGTTTATTTCTGCTGAAAATCACGTTTTGACACTTTCTGCACACTGGGGTTAAGAGCTGAGTGTGTGGGCTCTTCTGAGTCTTGCAGTTACATAGGGATTCAGTTGTCTGAAAAAACGCGTTTATTTCGGGCTGAAAAACACGTTTTCAAAAGTGTGCTGTTACTGCCCCATAACTTACATGGGGTTGACCAAACTTGCAGAAACATGTTTATTTCTGCTGAAAATCACGTTTTGACACTTTCTGCACACTGGGGTTAAGAGCTGAGTGTGTGGGCTCTACTGAGTCTTGCAGTTACATAGGGATTCAGTTGTCTGAAAAAACGCGTTTATTTCGGGCTGAAAAACACGTTTTCAAAAGTGTGCTGTTTCTGCCCCATAACTTACATGGGGGTGACCAAACTTGCAGAAACATGTTTATTTCTGCTGAAAAACACGTTTTGACACTTTCTGCACACTGGGGTTAAGAGCTGAGTGTGTGGGCTCTTCTGAGTCTTGCAGTTACATAGGGATTCAGTTGTCTGAAAAAACGCGTTTATTTCGGGCTGAAAAACACGTTTTCAAAAGTGTGCTGTTACTGCCCCATAACTTACATGGGGTTGACCAAACTTGCAGAAACATGTTTATTTCTGCTGAAAATCACGTTTTGACACTTTCTGCACACTGGGGTTAAGAGCTGAGTGTGTGGGCTCTACTGAGTCTTGCAGTTACATAGGGATTCAGTTGTCTGAAAAAAACGCGTTTATTTCGGGCTGAAAAACACGTTTTCAAAAGTGTGCTGTTACTGCCCCATAACTTACATGGGGGTGACCAAACTTGCAGAAACATGTTTATTTCTGCTGAAAAACACGTTTTGACACTTTCTGCACACTGGAGTTAAGAGCTGAGTGTGTGGGCTCTTCTGAGTCTTGCAGTTACATAGGGATTCAGTTGTCTGAAAAAACGCGTTTATTTCGGGCTGAAAAACACGTTTTCAAAAGTGTGCTGTTACTGCCCCATAACTTACATGGGGGTGACCAAACTTGCAGAAACATGTTTATTTCTGCTGAAAAACACGTTTTGACACTTTCTGCACACTGGGGTTAAGAGCTGAGTGTGTGGGCTCTTCTGAGTCTTGCAGTTACATAGGGATTCAGTTGTCTGAAAAAACGCGTTTATTTCGGGCTGAAAAACACGTTTTCAAAAGTGTGCTGTTACTGCCCCATAACTTACATGGGGTTGACCAAACTTGCAGAAACATGTTTATTTCTGCTGAAAATCACGTTTTGACACTTTCTGCACACTGGGGTTAAGAGCTGAGTGTGTGGGCTCTACTGAGTCTTGCAGTTACATAGGGATTCAGTTGTCTGAAAAAACGCGTTTATTTCGGGCTGAAAAACACGTTTTCAAAAGTGTGCTGTTACTGCCCCATAACTTACATGGGGTTGACCAAACTTGCAGAAACATGTTTATTTCTGCTGAAAATCACGTTTTGACACTTTCTGCACACTGGGGTTAAGAGCTGAGTGTGTGGGCTCTACTGAGTCTTGCAGTTACATAGGGATTCAGTTGTCTGAAAAAACGCGTTTATTTCGGGCTGAAAAACACGTTTTCAAAAGTGTGCTGTTACTGCCCCATAACTTACATGGGGGTGACCAAACTTGCAGAAACATGTTTATTTCTGCTGAAAATCATGTTTTGACACTTTCTGCACACTGGGGTTAAGAGCTGAGTGTGTGGGCTCTTTGAGCCTTGCAGTTACAAAGGGATTCAGTTGTCTGAAAAAACGTGTTTATCTCGGGCTGAAAAACACGTTTTCAAAAGTGTGCTGTTACTGCACCATAACTTACATGGGGGTGACCAAACTTGCAGAAACATGTTTATTTCTGCTGAAAAACACGTTTTGACACTTTCTGCACACTGGGGTTAAGAGCTGAGTGTGTGGGCTCTTTTGAGCCTTGCAGTTACATAGGGATTCAGTTGTCTGAAAAAACGTGTTTATTTCGGGCTGAAAAACACGTTTTCAAAAGTGTGCTGTTACTGCCCCATAACTTACATGGGGGTGACCAAACTTGCAGAAACATGTTTATTTCTGCTGAAAAACAAGTTTTGACACTTTCTGCACACTGGAGTTAAGAGCTGAGTGTGTAGGCTCTTCTGAGTCTTGCAGTTACATAGGGATTCAGTTGTCTGAAAAAACGCGTTTATTTCGGGCTGAAAAACACGTTTTCAAAAGTGTGCTGTTACTGCCCCATAACTTACATGGGGGTGACCAAACTTGCAGAAACATGTTTATTTCTGCTGAAAATCATGTTTTGACACTTTCTGCACACTGGGGTTAAGAGCTGAGTGTGTGGGCTCTTTTGAACCTTGCAGTTACAAAGGGATTCAGTTGTCTGAAAAAACGCGTTTATTTCGGGCTGAAAAACACGTTTTCAAAAGTGTGCTGTTACTGCCCCATAACTTACATGGGGGTGACCAAACTTGCAGAAACATGTTTATTTCTGCTGAAAAACACGTTTTGACACTTTCTGCACACTGGGGTTAAGAGCTGAGTGTGTGGGCTCTTCTGAGTCTTGCAGTTACATAGGGATTCAGTTGTCTGAAAAAACGCGTTTATTTCGGGCTGAAAAACACGTTTTCAAAAGTGTGCTGTTACTGCCCCATAACTTACATGGGGGTGACCAAACTTGCAGAAACATGTTTATTTCTGCTGAAAATCATGTTTTGACACTTTCTGCACACTGGGGTTAAGAGCTGAGTGTGTGGGCTCTTTTGAACCTTGCAGTTACAAAGGGATTCAGTTGTCTGAAAAAACGCGTTTATTTCGGGCTGAAAAACACGTTTTCAAAAGTGTGCTGTTACTGCCCCATAACTTACATGGGGGTGACCAAACTTGCAGAAACATGTTTATTTCTGCTGAAAATCATGTTTTGACACTTTCTGCACACTGGGGTTAAGAGCTGAGTGTGTGGGCTCTTCTGAGTCTTGCAGTTACATAGGGATTCAGTTGTCTGAAAAAACGCGTTTATTTCGGGCTGAAAAACACGTTTTCAAAAGTGTGCTGTTACTGCCCCATAACTTACATGGGGGTGACCAAACTTGCAGAAACATGTTTATTTCTGCTGAAAATCATGTTTTGACACTTTCTGCACACTGGGATTAAGAGCTGAGTGTGTGGGCTCTTTTGAGCCTTGCAGTTACAAAGGGATTCAGTTGTCTGAAAAAACGCGTTTATTTCGGGCTGAAAAACACGTTTTCAAAAGTGTGCTGTTACTGCCCCATAACTTACATGGGGGTGACCAAACTTGCAGAAACATGTTTATTTCTGCTGAAAAACACGTTTTGACACTTTCTGCACACTGGGGTTAAGAGCTGAGTGTGTGGGCTCTACTGAGTCTTGCAGTTACATAGGGATTCAGTTGTCTGAAAAAACGCGTTTATTTCGGGCTGAAAAACACGTTTTCAAAAGTGTGCTGTTACTGCCCCATAACTTACATGGGGGTGACCAAACTTGCAGAAACATGTTTATTTCTGCTGAAAAACACGTTTTGACACTTTCTGCACACTGGAGTTAAGAGCTGAGTGTGTGGGCTCTTCTGAGTCTTGCAGTTACATAGGGATTCAGTTGTCTGAAAAAACGCGTTTATTTCGGGCTGAAAAACACGTTTTCAAAAGTGTGCTGTTACTGCCCCATAACTTACATGGGGGTGACCAAACTTGCAGAAACATGTTTATTTCTGCTGAAAAACACGTTTTGAGACTTTCTGCACACTGGGGTTAAGAGCTGAGTGTGTGGGCTCTTCTGAGTCTTGCAGTTACATAGGGATTCAGTTGTCTGAAAAAACGCATTTATTTCGGGCTGAAAAACACGTTTTCAAAAGTGTGCTGTTACTGCCCCATAACTTACATGGGGTTGACCAAACTTGCAGAAACATGTTTATTTCTGCTGAAAATCACGTTTTGACACTTTCTGCACACTGGGGTTAAGAGCTGAGTGTGTGGGCTCTTTTGAGCCTTGCAGTTACATAGGGATTCAGTTGTCTGAAAAAACGCGTTTATTTCGGGCTGAAAAACACGTTTTCAAAAGTGTTCTGTTACTGCCCCATAACTTACATGGGGGTGACAAAACTTGCAGAAACATGTTTATTTCTGCTGAAAATCACGTTTTGACACTTTCTGCACACTGGGGTTAAGAGCTGAGTGTGTGGGCTCTTCTGAGTCTTGCAGTTACATAGGGATTCAGTTGTCTGAAAAAACGCGTTTATTTCGGGCTGAAAAACACGTTTTCAAAAGTGTGCTGTTACTGCCCCATAACTTACATGGGGTTGACCAAACTTGCAGAAACATGTTTATTTCTGCTGAAAATCACGTTTTGACACTTTCTGCACACTGGGGTTAAGAGCTGAGTGTGTGGGCTCTACTGAGTCTTGCAGTTACATAGGGATTCAGTTGTCTGAAAAAACGCGTTTATTTCGGGCTGAAAAACACGTTTTCAAAAGTGTGCTGTTACTGCCCCATAACTTACATGGGGGTGACCAAACTTGCAGAAACATGTTTATTTCTGCTGAAAAACACGTTTTGACACTTTCTGCACACTGGGGTTAAGAGCTGAGTGTGTGGGCTCTTCTGAGTCTTGCAGTTACATAGGGATTCAGTTGTCTGAAAAAACGCGTTTATTTCGGGCTGAAAAACACGTTTTCAAAAGTGTGCTGTTACTGCCCCATAACTTACATGGGGTTGACCAAACTTGCAGAAACATGTTTATTTCTGCTGAAAATCACGTTTTGACACTTTCTGCACACTGGGGTTAAGAGCTGAGTGTGTGGGCTCTACTGAGTCTTGCAGTTACATAGGGATTCAGTTGTCTGAAAAAACGCGTTTATTTCGGGCTGAAAAACAAGTTTTCAAAAGTGTGCTGTTACTGCCCCATAACTTACATGGGGTTGACCAAACTTGCAGAAACATGTTTATTTCTGCTGAAAATCACGTTTTGACACTTTCTGCACACTGGGGTTAAGAGCTGAGTGTGTGGGCTCTACTGAGTCTTGCAGTTACATAGGGATTCAGTTGTCTGAAAAAACGCGTTTATTTCGGGCTGAAAAACACGTTTTCAAAAGTGTGCTGTTACTGCCCCATAACTTACATGGGGGTGACCAAACTTGCAGAAACATGTTTATTTCTGCTGAAAATCATGTTTTGACACTTTCTGCACACTGGGGTTAAGAGCTGAGTGTGTGGGCTCTTTTGAGCCTTGCAGTTACAAAGGGATTCAGTTGTCTGAAAAAACGCGTTTATTTCGGGCTGAAAAACACGTTTTCAAAAGTGTGCTGTTACTGCCCCATAACTTACATGGGGGTGACCAAACTTGCAGAAACATGTTTATTTCTGCTGAAAAACACGTTTTGACACTTTCTGCACACTGGGGTTAAGAGCTGAGTGTGTGGGCTCTTCTGAGTCTTGCAGTTACATAGGGATTCAGTTGTCTGAAAAAACGCGTTTATTTCGGGCTGAAAAACACGTTTTCAAAAGTGTGCTGTTACTGCCCCATAACTTACATGGGGTTGACCAAACTTGCAGAAACATGTTTATTTCTGCTGAAAATCACGTTTTGACACTTTCTGCACACTGGGGTTAAGAGCTGAGTGTGTGGGCTCTTTTGAGCCTTGCAGTTACATAGGGATTCAGTTGTCTGAAAAAACGCGTTTATTTCGGGCTGAAAAACACGTTTTCAAAAGTGTTCTGTTACTGCCCCATAACTTACATGGGGGTGACCAAACTTGCAGAAACATGTTTATTTCTGCTGAAAAACACGTTTTGACACTTTCTGCACACTGGGGTTAAGAGCTGAGTGTGTGGGCTCTTCTGAGTCTTGCAGTTACATAGGGATTCAGTTGTCTGAAAAAACGCGTTTATTTCGGGCTGAAAAACACGTTTTCAAAAGTGTGCTGTTACTGCCCCATAACATACATGGGGTTGACCAAACTTGCAGAAACATGTTTATTTCTGCTGAAAATCACGTTTTGACACTTTCTGCACACTGGGGTTAAGAGCTGAGTGTGTGGGCTCTACTGAGTCTTGCAGTTACATAGGGATTCAGTTGTCTGAAAAAACGCGTTTATTTCGGGCTGAAAAACACGTTTTCAAAAGTGTGCTGTTACTTCCCCATAACTTACATGGGGGTGACCAAACTTGCAGAAACATGTTTATTTCTGCTGAAAAACACGTTTTGACACTTTCTGCACACTGGGGTTAAGAGCTGAGTGTGTGGGCTCTTCTGAGTCTTGCAGTTACATAGGGATTCAGTTGTCTGAAAAAACGCGTTTATTTCGGGCTGAAAAACACGTTTTCAAAAGTGTGCTGTTACTGCCCCATAACTTACATGGGGTTGACCAAACTTGCAGAAACATGTTTATTTCTGCTGAAAATCACGTTTTGACACTTTCTGCACACTGGGGTTAAGAGCTGAGTGTGTGGGCTCTACTGAGTCTTGCAGTTACATAGGGATTCAGTTGTCTGAAAAAACGCGTTTATTTCGGGCTGAAAAACACGTTTTCAAAAGTGTGCTGTTACTTCCCCATAACTTACATGGGGGTGACCAAACTTGCAGAAACATGTTTATTTCTGCTGAAAAACACGTTTTGACACTTTCTGCACACTGGGGTTAAGAGCTGAGTGTGTGGGCTCTTTTGAGCCTTGCAGTTACATAGGGATTCAGTTGTCTGAAAAAACGCGTTTATTTCGGGCTGAAAAACACGTTTTCAAAAGTGTTCTGTTACTGCCCCATAACTTACATGGGGGTGACCAAACTTGCAGAAACATGTTTATTTCTGCTGAAAAACACGTTTTGACACTTTCTGCACACTGGGGTTAAGAGCTGAGTGTGTGGGCTCTTCTGAGTCTTGCAGTTACATAGGGATTCAGTTGTCTGAAAAAACGCGTTTATTTCGGGCTGAAAAACACGTTTTCAAAAGTGTGCTGTTACTGCCCCATAACTTACATGGGGTTGACCAAACTTGCAGAAACATGTTTATTTCTGCTGAAAATCACGTTTTGACACTTTCTGCACACTGGGGTTAAGAGCTGAGTGTGTGGGCTCTTTTGAGCCTTGCAGTTACATAGGGATTCAGTTGTCTGAAAAAACGCGTTTATTTCGGGCTGAAAAACACATTTTCAAAAGTGTGCTGTTACTGCCCCATAACTTACATGGGGGTGACCAAACTTGCAGAAACATGTTTATTTCTGCTGAAAATCACGTTTTGACACTTTCTGCACACTGGGGTTAAGAGCTGAGTGTGTGGGCTCTACTGAGTCTTGCAGTTACATAGGGATTCAGTTGTCTGAAAAAACGCGTTTATTTCGGGCTGAAAAACACGTTTTCAAAAGTGTGCTGTTACTTCCCCATAACTTACATGGGGGTGACCAAACTTGCAGAAACATGTTTATTTCTGCTGAAAAACACGTTTTGACACTTTCTGCACACTGGGGTTAAGAGCTGAGTGTGTGGGCTCTTTTGAGCCTTGCAGTTACATAGGGATTCAGTTGTCTGAAAAAACGCGTTTATTTCGGGCTGAAAAACACGTTTTCAAAAGTGTGCTGTTACTGCACCATAACTTACATGGGGGTGACCAAACTTGCAGAAACATGTTTATTTCTGCTGAAAAACACGTTTTGACACTTTCTGCACACTGGGGTTAAGAGCTGAGTGTGTGGGCTCTTTTGAGCCTTGCAGTTACATAGGGATTCAGTTGTCTGAAAAAACGTGTTTATTTCGGGCTGAAAAACACGTTTTCAAAAGTGTGCTGTTACTGCACCATAACTTACATGGGGGTGACCAAACTTGCAGAAACATGTTTATTTCTGCTGAAAAACACGTTTTGACACTTTCTGCACACTGGGGTTAAGAGCTGAGTGTGTGGGCTCTTTTGAGCCTTGCAGTTACATAGGGATTCAGTTGTCTGAAAAAACGTGTTTATTTCGGGCTGAAAAACACGTTTTCAAAAGTGTGCTGTTACTGCCCCATAACTTACATGGGGGTGACCAAACTTGCAGAAACATGTTTATTTCTGCTGAAAAACACGTTTTGACACTTTCTGCACACTGGAGTTAAGAGCTGAGTGTGTGGGCTCTTCTGAGTCTTGCAGTTACATAGGGATTCAGTTGTCTGAAAAAACGCGTTTATTTCGGGCTGAAAAACACGTTTTCAAAAGTGTGCTGTTACTGCCCCATAACTTACATGGGGGTGACCAAACTTGCAGAAACATGTTTATTTCTGCTGAAAATCATGTTTTGACACTTTCTGCACACTGGGGTTAAGAGCTGAGTGTGTGGGCTCTTCTGAGTCTTGCAGTTACATAGGGATTCAGTTGTCTGAAAAAACGCGTTTATTTCGGGCTGAAAAACACGTTTTCAAAAGTGTGCTGTTACTGCCCCATAACTTACATGGGGGTGACCAAACTTGCAGAAACATGTTTATTTCTGCTGAAAATCATGTTTTGACACTTTCTGCACACTGGGGTTAAGAGCTGAGTGTGTGGGCTCTTCTGAGTCTTGCAGTTACATAGGGATTCAGTTGTCTGAAAAAACGCGTTTATTTCGGGCTGAAAAACACGTTTTCAAAAGTGTGCTGTTACTGCCCCATAACTTACATGGGGGTGACCAAACTTGCAGAAACATGTTTATTTCTGCTGAAAATCATGTTTTGACACTTTCTGCACACTGGGGTTAAGAGCTGAGTGTGTGGGCTCTTTTGAGCCTTGCAGTTACAAAGGGATTCAGTTGTCTGAAAAAACGTGTTTATTTCGGGCTGAAAAACACGTTTTCAAAAGTGTGCTGTTACTGCACCATAACTTACATGGGGGTGACCAAACTTGCAGAAACATGTTTATTTCTGCTGAAAAACACGTTTTGACACTTTCTGCACACTGGGGTTAAGAGCTGAGTGTGTGGGCTCTTTTGAGCCTTGCAGTTACATAGGGATTCAGTTGTCTGAAAAAACGTGTTTATTTCGGGCTGAAAAACACGTTTTCAAAAGTGTGCTGTTACTGCCCCATAACTTACATGGGGGTGACCAAACTTGCAGAAACATGTTTATTTCTGCTGAAAAACAAGTTTTGACACTTTCTGCACACTGGAGTTAAGAGCTGAGTGTGTAGGCTCTTCTGAGTCTTGCAGTTACATAGGGATTCAGTTGTCTGAAAAAACGCGTTTATTTCGGGCTGAAAAACACGTTTTCAAAAGTGTGCTGTTACTGCCCCATAACTTACATGGGGGTGACCAAACTTGCAGAAACATGTTTATTTCTGCTGAAAATCATGTTTTGACACTTTCTGCACACTGGGGTTAAGAGCTGAGTGTGTGGGCTCTTCTGAGTCTTGCAGTTACATAGGGATTCAGTTGTCTGAAAAAACGCGTTTATTTCGGGCTGAAAAACACGTTTTCAAAAGTGTGCTGTTACTGCCCCATAACTTACATGGGGGTGACCAAACTTGCAGAAACATGTTTATTTCTGCTGAAAATCATGTTTTGACACTTTCTGCACACTGGGGTTAAGAGCTGAGTGTGTGGGCTCTTTTGAACCTTGCAGTTACAAAGGGATTCAGTTGTCTGAAAAAACGCGTTTATTTCGGGCTGAAAAACACGTTTTCAAAAGTGTGCTGTTACTGCCCCATAACTTACATGGGGGTGACCAAACTTGCAGAAACATGTTTATTTCTGCTGAAAATCATGTTTTGACACTTTCTGCACACTGGGATTAAGAGCTGAGTGTGTGGGCTCTTTTGAGCCTTGCAGTTACAAAGGGATTCAGTTGTCTGAAAAAACGCGTTTATTTCGGGCTGAAAAACACGTTTTCAAAAGTGTGCTGTTACTGCCCCATAACTTACATGGGGGTGACCAAACTTGCAGAAACATGTTTATTTCTGCTGAAAATCATGTTTTGACACTTTCTGCACACTGGGATTAAGAGCTGAGTGTGTGGGCTCTTTTGAGCCTTGCAGTTACAAAGGGATTCAGTTGTCTGAAAAAACGCGTTTATTTCGGGCTGAAAAACACGTTTTCAAAAGTGTGCTGTTACTGCCCCATAACTTACATGGGGGTGACCAAACTTGCAGAAACATGTTTATTTCTGCTGAAAAACACGTTTTGACACTTTCTGCACACTGGGGTTAAGAGCTGAGTGTGTGGGCTCTTCTGAGTCTTGCAGTTACATAGGGATTCAGTTGTCTGAAAAAACGCATTTATTTCGGGCTGAAAAACACGTTTTCAAAAGTGTGCTGTTACTGCCCCATAACTTACATGGGGTTGACCAAACTTGCAGAAACATGTTTATTTCTGCTGAAAATCACGTTTTGACACTTTCTGCACACTGGGGTTAAGAGCTGAGTGTGTGGGCTCTTTTGAGCCTTGCAGTTACATAGGGATTCAGTTGTCTGAAAAAACGCGTTTATTTCGGGCTGAAAAACACGTTTTCAAAAGTGTTCTGTTACTGCCCCATAACTTACATGGGGGTGACCAAACTTGCAGAAACATGTTTATTTCTGCTGAAAATCACGTTTTGACACTTTCTGCACACTGGGGTTAAGAGCTGAGTGTGTGGGCTCTTCTGAGTCTTGCAGTTACATAGGGATTCAGTTGTCTGAAAAAACGCGTTTATTTCGGGCTGAAAAACACGTTTTCAAAAGTGTGCTGTTACTGCCCCATAACTTACATGGGGTTGACCAAACTTGCAGAAACATGTTTATTTCTGCTGAAAATCACGTTTTGACACTTTCTGCACACTGGGGTTAAGAGCTGAGTGTGTGGGCTCTACTGAGTCTTGCAGTTACATAGGGATTCAGTTGTCTGAAAAAACGCGTTTATTTCGGGCTGAAAAACACGTTTTCAAAAGTGTGCTGTTACTGCCCCATAACTTACATGGGGGTGACCAAACTTGCAGAAACATGTTTATTTCTGCTGAAAAACACGTTTTGACACTTTCTGCACACTGGAGTTAAGAGCTGAGTGTGTGGGCTCTTCTGAGTCTTGCAGTTACATAGGGATTCAGTTGTCTGAAAAAACGCGTTTATTTCGGGCTGAAAAACACGTTTTCAAAAGTGTGCTGTTACTGCCCCATAACTTACATGGGGGTGACCAAACTTGCAGAAACATGTTTATTTCTGCTGAAAAACACGTTTTGAGACTTTCTGCACACTGGGGTTAAGAGCTGAGTGTGTGGGCTCTTCTGAGTCTTGCAGTTACATAGGGATTCAGTTGTCTGAAAAAACGCATTTATTTCGGGCTGAAAAACACGTTTTCAAAAGTGTGCTGTTACTGCCCCATAACTTACATGGGGTTGACCAAACTTGCAGAAACATGTTTATTTCTGCTGAAAATCACGTTTTGACACTTTCTGCACACTGGGGTTAAGAGCTGAGTGTGTGGGCTCTTTTGAGCCTTGCAGTTACATAGGGATTCAGTTGTCTGAAAAAACGCGTTTATTTCGAGCTGAAAAACACGTTTTCAAAAGTGTTCTGTTACTGCCCCATAACTTACATGGGGGTGACCAAACTTGCAGAAACATGTTTATTTCTGCTGAAAATCACGTTTTGACACTTTCTGCACACTGGGGTTAAGAGCTGAGTGTGTGGGCTCTTCTGAGTCTTGCAGTTACATAGGGATTCAGTTGTCTGAAAAAACGCGTTTATTTCGGGCTGAAAAACACGTTTTCAAAAGTGTGCTGTTACTGCCCCATAACTTACATGGGGTTGACCAAACTTGCAGAAACATGTTTATTTCTGCTGAAAATCACGTTTTGACACTTTCTGCACACTGGGGTTAAGAGCTGAGTGTGTGGGCTCTACTGAGTCTTGCAGTTACATAGGGATTCAGTTGTCTGAAAAAACGCGTTTATTTCGGGCTGAAAAACACGTTTTCAAAAGTGTGCTGTTACTGCCCCATAACTTACATGGGGGTGACCAAACTTGCAGAAACATGTTTATTTCTGCTGAAAATCACGTTTTGACACTTTCTGCACACTGGAGTTAAGAGCTGAGTGTGTGGGCTCTTCTGAGTCTTGCAGTTACATAGGGATTCAGTTGTCTGAAAAAACGCGTTTATTTCGGGCTGAAAAACACGTTTTCAAAAGTGTGCTGTTACTGCCCCATAACTTACATGGGGGTGACCAAACTTGCAGAAACATGTTTATTTCTGCTGAAAAACACGTTTTGACACTTTCTGCACACTGGGGTTAAGAGCTGAGTGTGTGGGCTCTTCTGAGTCTTGCAGTTACATAGGGATTCAGTTGTCTGAAAAAACGCGTTTATTTCGGGCTGAAAAACACGTTTTCAAAAGTGTGCTGTTACTGCCCCATAACTTACATGGGGTTGACCAAACTTGCAGAAACATGTTTATTTCTGCTGAAAATCACGTTTTGACACTTTCTGCACACTGGGGTTAAGAGCTGAGTGTGTGGGCTCTACTGAGTCTTGCAGTTACATAGGGATTCAGTTGTCTGAAAAAACGCGTTTATTTCGGGCTGAAAAACACGTTTTCAAAAGTGTGCTGTTACTGCCCCATAACTTACATGGGGTTGACCAAACTTGCAGAAACATGTTTATTTCTGCTGAAAATCACGTTTTGACACTTTCTGCACACTGGGGTTAAGAGCTGAGTGTGTGGGCTCTACTGAGTCTTGCAGTTACATAGGGATTCAGTTGTCTGAAAAAACGCGTTTATTTCGGGCTGAAAAACACGTTTTCAAAAGTGTGCTGTTACTGCCCCATAACTTACATGGGGGTGACCAAACTTGCAGAAACATGTTTATTTCTGCTGAAAATCATGTTTTGACACTTTCTGCACACTGGGGTTAAGAGCTGAGTGTGTGGGCTCTTCTGAGTCTTGCAGTTACATAGGGATTCAGTTGTCTGAAAAAACGCGTTTATTTCGGGCTGAAAAACACGTTTTCAAAAGTGTGCTGTTACTGCCCCATAACTTACATGGGGGTGACCAAACTTGCAGAAACATGTTTATTTCTGCTGAAAATCATGTTTTGACACTTTCTGCACACTGGGGTTAAGAGCTGAGTGTGTGGGCTCTTTTGAGCCTTGCAGTTACAAAGGGATTCAGTTGTATGAAAAAACGCGTTTATTTCGGGCTGAAAAACACGTTTTCAAAAGTGTGCTGTTACTGCCCCATAACTTACATGGGGGTGACCAAACTTGCAGAAACATGTTTATTTCTGCTGAAAAACACGTTTTGACACTTTCTGCACACTGGGGTTAAGAGCTGAGTGTGTGGGCTCTTCTGAGTCTTGCAGTTACATAGGGATTCAGTTGTCTGAAAAAACGCGTTTATTTCGGGCTGAAAAACACGTTTTCAAAAGTGTGCTGTTACTGCCCCATAACTTACATGGGGTTGACCAAACTTGCAGAAACATGTTTATTTCTGCTGAAAATCACGTTTTGACACTTTCTGCACACTGGGGTTAAGAGCTGAGTGTGTGGGCTCTTTTGAGCCTTGCAGTTACATAGGGATTCAGTTGTCTGAAAAAACGCGTTTATTTCGGGCTGAAAAACACGTTTTCAAAAGTGTTCTGTTACTGCCCCATAACTTACATGGGGGTGACCAAACTTGCAGAAACATGTTTATTTCTGCTGAAAAACACGTTTTGACACTTTCTGCACACTGGGGTTAAGAGCTGAGTGTGTGGGCTCTTCTGAGTCTTGCAGTTACATAGGGATTCAGTTGTCTGAAAAAACGCGTTTATTTCGGGCTGAAAAACACGTTTTCAAAAGTGTGCTGTTACTGCCCCATAACTTACATGGGGTTGACCAAACTTGCAGAAACATGTTTATTTCTGCTGAAAATCACGTTTTGACACTTTCTGCACACTGGGGTTAAGAGCTGAGTGTGTGGGCTCTACTGAGTCTTGCAGTTACATAGGGATTCAGTTGTCTGAAAAAACGCGTTTATTTCGGGCTGAAAAACACGTTTTCAAAAGTGTGCTGTTACTTCCCCATAACTTACATGGGGGTGACCAAACTTGCAGAAACATGTTTATTTCTGCTGAAAAACACGTTTTGACACTTTCTGCACACTGGGGTTAAGAGCTGAGTGTGTGGGCTCTTCTGAGTCTTGCAGTTACATAGGGATTCAGTTGTCTGAAAAAACGCGTTTATTTCGGGCTGAAAAACACGTTTTCAAAAGTGTGCTGTTACTGCCCCATAACTTACATGGGGTTGACCAAACTTGCAGAAACATGTTTATTTCTGCTGAAAATCACGTTTTGACACTTTCTGCACACTGGGGTTAAGAGCTGAGTGTGTGGGCTCTACTGAGTCTTGCAGTTACATAGGGATTCAGTTGTCTGAAAAAACGCGTTTATTTCGGGCTGAAAAACACGTTTTCAAAAGTGTGCTGTTACTTCCCCATAACTTACATGGGAGTGACCAAACTTGCAGAAACATGTTTATTTCTGCTGAAAAACACGTTTTGACACTTTCTGCACACTGGGGTTAAGAGCTGAGTGTGTGGGCTCTTTTGAGCCTTGCAGTTACATAGGGATTCAGTTGTCTGAAAAAACGCGTTTATTTCGGGCTGAAAAACACGTTTTCAAAAGTGTTCTGTTACTGCCCCATAACTTACATGGGGGTGACCAAACTTGCAGAAACATGTTTATTTCTGCTGAAAAACACGTTTTGACACTTTCTGCACACTGGGGTTAAGAGCTGAGTGTGTGGGCTCTTCTGAGTCTTGCAGTTACATAGGGATTCAGTTGTCTGAAAAAACGCGTTTATTTCGGGCTGAAAAACACGTTTTCAAAAGTGTGCTGTTACTGCCCCATAACTTACATGGGGTTGACCAAACTTGCAGAAACATGTTTATTTCTGCTGAAAATCACGTTTTGACACTTTCTGCACACTGGGGTTAAGAGCTGAGTGTGTGGGCTCTTTTGAGCCTTGCAGTTACATAGGGATTCAGTTGTCTGAAAAAACGCGTTTATTTCGGGCTGAAAAACACGTTTTCAAAAGTGTTCTGTTACTGCCCCATAACTTACATGGGGGTGACCAAACTTGCAGAAACATGTTTATTTCTGCTGAAAAACACGTTTTGACACTTTCTGCACACTGGGGTTAAGAGCTGAGTGTGTGGGCTCTTCTGAGTCTTGCAGTTACATAGGGATTCAGTTGTCTGAAAAAACGCGTTTATTTCGGGCTGAAAAACACGTTTTCAAAAGTGTGCTGTTACTGCCCCATAACTTACATGGGGTTGACCAAACTTGCAGAAACATGTTTATTTCTGCTGAAAATCACGTTTTGACACTTTCTGCACACTGGGGTTAAGAGCTGAGTGTGTGGGCTCTACTGAGTCTTGCAGTTACATAGGGATTCAGTTGTCTGAAAAAACGCGTTTATTTCGGGCTGAAAAACACGTTTTCAAAAGTGTGCTGTTACTTCCCCATAACTTACATGGGGGTGACCAAACTTGCAGAAACATGTTTATTTCTGCTGAAAAACACGTTTTGACACTTTCTGCACACTGGGGTTAAGAGCTGAGTGTGTGGGCTCTTCTGAGTCTTGCAGTTACATAGGGATTCAGTTGTCTGAAAAAACGCGTTTATTTCGGGCTGAAAAACACGTTTTCAAAAGTGTGCTGTTACTGCCCCATAACTTACATGGGGTTGACCAAACTTGCAGAAACATGTTTATTTCTGCTGAAAATCACGTTTTGACACTTTCTGCACACTGGGGTTAAGAGCTGAGTGTGTGGGCTCTACTGAGTCTTGCAGTTACATAGGGATTCAGTTGTCTGAAAAAACGCGTTTATTTCGGGCTGAAAAACACGTTTTCAAAAGTGTGCTGTTACTTCCCCATAACTTACATGGGAGTGACCAAACTTGCAGAAACATGTTTATTTCTGCTGAAAAACACGTTTTGACACTTTCTGCACACTGGGGTTAAGAGCTGAGTGTGTGGGCTCTTTTGAGCCTTGCAGTTACATAGGGATTCAGTTGTCTGAAAAAACGCGTTTATTTCGGGCTGAAAAACACGTTTTCAAAAGTGTTCTGTTACTGCCCCATAACTTACATGGGGGTGACCAAACTTGCAGAAACATGTTTATTTCTGCTGAAAAACACGTTTTGACACTTTCTGCACACTGGGGTTAAGAGCTGAGTGTGTGGGCTCTTCTGAGTCTTGCAGTTACATAGGGATTCAGTTGTCTGAAAAAACGCGTTTATTTCGGGCTGAAAAACACGTTTTCAAAAGTGTGCTGTTACTGCCCCATAACTTACATGGGGTTGACCAAACTTGCAGAAACATGTTTATTTCTGCTGAAAATCACGTTTTGACACTTTCTGCACACTGGGGTTAAGAGCTGAGTGTGTGGGCTCTACTGAGTCTTGCAGTTACATAGGGATTCAGTTGTCTGAAAAAACGCGTTTATTTCGGGCTGAAAAACACGTTTTCAAAAGTGTGCTGTTACTTCCCCATAACTTACATGGGAGTGACCAAACTTGCAGAAACATGTTTATTTCTGCTGAAAAACACGTTTTGACACTTTCTGCACACTGGGGTTAAGAGCTGAGTGTGTGGGCTCTTTTGAGCCTTGCAGTTACATAGGGATTCAGTTGTCTGAAAAAACGCGTTTATTTCGGGCTGAAAAACACGTTTTCAAAAGTGTTCTGTTACTGCCCCATAACTTACATGGGGGTGACCAAACTTGCAGAAACATGTTTATTTCTGCTGAAAAACACGTTTTGACACTTTCTGCACACTGGGGTTAAGAGCTGAGTGTGTGGGCTCTTCTGAGTCTTGCAGTTACATAGGGATTCAGTTGTCTGAAAAAACGCGTTTATTTCGGGCTGAAAAACACGTTTTCAAAAGTGTGCTGTTACTGCCCCATAACTTACATGGGGTTGACCAAACTTGCAGAAACATGTTTATTTCTGCTGAAAATCACGTTTTGACACTTTCTGCACACTGGGGTTAAGAGCTGAGTGTGTGGGCTCTTTTGAGCCTTGCAGTTACATAGGGATTCAGTTGTCTGAAAAAACGCGTTTATTTCGGGCTGAAAAACACGTTTTCAAAAGTGTTCTGTTACTGCCCCATAACTTACATGGGGGTGACCAAACTTGCAGAAACATGTTTATTTCTGCTGAAAATCACGTTTTGACACTTTCTGCACACTGGGGTTAAGAGCTGAGTGTGTGGGCTCTACTGAGTCTTGCAGTTACATAGGGATTCAGTTGTCTGAAAAAACGCGTTTATTTCGGGCTGAAAAACACGTTTTCAAAAGTGTGCTGTTACTGCCCCATAACTTACATGGGGTTGACCAAACTTGCAGAAACATGTTTATTTCTGCTGAAAATCACGTTTTGACACTTTCTGCACACTGGGGTTAAGAGCTGAGTGTGTGGGCTCTTTTGAGCCTTGCAGTTACATAGGGATTCAGTTGTCTGAAAAAACGCGTTTATTTCGGGCTGAAAAACACGTTTTCAAAAGTGTTCTGTTACTGCCCCATAACTTACATGGGGGTGACCAAACTTGCAGAAACATGTTTATTTCTGCTGAAAATCACGTTTTGACACTTTCTGCACACTGGGGTTAAGAGCTGAGTGTGTGGGCTCTACTGAGTCTTGCAGTTACATAGGGATTCAGTTGTCTGAAAAAACGCGTTTATTTCGGGCTGAAAAACACGTTTTCAAAAGTGTGCTGTTACTTCCCCATAACTTACATGGGGGTGACCAAACTTGCAGAAACATGTTTATTTCTGCTGAAAAACACGTTTTGACACTTTCTGCACACTGGGGTTAAGAGCTGAGTGTGTGGGCTCTTTTGAGCCTTGCAGTTACATAGGGATTCAGTTGTCTGAAAAAACGCGTTTATTTCGGGCTGAAAAACACGTTTTCAAAAGTGTGCTGTTACTGCACCATAACTTACATGGGGGTGACCAAACTTGCAGAAACATGTTTATTTCTGCTGAAAAACACGTTTTGACACTTTCTGCACACTGGGGTTAAGAGCTGAGTGTGTGGGCTCTTTTGAGCCTTGCAGTTACATAGGGATTCAGTTGTCTGAAAAAACGTGTTTATTTCGGGCTGAAAAACACGTTTTCAAAAGTGTGCTGTTACTGCACCATAACTTACATGGGGGTGACCAAACTTGCAGAAACATGTTTATTTCTGCTGAAAAACACGTTTTGACACTTTCTGCACACTGGGGTTAAGAGCTGAGTGTGTGGGCTCTTTTGAGCCTTGCAGTTACATAGGGATTCAGTTGTCTGAAAAAACGTGTTTATTTCGGGCTGAAAAACACGTTTTCAAAAGTGTGCTGTTACTGCCCCATAACTTACATGGGGGTGACCAAACTTGCAGAAACATGTTTATTTCTGCTGAAAAACACGTTTTGACACTTTCTGCACACTGGAGTTAAGAGCTGAGTGTGTAGGCTCTTCTGAGTCTTGCAGTTACATAGGGATTCAGTTGTCTGAAAAAACGCGTTTATTTCGGGCTGAAAAACACGTTTTCAAAAGTGTGCTGTTACTGCCCCATAACTTACATGGGGGTGACCAAACTTGCAGAAACATGTTTATTTCTGCTGAAAATCATGTTTTGACACTTTCTGCACACTGGGGTTAAGAGCTGAGTGTGTGGGCTCTTCTGAGTCTTGCAGTTACATAGGGATTCAGTTGTCTGAAAAAACGCGTTTATTTCGGGCTGAAAAACACGTTTTCAAAAGTGTGCTGTTACTGCCCCATAACTTACATGGGGGTGACCAAACTTGCAGAAACATGTTTATTTCTGCTGAAAATCATGTTTTGACACTTTCTGCACACTGGGGTTAAGAGCTGAGTGTGTGGGCTCTTCTGAGTCTTGCAGTTACATAGGGATTCAGTTGTCTGAAAAAACGCGTTTATTTCGGGCTGAAAAACACGTTTTCAAAAGTGTGCTGTTACTGCCCCATAACTTACATGGGGGTGACCGAACTTGCAGAAACATGTTTATTTCTGCTGAAAATCATGTTTTGACACTTTCTGCACACTGGGGTTAAGAGCTGAGTGTGTGGGCTCTTTTGAGCCTTGCAGTTACAAAGGGATTCAGTTGTCTGAAAAAACGTGTTTATTTCGGGCTGAAAAACACGTTTTCAAAAGTGTGCTGTTACTGCACCATAACTTACATGGGGGTGACCAAACTTGCAGAAACATGTTTATTTCTGCTGAAAAACACGTTTTGACACTTTCTGCACACTGGGGTTAAGAGCTGAGTGTGTGGGCTCTTTTGAGCCTTGCAGTTACATAGGGATTCAGTTGTCTGAAAAAACGTGTTTATTTCGGGCTGAAAAACACGTTTTCAAAAGTGTGCTGTTACTGCCCCATAACTTACATGGGGGTGACCAAACTTGCAGAAACATGTTTATTTCTGCTGAAAAACAAGTTTTGACACTTTCTGCACACTGGAGTTAAGAGCTGAGTGTGTAGGCTCTTCTGAGTCTTGCAGTTACATAGGGATTCAGTTGTCTGAAAAAACGCGTTTATTTCGGGCTGAAAAACACGTTTTCAAAAGTGTGCTGTTACTGCCCCATAACTTACATGGGGGTGACCAAACTTGCAGAAACATGTTTATTTCTGCTGAAAATCATGTTTTGACACTTTCTGCACACTGGGGTTAAGAGCTGAGTGTGTGGGCTCTTCTGAGTCTTGCAGTTACATAGGGATTCAGTTGTCTGAAAAAACGCGTTTATTTCGGGCTGAAAAACACGTTTTCAAAAGTGTGCTGTTACTGCCCCATAACTTACATGGGGGTGACCAAACTTGCAGAAACATGTTTATTTCTGCTGAAAATCATGTTTTGACACTTTCTGCACACTGGGGTTAAGAGCTGAGTGTGTGGGCTCTTCTGAGTCTTGCAGTTACATAGGGATTCAGTTGTCTGAAAAAACGCGTTTATTTCGGGCTGAAAAACACGTTTTCAAAAGTGTGCTGTTACTGCCCCATAACTTACATGGGGGTGACCAAACTTGCAGAAACATGTTTATTTCTGCTGAAAATCATGTTTTGACACTTTCTGCACACTGGGGTTAAGAGCTGAGTGTGTGGGCTCTTTTGAACCTTGCAGTTACAAAGGGATTCAGTTGTCTGAAAAAACGCGTTTATTTCGGGCTGAAAAACACGTTTTCAAAAGTGTGCTGTTACTGCCCCATAACTTACATGGGGGTGACCAAACTTGCAGAAACATGTTTATTTCTGCTGAAAAACACGTTTTGACACTTTCTGCACACTGGGGTTAAGAGCTGAGTGTGTGGGCTCTTCTGAGTCTTGCAGTTACATAGGGATTCAGTTGTCTGAAAAAACGCGTTTATTTCGGGCTGAAAAACACGTTTTCAAAAGTGTGCTGTTACTGCCCCATAACTTACATGGGGTTGACCAAACTTGCAGAAACATGTTTATTTCTGCTGAAAATCATGTTTTGACACTTTCTGCACACTGGGGTTAAGAGCTGAGTGTGTGGGCTCTTCTGAGTCTTGCAGTTACATAGGGATTCAGTTGTCTGAAAAAACGCGTTTATTTCGGGCTGAAAAACACATTTTCAAAAGTGTGCTGTTACTGCCCCATAACTTACATGGGGGTGACCAAACTTGCAGAAACATGTTTATTTCTGCTGAAAAACACGTTTTGACACTTTCTGCACACTGGGGTTAAGAGCTGAGTGTGTGGGCTCTTCTGAGTCTTGCAGTTACATAGGGATTCAGTTGTCTGAAAAAACGCATTTATTTCGGGCTGAAAAACACGTTTTCAAAAGTGTGCTGTTACTGCCCCATAACTTACATGGGGTTGACCAAACTTGCAGAAACATGTTTATTTCTGCTGAAAATCACGTTTTGACACTTTCTGCACACTGGGGTTAAGAGCTGAGTGTGTGGGCTCTTTTGAGCCTTGCAGTTACATAGGGATTCAGTTGTCTGAAAAAACGTGTTTATTTCGGGCTGAAAAACACGTTTTCAAAAGTGTTCTGTTACTGCCCCATAACTTACATGGGGGTGACCAAACTTGCAGAAACATGTTTATTTCTGCTGAAAATCACGTTTTGACACTTTCTGCACACTGGGGTTAAGAGCTGAGTGTGTGGGCTCTTCTGAGTCTTGCAGTTACATAGGGATTCAGTTGTCTGAAAAAACGCGTTTATTTCGGGCTGAAAAACACGTTTTCAAAAGTGTGCTGTTACTGCCCCATAACTTACATGGGGTTGACCAAACTTGCAGAAACATGTTTATTTCTGCTGAAAATCACGTTTTGACACTTTCTGCACACTGGGGTTAAGAGCTGAGTGTGTGGGCTCTACTGAGTCTTGCAGTTACATAGGGATTCAGTTGTCTGAAAAAACGCGTTTATTTCGGGCTGAAAAACACGTTTTCAAAAGTGTGCTGTTACTTCCCCATAACTTACATGGGGGTGACCAAACTTGCAGAAACATGTTTATTTCTGCTGAAAAACACGTTTTGACACTTTCTGCACACTGGGGTTAAGAGCTGAGTGTGTGGGCTCTTTTGAGCCTTTCAGTTACATAGGGATTCAGTTGTCTGAAAAAACGCGTTTATTTCGGGCTGAAAAACACGTTTTCAAAAGTGTTCTGTTACTGCCCCATAACTTACATGGGGGTGACCAAACTTGCAGAAACATGTTTATTTCTGCTGAAAAACACGTTTTGACACTTTCTGCACACTGGGGTTAAGAGCTGAGTGTGTGGGCTCTTCTGAGTCTTGCAGTTACATAGGGATTCAGTTGTCTGAAAAAACGCGTTTATTTCGGGCTGAAAAACACGTTTTCAAAAGTGTGCTGTTACTTCCCCATAACTTACATGGGGGTGACCAAACTTGCAGAAACATGTTTATTTCTGCTGAAAAACACGTTTTGACACTTTCTGCACACTGGGGTTAAGAGCTGAGTGTGTGGGCTCTTTTGAGCCTTGCAGTTACATAGGGATTCAGTTGTCTGAAAAAACGCGTTTATTTCGGGCTGAAAAACACGTTTTCAAAAGTGTTCTGTTACTGCCCCATAACTTACATGGGGGTGACCAAACTTGCAGAAACATGTTTATTTCTGCTGAAAAACACGTTTTGACACTTTCTGCACACTGGGGTTAAGAGCTGAGTGTGTGGGCTCTTCTGAGTCTTGCAGTTACATAGGGATTCAGTTGTCTGAAAAAACGCGTTTATTTCGGGCTGAAAAACACGTTTTCAAAAGTGTGCTGTTACTGCCCCATAACTTACATGGGGTTGACCAAACTTGCAGAAACATGTTTATTTCTGCTGAAAATCACGTTTTGACACTTTCTGCACACTGGGGTTAAGAGCTGAGTGTGTGGGCTCTTTTGAGCCTTGCAGTTACATAGGGATTCAGTTGTCTGAAAAAACGCGTTTATTTCGGGCTGAAAAACACGTTTTCAAAAGTGTGCTGTTACTTCCCCATAACTTACATGGGGGTGACCAAACTTGCAGAAACATGTTTATTTCTGCTGAAAAACACGTTTTGACACTTTCTGCACACTGGGGTTAAGAGCTGAGTGTGTGGGCTCTTTTGAGCCTTGCAGTTACATAGGGATTCAGTTGTCTGAAAAAACGCGTTTATTTCGGGCTGAAAAACACGTTTTCAAAAGTGTGCTGTTACTGCACCATAACTTACATGGGGGTGACCAAACTTGCAGAAACATGTTTATTTCTGCTGAAAAACACGTTTTGACACTTTCTGCACACTGGGGTTAAGAGCTGAGTGTGTGGGCTCTTTTGAGCCTTGCAGTTACATAGGGATTCAGTTGTCTGAAAAAACGTGTTTATTTCGGGCTGAAAAACACGTTTTCAAAAGTGTGCTGTTACTGCACCATAACTTACATGGGGGTGACCAAACTTGCAGAAACATGTTTATTTCTGCTGAAAATCATGTTTTGACACTTTCTGCACACTGGGGTTAAGAGCTGAGTGTGTGGGCTCTTCTGAGTCTTGCAGTTACATAGGGATTCAGTTGTCTGAAAAAACGCGTTTATTTCGGGCTGAAAAACACGTTTTCAAAAGTGTGCTGTTACTGCCCCATAACTTACATGGGGGTGACCAAACTTGCAGAAACATGTTTATTTCTGCTGAAAATCATGTTTTGACACTTTCTGCACACTGGGGTTAAGAGCTGAGTGTGTGGGCTCTTTTGAGCCTTGCAGTTACAAAGGGATTCAGTTGTCTGAAAAAACGTGTTTATTTCGGGCTGAAAAACACGTTTTCAAAAGTGTGCTGTTACTGCACCATAACTTACATGGGGGTGACCAAACTTGCAGAAACATGTTTATTTCTGCTGAAAAACACGTTTTGACACTTTCTGCACACTGGGGTTAAGAGCTGAGTGTGTGGGCTCTTTTGAGCCTTGCAGTTACATAGGGATTCAGTTGTCTGAAAAAACGTGTTTATTTCGGGCTGAAAAACACGTTTTCAAAAGTGTGCTGTTACTGCCCCATAACTTACATGGGGGTGACCAAACTTGCAGAAACATGTTTATTTCTGCTGAAAAACAAGTTTTGACACTTTCTGCACACTGGAGTTAAGAGCTGAGTGTGTAGGCTCTTCTGAGTCTTGCAGTTACATAGGGATTCAGTTGTCTGAAAAAACGCGTTTATTTCGGGCTGAAAAACACGTTTTCAAAAGTGTGCTGTTACTGCCCCATAACTGACATGGGGGTGACCAAACTTGCAGAAACATGTTTATTTCTGCTGAAAATCATGTTTTGACACTTTCTGCACACTGGGGTTAAGAGCTGAGTGTGTGGGCTCTTCTGAGTCTTGCAGTTACATAGGGATTCAGTTGTCTGAAAAAACGCGTTTATTTCGGGCTGAAAAACACGTTTTCAAAAGTGTGCTGTTACTGCCCCATAACTTACATGGGGGTGACCAAACTTGCAGAAACATGTTTATTTCTGCTGAAAATCATGTTTTGACACTTTCTGCACACTGGGGTTAAGAGCTGAGTGTGTGGGCTCTTCTGAGTCTTGCAGTTACATAGGGATTCAGTTGTCTGAAAAAACGCGTTTATTTCGGGCTGAAAAACACGTTTTCAAAAGTGTGCTGTTACTGCCCCATAACTTACATGGGGGTGACCAAACTTGCAGAAACATGTTTATTTCTGCTGAAAATCATGTTTTGACACTTTCTGCACACTGGGATTAAGAGCTGAGTGTGTGGGCTCTTTTGAGCCTTGCAGTTACAAAGGGATTCAGTTGTCTGAAAAAACGCGTTTATTTCGGGCTGAAAAACACGTTTTCAAAAGTGTGCTGTTACTGCCCCATAACTTACATGGGGGTGACCAAACTTGCAGAAACATGTTTATTTCTGCTGAAAAACACGTTTTGACACTTTCTGCACACTGGGGTTAAGAGCTGAGTGTGTGGGCTCTTCTGAGTCTTGCAGTTACATAGGGATTCAGTTGTCTGAAAAAACGCATTTATTTCGGGCTGAAAAACACGTTTTCAAAAGTGTGCTGTTACTGCCCCATAACTTACATGGGGTTGACCAAACTTGCAGAAACATGTTTATTTCTGCTGAAAATCACGTTTTGACACTTTCTGCACACTGGGGTTAAGAGCTGAGTGTGTGGGCTCTTTTGAGCCTTGCAGTTACATAGGGATTCAGTTGTCTGAAAAAACGCGTTTATTTCGGGCTGAAAAACACGTTTTCAAAAGTGTTCTGTTACTGCCCCATAACTTACATGGGGGTGACCAAACTTGCAGAAACATGTTTATTTCTGCTGAAAATCACGTTTTGACACTTTCTGCACACTGGGGTTAAGAGCTGAGTGTGTGGGCTCTTCTGAGTCTTGCAGTTACATAGGGATTCAGTTGTCTGAAAAAACGCGTTTATTTCGGGCTGAAAAACACGTTTTCAAAAGTGTGCTGTTACTGCCCCATAACTTACATGGGGTTGACCAAACTTGCAGAAACATGTTTATTTCTGCTGAAAATCACGTTTTGACACTTTCTGCACACTGGGGTTAAGAGCTGAGTGTGTGGGCTCTACTGAGTCTTGCAGTTACATAGGGATTCAGTTGTCTGAAAAAACGCGTTTATTTCGGGCTGAAAAACACGTTTTCAAAAGTGTGCTGTTACTGCCCCATAACTTACATGGGGGTGACCAAACTTGCAGAAACATGTTTATTTCTGCTGAAAAACACGTTTTGACACTTTCTGCACACTGGAGTTAAGAGCTGAGTGTGTGGGCTCTTCTGAGTCTTGCAGTTACATAGGGATTCAGTTGTCTGAAAAAACGCGTTTATTTCGGGCTGAAAAACACGTTTTCAAAAGTGTGCTGTTACTGCCCCATAACTTACATGGGGGTGACCAAACTTGCAGAAACATGTTTATTTCTGCTGAAAAACACGTTTTGAGACTTTCTGCACACTGGGGTTAAGAGCTGAGTGTGTGGGCTCTTCTGAGTCTTGCAGTTACATAGGGATTCAGTTGTCTGAAAAAACGCATTTATTTCGGGCTGAAAAACACGTTTTCAAAAGTGTGCTGTTACTGCCCCATAACTTACATGGGGTTGACCAAACTTGCAGAAACATGTTTATTTCTGCTGAAAATCACGTTTTGACACTTTCTGCACACTGGGGTTAAGAGCTGAGTGTGTGGGCTCTTTTGAGCCTTGCAGTTACATAGGGATTCAGTTGTCTGAAAAAACGCGTTTATTTCGGGCTGAAAAACACGTTTTCAAAAGTGTTCTGTTACTGCCCCATAACTTACATGGGGGTGACCAAACTTGCAGAAACATGTTTATTTCTGCTGAAAATCACGTTTTGACACTTTCTGCACACTGGGGTTAAGAGCTGAGTGTGTGGGCTCTTCTGAGTCTTGCAGTTACATAGGGATTCAGTTGTCTGAAAAAACGCGTTTATTTCGGGCTGAAAAACACGTTTTCAAAAGTGTGCTGTTACTGCCCCATAACTTACATGGGGTTGACCAAACTTGCAGAAACATGTTTATTTCTGCTGAAAATCACGTTTTGACACTTTCTGCACACTGGGGTTAAGAGCTGAGTGTGTGGGCTCTACTGAGTCTTGCAGTTACATAGGGATTCAGTTGTCTGAAAAAACGCGTTTATTTCGGGCTGAAAAACACGTTTTCAAAAGTGTGCTGTTACTGCCCCATAACTTACATGGGGGTGACCAAACTTGCAGAAACATGTTTATTTCTGCTGAAAAACACGTTTTGACACTTTCTGCACACTGGAGTTAAGAGCTGAGTGTGTGGGCTCTTCTGAGTCTTGCAGTTACATAGGGATTCAGTTGTCTGAAAAAACGCGTTTATTTCGGGCTGAAAAACACGTTTTCAAAAGTGTGCTGTTACTGCCCCATAACTTACATGGGGGTGACCAAACTTGCAGAAACATGTTTATTTCTGCTGAAAAACACGTTTTGACACTTTCTGCACACTGGGGTTAAGAGCTGAGTGTTTGGGCTCTTCTGAGTCTTGCAGTTACATAGGGATTCAGTTGTCTGAAAAAACGCGTTTATTTCGGGCTGAAAAACACGTTTTCAAAAGTGTGCTGTTACTGCCCCATAACTTACATGGGGTTGACCAAACTTGCAGAAACATGTTTATTTCTGCTGAAAATCACGTTTTGACACTTTCTGCACACTGGGGTTAAGAGCTGAGTGTGTGGGCTCTACTGAGTCTTGCAGTTACATAGGGATTCAGTTGTCTGAAAAAACGCGTTTATTTCGGGCTGAAAAACACGTTTTCAAAAGTGTGCTGTTACTGCCCCATAACTTACATGGGGTTGACCAAACTTGCAGAAACATGTTTATTTCTGCTGAAAATCACGTTTTGACACTTTCTGCACACTGGGGTTAAGAGCTGAATGTGTGGGCTCTACTGAGTCTTGCAGTTACATAGGGATTCAGTTGTCTGAAAAAACGCGTTTATTTCGGGCTGAAAAACACGTTTTCAAAAGTGTGCTGTTACTGCCCCATAACTTACATGGGGGTGACCAAACTTGCAGAAACATGTTTATTTCTGCTGAAAAACACGTTTTGAGACTTTCTGCACACTGGGGTTAAGAGCTGAGTGTGTGGGCTCTTCTGAGTCTTGCAGTTACATAGGGATTCAGTTGTCTGAAAAAACGCATTTATTTCGGGCTGAAAAACACGTTTTCAAAAGTGTGCTGTTACTGCCCCATAACTTACATGGGGTTGACCAAACTTGCAGAAACATGTTTATTTCTGCTGAAAATCACGTTTTGACACTTTCTGCACACTGGGGTTAAGAGCTGAGTGTGTGGGCTCTTTTGAGCCTTGCAGTTACATAGGGATTCAGTTGTCTGAAAAAACGCGTTTATTTCGGGCTGAAAAACACGTTTTCAAAAGTGTTCTGTTACTGCCCCATAACTTACATGGGGGTGACCAAACTTGCAGAAACATGTTTATTTCTGCTGAAAATCACGTTTTGACACTTTCTGCACACTGGGGTTAAGAGCTGAGTGTGTGGGCTCTTCTGAGTCTTGCAGTTACATAGGGATTCAGTTGTCTGAAAAAACGCGTTTATTTCGGGCTGAAAAACACGTTTTCAAAAGTGTGCTGTTACTGCCCCATAACTTACATGGGGTTGACCAAACTTGCAGAAACATGTTTATTTCTGCTGAAAATCACGTTTTGACACTTTCTGCACACTGGGGTTAAGAGCTGAGTGTGTGGGCTCTACTGAGTCTTGCAGTTACATAGGGATTCAGTTGTCTGAAAAAACGCGTTTATTTCGGGCTGAAAAACACGTTTTCAAAAGTGTGCTGTTACTGCCCCATAACTTACATGGGGGTGACCAAACTTGCAGAAACATGTTTATTTCTGCTGAAAAACACGTTTTGACACTTTCTGCACACTGGAGTTAAGAGCTGAGTGTGTGGGCTCTTCTGAGTCTTGCAGTTACATAGGGATTCAGTTGTCTGAAAAAACGCGTTTATTTCGGGCTGAAAAACACGTTTTCAAAAGTGTGCTGTTACTGCCCCATAACTTACATGGGGGTGACCAAACTTGCAGAAACATGTTTATTTCTGCTGAAAAACACGTTTTGACACTTTCTGCACACTGGGGTTAAGAGCTGAGTGTGTGGGCTCTTCTGAGTCTTGCAGTTACATAGGGATTCAGTTGTCTGAAAAAACGCGTTTATTTCGGGCTGAAAAACACGTTTTCAAAAGTGTGCTGTTACTGCCCCATAACTTACATGGGGTTGACCAAACTTGCAGAAACATGTTTATTTCTGCTGAAAATCACGTTTTGACACTTTCTGCACACTGGGGTTAAGAGCTGAGTGTGTGGGCTCTACTGAGTCTTGCAGTTACATAGGGATTCAGTTGTCTGAAAAAACGCGTTTATTTCGGGCTGAAAAACACGTTTTCAAAAGTGTGCTGTTACTGCCCCATAACTTACATGGGGTTGACCAAACTTGCAGAAACATGTTTATTTCTGCTGAAAATCACGTTTTGACACTTTCTGCACACTGGGGTTAAGAGCTGAGTGTGTGGGCTCTACTGAGTCTTGCAGTTACATAGGGATTCAGTTGTCTGAAAAAACGCGTTTATTTCGGGCTGAAAAACACGTTTTCAAAAGTGTGCTGTTACTGCCCCATAACTTACATGGGGGTGACCAAACTTGCAGAAACATGTTTATTTCTGCTGAAAATCATGTTTTGACACTTTCTGCACACTGGGGTTAAGAGCTGAGTGTGTGGGCTCTTCTGAGTCTTGCAGTTACATAGGGATTCAGTTGTCTGAAAAAACTCGTTTATTTCGGGCTGAAAAACACGTTTTCAAAAGTGTGCTGTTACTGCCCCATAACTTACATGGGGGTGACCAAACTTGCAGAAACATGTTTATTTCTGCTGAAAATCATGTTTTGACACTTTCTGCACACTGGGGTTAAGAGCTGAGTGTGTGGGCTCTTTTGAGCCTTGCAGTTACAAAGGGATTCAGTTGTATGAAAAAACGCGTTTATTTCGGGCTGAAAAACAAGTTTTCAAAAGTGTGCTGTTACTGCCCCATAACTTACATGGGGGTGACCAAACTTGCAGAAACATGTTTATTTCTGCTGAAAAACACGTTTTGACACTTTCTGCACACTGGGGTTAAGAGCTGAGTGTGTGAGCTCTTCTGAGTCTTGCAGTTACATAGGGATTCAGTTGTCTGAAAAAACGCGTTTATTTCGGGCTGAAAAACACGTTTTCAAAAGTGTGCTGTTACTGCCCCATAACTTACATGGGGTTGACCAAACTTGCAGAAACATGTTTATTTCTGCTGAAAATCACGTTTTGACACTTTCTGCACACTGGGGTTAAGAGCTGAGTGTGTGGGCTCTTTTGAGCCTTGCAGTTACATAGGGATTCAGTTGTCTGAAAAAACGCGTTTATTTCGGGCTGAAAAACACGTTTTCAAAAGTGTTCTGTTACTGCCCCATAACTTACATGGGGGTGACCAAACTTGCAGAAACATGTTTATTTCTGCTGAAAAACACGTTTTGACACTTTCTGCACACTGGGGTTAAGAGCTGAGTGTGTGGGCTCTTCTGAGTCTTGCAGTTACATAGGGATTCAGTTGTCTGAAAAAACGCGTTTATTTCGGGCTGAAAAACACGTTTTCAAAAGTGTGCTGTTACTGCCCCATAACTTACATGGGGTTGACCAAACTTGCAGAAACATGTTTATTTCTGCTGAAAATCACGTTTTGACACTTTCTGCACACTGGGGTTAAGAGCTGAGTGTGTGGGCTCTACTGAGTCTTGCAGTTACATAGGGATTCAGTTGTCTGAAAAAACGCGTTTATTTCGGGCTGAAAAACACGTTTTCAAAAGTGTGCTGTTACTGCCCCATAACTTACATGGGGGTGACCAAACTTGCAGAAACATGTTTATTTCTGCTGAAAATCACGTTTTGACACTTTCTGCACACTGGGGTTAAGAGCTGAGTGTGTGGGCTCTACTGAGTCTTGCAGTTACATAGGGATTCAGTTGTCTGAAAAAACGCGTTTATTTCGGGCTGAAAAACACGTTTTCAAAAGTGTGCTGTTACTGCCCCATAACTTACATGGGGGTGACCAAACTTGCAGAAACATGTTTATTTCTGCTGAAAAACACGTTTTGACACTTTCTGCACACTGGAGTTAAGAGCTGAGTGTGTGGGCTCTTCTGAGTCTTGCAGTTACATAGGGATTCAGTTGTCTGAAAAAACGCGTTTATTTCGGGCTGAAAAACACGTTTTCAAAAGTGTGCTGTTACTGCCCCATAACTTACATGGGGGTGACCAAACTTGCAGAAACATGTTTATTTCTGCTGAAAAACACGTTTTGAGACTTTCTGCACACTGGGGTTAAGAGCTGAGTGTGTGGGCTCTTCTGAGTCTTGCAGTTACATAGGGATTCAGTTGTCTGAAAAAACGCATTTATTTCGGGCTGAAAAACACGTTTTCAAAAGTGTGCTGTTACTGCCCCATAACTTACATGGGGTTGACCAAACTTGCAGAAACATGTTTATTTCTGCTGAAAATCACGTTTTGACACTTTCTGCACACTGGGGTTAAGAGCTGAGTGTGTGGGCTCTTTTGAGCCTTGCAGTTACATAGGGATTCAGTTGTCTGAAAAAACGCGTTTATTTCGGGCTGAAAAACACGTTTTCAAAAGTGTTCTGTTACTGCCCCATAACTTACATGGGGGTGACCAAACTTGCAGAAACATGTTTATTTCTGCTGAAAATCACGTTTTGACACTTTCTGCACACTGGGGTTAAGAGCTGAGTGTGTGGGCTCTTCTGAGTCTTGCAGTTACATAGGGATTCAGTTGTCTGAAAAAACGCGTTTATTTCGGGCTGAAAAACACGTTTTCAAAAGTGTGCTGTTACTGCCCCATAACTTACATGGGGTTGACCAAACTTGCAGAAACATGTTTATTTCTGCTGAAAATCACGTTTTGACACTTTCTGCACACTGGGGTTAAGAGCTGAGTGTGTGGGCTCTACTGAGTCTTGCAGTTACATAGGGATTCAGTTGTCTGAAAAAACGCGTTTATTTCGGGCTGAAAAACACGTTTTCAAAAGTGTGCTGTTACTGCCCCATAACTTACATGGGGGTGACCAAACTTGCAGAAACATGTTTATTTCTGCTGAAAAACACGTTTTGACACTTTCTGCACACTGGAGTTAAGAGCTGAGTGTGTGGGCTCTTCTGAGTCTTGCAGTTACATAGGGATTCAGTTGTCTGAAAAAACGCGTTTATTTCGGGCTGAAAAACACGTTTTCAAAAGTGTGCTGTTACTGCCCCATAACTTACATGGGGGTGACCAAACTTGCAGAAACATGTTTATTTCTGCTGAAAAACACGTTTTGACACTTTCTGCACACTGGGGTTAAGAGCTGAGTGTTTGGGCTCTTCTGAGTCTTGCAGTTACATAGGGATTCAGTTGTCTGAAAAAACGCGTTTATTTCGGGCTGAAAAACACGTTTTCAAAAGTGTGCTGTTACTGCCCCATAACTTACATGGGGTTGACCAAACTTGCAGAAACATGTTTATTTCTGCTGAAAATCACGTTTTGACACTTTCTGCACACTGGGGTTAAGAGCTGAGTGTGTGGGCTCTACTGAGTCTTGCAGTTACATAGGGATTCAGTTGTCTGAAAAAACGCGTTTATTTCGGGCTGAAAAACACGTTTTCAAAAGTGTGCTGTTACTGCCCCATAACTTACATGGGGTTGACCAAACTTGCAGAAACATGTTTATTTCTGCTGAAAATCACGTTTTGACACTTTCTGCACACTGGGGTTAAGAGCTGAATGTGTGGGCTCTACTGAGTCTTGCAGTTACATAGGGATTCAGTTGTCTGAAAAAACGCGTTTATTTCGGGCTGAAAAACACGTTTTCAAAAGTGTGCTGTTACTGCCCCATAACTTACATGGGGGTGACCAAACTTGCAGAAACATGTTTATTTCTGCTGAAAAACACGTTTTGAGACTTTCTGCACACTGGGGTTAAGAGCTGAGTGTGTGGGCTCTTCTGAGTCTTGCAGTTACATAGGGATTCAGTTGTCTGAAAAAACGCATTTATTTCGGGCTGAAAAACACGTTTTCAAAAGTGTGCTGTTACTGCCCCATAACTTACATGGGGTTGACCAAACTTGCAGAAACATGTTTATTTCTGCTGAAAATCACGTTTTGACACTTTCTGCACACTGGGGTTAAGAGCTGAGTGTGTGGGCTCTTTTGAGCCTTGCAGTTACATAGGGATTCAGTTGTCTGAAAAAACGCGTTTATTTCGGGCTGAAAAACACGTTTTCAAAAGTGTTCTGTTACTGCCCCATAACTTACATGGGGGTGACCAAACTTGCAGAAACATGTTTATTTCTGCTGAAAATCACGTTTTGACACTTTCTGCACACTGGGGTTAAGAGCTGAGTGTGTGGGCTCTTCTGAGTCTTGCAGTTACATAGGGATTCAGTTGTCTGAAAAAACGCGTTTATTTCGGGCTGAAAAACACGTTTTCAAAAGTGTGCTGTTACTGCCCCATAACTTACATGGGGTTGACCAAACTTGCAGAAACATGTTTATTTCTGCTGAAAATCACGTTTTGACACTTTCTGCACACTGGGGTTAAGAGCTGAGTGTGTGGGCTCTACTGAGTCTTGCAGTTACATAGGGATTCAGTTGTCTGAAAAAACGCGTTTATTTCGGGCTGAAAAACACGTTTTCAAAAGTGTGCTGTTACTGCCCCATAACTTACATGGGGGTGACCAAACTTGCAGAAACATGTTTATTTCTGCTGAAAAACACGTTTTGACACTTTCTGCACACTGGAGTTAAGAGCTGAGTGTGTGGGCTCTTCTGAGTCTTGCAGTTACATAGGGATTCAGTTGTCTGAAAAAACGCGTTTATTTCGGGCTGAAAAACACGTTTTCAAAAGTGTGCTGTTACTGCCCCATAACTTACATGGGGGTGACCAAACTTGCAGAAACATGTTTATTTCTGCTGAAAAACACGTTTTGACACTTTCTGCACACTGGGGTTAAGAGCTGAGTGTGTGGGCTCTTCTGAGTCTTGCAGTTACATAGGGATTCAGTTGTCTGAAAAAACGCGTTTATTTCGGGCTGAAAAACACGTTTTCAAAAGTGTGCTGTTACTGCCCCATAACTTACATGGGGTTGACCAAACTTGCAGAAACATGTTTATTTCTGCTGAAAATCACGTTTTGACACTTTCTGCACACTGGGGTTAAGAGCTGAGTGTGTGGGCTCTACTGAGTCTTGCAGTTACATAGGGATTCAGTTGTCTGAAAAAACGCGTTTATTTCGGGCTGAAAAACACGTTTTCAAAAGTGTGCTGTTACTGCCCCATAACTTACATGGGGTTGACCAAACTTGCAGAAACATGTTTATTTCTGCTGAAAATCACGTTTTGACACTTTCTGCACACTGGGGTTAAGAGCTGAGTGTGTGGGCTCTACTGAGTCTTGCAGTTACATAGGGATTCAGTTGTCTGAAAAAACGCGTTTATTTCGGGCTGAAAAACACGTTTTCAAAAGTGTGCTGTTACTGCCCCATAACTTACATGGGGGTGACCAAACTTGCAGAAACATGTTTATTTCTGCTGAAAATCATGTTTTGACACTTTCTGCACACTGGGGTTAAGAGCTGAGTGTGTGGGCTCTTCTGAGTCTTGCAGTTACATAGGGATTCAGTTGTCTGAAAAAACTCGTTTATTTCGGGCTGAAAAACACGTTTTCAAAAGTGTGCTGTTACTGCCCCATAACTTACATGGGGGTGACCAAACTTGCAGAAACATGTTTATTTCTGCTGAAAATCATGTTTTGACACTTTCTGCACACTGGGGTTAAGAGCTGAGTGTGTGGGCTCTTTTGAGCCTTGCAGTTACAAAGGGATTCAGTTGTATGAAAAAACGCGTTTATTTCGGGCTGAAAAACAAGTTTTCAAAAGTGTGCTGTTACTGCCCCATAACTTACATGGGGGTGACCAAACTTGCAGAAACATGTTTATTTCTGCTGAAAAACACGTTTTGACACTTTCTGCACACTGGGGTTAAGAGCTGAGTGTGTGAGCTCTTCTGAGTCTTGCAGTTACATAGGGATTCAGTTGTCTGAAAAAACGCGTTTATTTCGGGCTGAAAAACACGTTTTCAAAAGTGTGCTGTTACTGCCCCATAACTTACATGGGGTTGACCAAACTTG
This sequence comes from Lepisosteus platostomus, assembly GCF_059453375.1. Lineage (NCBI taxonomy): Eukaryota > Metazoa > Chordata > Actinopteri > Semionotiformes > Lepisosteidae > Lepisosteus > Lepisosteus platostomus. The sequence goes on along the minus strand of NC_142612.1, from coordinate 42,281,850 downwards.
CAGAAACATGTTTATTTCTGCTGAAAATCACGTTTTGACACTTTCTGCACACTGGGGTTAAGAGCTGAGTGTGTGGGCTCTTTTGAGCCTTGCAGTTACATAGGGATTCAGTTGTCTGAAAAAACGCGTTTATTTCGGGCTGAAAAACACGTTTTCAAAAGTGTTCTGTTACTGCCCCATAACTTACATGGGGGTGACCAAACTTGCAGAAACATGTTTATTTCTGCTGAAAAACACGTTTTGACACTTTCTGCACACTGGGGTTAAGAGCTGAGTGTGTGGGCTCTTCTGAGTCTTGCAGTTACATAGGGATTCAGTTGTCTGAAAAAACGCGTTTATTTCGGGCTGAAAAACACGTTTTCAAAAGTGTGCTGTTACTGCCCCATAACTTACATGGGGTTGACCAAACTTGCAGAAACATGTTTATTTCTGCTGAAAATCACGTTTTGACACTTTCTGCACACTGGGGTTAAGAGCTGAGTGTGTGGGCTCTACTGAGTCTTGCAGTTACATAGGGATTCAGTTGTCTGAAAAAACGCGTTTATTTCGGGCTGAAAAACACGTTTTCAAAAGTGTGCTGTTACTTCCCCATAACTTACATGGGGGTGACCAAACTTGCAGAAACATGTTTATTTCTGCTGAAAAACACGTTTTGACACTTTCTGCACACTGGGGTTAAGAGCTGAGTGTGTGGGCTCTTCTGAGTCTTGCAGTTACATAGGGATTCAGTTGTCTGAAAAAACGCGTTTATTTCGGGCTGAAAAACACGTTTTCAAAAGTGTGCTGTTACTGCCCCATAACTTACATGGGGTTGACCAAACTTGCAGAAACATGTTTATTTCTGCTGAAAATCACGTTTTGACACTTTCTGCACACTGGGGTTAAGAGCTGAGTGTGTGGGCTCTACTGAGTCTTGCAGTTACATAGGGATTCAGTTGTCTGAAAAAACGCGTTTATTTCGGGCTGAAAAACACGTTTTCAAAAGTGTGCTGTTACTTCCCCATAACTTACATGGGGGTGACCAAACTTGCAGAAACATGTTTATTTCTGCTGAAAAACACGTTTTGACACTTTCTGCACACTGGGGTTAAGAGCTGAGTGTGTGGGCTCTTTTGAGCCTTGCAGTTACATAGGGATTCAGTTGTCTGAAAAAACGCGTTTATTTCGGGCTGAAAAACACGTTTTCAAAAGTGTTCTGTTACTGCCCCATAACTTACATGGGGGTGACCAAACTTGCAGAAACATGTTTATTTCTGCTGAAAAACACGTTTTGACACTTTCTGCACACTGGGGTTAAGAGCTGAGTGTGTGGGCTCTTCTGAGTCTTGCAGTTACATAGGGATTCAGTTGTCTGAAAAAACGCGTTTATTTCGGGCTGAAAAACACGTTTTCAAAAGTGTGCTGTTACTGCCCCATAACTTACATGGGGTTGACCAAACTTGCAGAAACATGTTTATTTCTGCTGAAAATCACGTTTTGACACTTTCTGCACACTGGGGTTAAGAGCTGAGTGTGTGGGCTCTTTTGAGCCTTGCAGTTACATAGGGATTCAGTTGTCTGAAAAAACGCGTTTATTTCGGGCTGAAAAACACGTTTTCAAAAGTGTTCTGTTACTGCCCCATAACTTACATGGGGGTGACCAAACTTGCAGAAACATGTTTATTTCTGCTGAAAATCACGTTTTGACACTTTCTGCACACTGGGGTTAAGAGCTGAGTGTGTGGGCTCTACTGAGTCTTGCAGTTACATAGGGATTCAGTTGTCTGAAAAAACGCGTTTATTTCGGGCTGAAAAACACGTTTTCAAAAGTGTGCTGTTACTGCCCAATAACTTACATGGGGTTGACCAAACTTGCAGAAACATGTTTATTTCTGCTGAAAATCACGTTTTGACACTTTCTGCACACTGGGGTTAAGAGCTGAGTGTGTGGGCTCTTTTGAGCCTTGCAGTTACATAGGGATTCAGTTGTCTGAAAAAACGCGTTTATTTCGGGCTGAAAAACACGTTTTCAAAAGTGTTCTGTTACTGCCCCATAACTTACATGGGGGTGACCAAACTTGCAGAAACATGTTTATTTCTGCTGAAAATCACGTTTTGACACTTTCTGTACACTGGGGTTAAGAGCTGAGTGTGTGGGCTCTACTGAGTCTTGCAGTTACATAGGGATTCAGTTGTCTGAAAAAACGCGTTTATTTCGGGCTGAAAAACACGTTTTCAAAAGTGTGCTGTTACTTCCCCATAACTTACATGGGGGTGACCAAACTTGCAGAAACATGTTTATTTCTGCTGAAAAACACGTTTTGACACTTTCTGCACACTGGGGTTAAGAGCTGAGTGTGTGGGCTCTTTTGAGCCTTGCAGTTACATAGGGATTCAGTTGTCTGAAAAAACGCGTTTATTTCGGGCTGAAAAACACGTTTTCAAAAGTGTGCTGTTACTGCACCATAACTTACATGGGGGTGACCAAACTTGCAGAAACATGTTTATTTCTGCTGAAAAACACGTTTTGACACTTTCTGCACACTGGGGTTAAGAGCTGAGTGTGTGGGCTCTTTTGAGCCTTGCAGTTACATAGGGATTCAGTTGTCTGAAAAAACGTGTTTATTTCGGGCTGAAAAACACGTTTTCAAAAGTGTGCTGTTACTGCACCATAACTTACATGGGGGTGACCAAACTTGCAGAAACATGTTTATTTCTGCTGAAAAACACGTTTTGACACTTTCTGCACACTGGGGTTAAGAGCTGAGTGTGTGGGCTCTTTTGAGCCTTGCAGTTACATAGGGATTCAGTTGTCTGAAAAAACGTGTTTATTTCGGGCTGAAAAACACGTTTTCAAAAGTGTGCTGTTACTGCCCCATAACTTACATGGGGGTGACCAAACTTGCAGAAACATGTTTATTTCTGCTGAAAAACACGTTTTGACACTTTCTGCACACTGGAGTTAAGAGCTGAGTGTGTAGGCTCTTCTGAGTCTTGCAGTTACATAGGGATTCAGTTGTCTGAAAAAACGCGTTTATTTCGGGCTGAAAAACACGTTTTCAAAAGTGTGCTGTTACTGCCCCATAACTTACATGGGGGTGACCAAACTTGCAGAAACATGTTTATTTCTGCTGAAAATCATGTTTTGACACTTTCTGCACACTGGGGTTAAGAGCTGAGTGTGTGGGCTCTTCTGAGTCTTGCAGTTACATAGGGATTCAGTTGTCTGAAAAAACGCGTTTATTTCGGGCTGAAAAACACGTTTTCAAAAGTGTGCTGTTACTGCCCCATAACTTACATGGGGGTGACCAAACTTGCAGAAACATGTTTATTTCTGCTGAAAATCATGTTTTGACACTTTCTGCACACTGGGGTTAAGAGCTGAGTGTGTGGGCTCTTCTGAGTCTTGCAGTTACATAGGGATTCAGTTGTCTGAAAAAACGCGTTTATTTCGGGCTGAAAAACACGTTTTCAAAAGTGTGCTGTTACTGCCCCATAACTTACATGGGGGTGACCGAACTTGCAGAAACATGTTTATTTCTGCTGAAAATCATGTTTTGACACTTTCTGCACACTGGGGTTAAGAGCTGAGTGTGTGGGCTCTTTTGAGCCTTGCAGTTACAAAGGGATTCAGTTGTCTGAAAAAACGTGTTTATTTCGGGCTGAAAAACACGTTTTCAAAAGTGTGCTGTTACTGCACCATAACTTACATGGGGGTGACCAAACTTGCAGAAACATGTTTATTTCTGCTGAAAAACACGTTTTGACACTTTCTGCACACTGGGGTTAAGAGCTGAGTGTGTGGGCTCTTTTGAGCCTTGCAGTTACATAGGGATTCAGTTGTCTGAAAAAACGTGTTTATTTCGGGCTGAAAAACACGTTTTCAAAAGTGTGCTGTTACTGCCCCATAACTTACATGGGGGTGACCAAACTTGCAGAAACATGTTTATTTCTGCTGAAAAACAAGTTTTGACACTTTCTGCACACTGGAGTTAAGAGCTGAGTGTGTAGGCTCTTCTGAGTCTTGCAGTTACATAGGGATTCAGTTGTCTGAAAAAACGCGTTTATTTCGGGCTGAAAAACACGTTTTCAAAAGTGTGCTGTTACTGCCCCATAACTTACATGGGGGTGACCAAACTTGCAGAAACATGTTTATTTCTGCTGAAAATCATGTTTTGACACTTTCTGCACACTGGGGTTAAGAGCTGAGTGTGTGGGCTCTTCTGAGTCTTGCAGTTACATAGGGATTCAGTTGTCTGAAAAAACGCGTTTATTTCGGGCTGAAAAACACGTTTTCAAAAGTGTGCTGTTACTGCCCCATAACTTACATGGGGGTGACCAAACTTGCAGAAACATGTTTATTTCTGCTGAAAATCATGTTTTGACACTTTCTGCACACTGGGGTTAAGAGCTGAGTGTGTGGGCTCTTCTGAGTCTTGCAGTTACATAGGGATTCAGTTGTCTGAAAAAACGCGTTTATTTCGGGCTGAAAAACACGTTTTCAAAAGTGTGCTGTTACTGCCCCATAACTTACATGGGGGTGACCAAACTTGCAGAAACATGTTTATTTCTGCTGAAAATCATGTTTTGACACTTTCTGCACACTGGGGTTAAGAGCTGAGTGTGTGGGCTCTTTTGAACCTTGCAGTTACAAAGGGATTCAGTTGTCTGAAAAAACGCGTTTATTTCGGGCTGAAAAACACGTTTTCAAAAGTGTGCTGTTACTGCCCCATAACTTACATGGGGGTGACCAAACTTGCAGAAACATGTTTATTTCTGCTGAAAAACACGTTTTGACACTTTCTGCACACTGGGGTTAAGAGCTGAGTGTGTGGGCTCTTCTGAGTCTTGCAGTTACATAGGGATTCAGTTGTCTGAAAAAACGCGTTTATTTCGGGCTGAAAAACACGTTTTCAAAAGTGTGCTGTTACTGCCCCATAACTTACATGGGGTTGACCAAACTTGCAGAAACATGTTTATTTCTGCTGAAAATCATGTTTTGACACTTTCTGCACACTGGGGTTAAGAGCTGAGTGTGTGGGCTCTTCTGAGTCTTGCAGTTACATAGGGATTCAGTTGTCTGAAAAAACGTGTTTATTTCGGGCTGAAAAACACGTTTTCAAAAGTGTGCTGTTACTGCACCATAACTTACATGGGGGTGACCAAACTTGCAGAAACATGTTTATTTCTGCTGAAAAACACGTTTTGACACTTTCTGCACACTGGGGTTAAGAGCTGAGTGTGTGGGCTCTTTTGAGCCTTGCAGTTACATAGGGATTCAGTTGTCTGAAAAAACGTGTTTATTTCGGGCTGAAAAACACGTTTTCAAAAGTGTGCTGTTACTGCCCCATAACTTACATGGGGGTGACCAAACTTGCAGAAACATGTTTATTTCTGCTGAAAAACAAGTTTTGACACTTTCTGCACACTGGAGTTAAGAGCTGAGTGTGTAGGCTCTTCTGAGTCTTGCAGTTACATAGGGATTCAGTTGTCTGAAAAAACGCGTTTATTTCGGGCTGAAAAACACGTTTTCAAAAGTGTGCTGTTACTGCCCCATAACTTACATGGGGGTGACCAAACTTGCAGAAACATGTTTATTTCTGCTGAAAATCATGTTTTGACACTTTCTGCACACTGGGGTTAAGAGCTGAGTGTGTGGGCTCTTCTGAGTCTTGCAGTTACATAGGGATTCAGTTGTCTGAAAAAACGCGTTTATTTCGGGCTGAAAAACACGTTTTCAAAAGTGTGCTGTTACTGCCCCATAACTTACATGGGGGTGACCAAACTTGCAGAAACATGTTTATTTCTGCTGAAAATCATGTTTTGACACTTTCTGCACACTGGGGTTAAGAGCTGAGTGTGTGGGCTCTTCTGAGTCTTGCAGTTACATAGGGATTCAGTTGTCTGAAAAAACGCGTTTATTTCGGGCTGAAAAACACGTTTTCAAAAGTGTGCTGTTACTGCCCCATAACTTACATGGGGGTGACCAAACTTGCAGAAACATGTTTATTTCTGCTGAAAATCATGTTTTGACACTTTCTGCACACTGGGGTTAAGAGCTGAGTGTGTGGGCTCTTTTGAACCTTGCAGTTACAAAGGGATTCAGTTGTCTGAAAAAACGCGTTTATTTCGGGCTGAAAAACACGTTTTCAAAAGTGTGCTGTTACTGCCCCATAACTTACATGGGGGTGACCAAACTTGCAGAAACATGTTTATTTCTGCTGAAAAACACGTTTTGACACTTTCTGCACACTGGGGTTAAGAGCTGAGTGTGTGGGCTCTTCTGAGTCTTGCAGTTACATAGGGATTCAGTTGTCTGAAAAAACGCGTTTATTTCGGGCTGAAAAACACGTTTTCAAAAGTGTGCTGTTACTGCCCCATAACTTACATGGGGTTGACCAAACTTGCAGAAACATGTTTATTTCTGCTGAAAATCATGTTTTGACACTTTCTGCACACTGGGGTTAAGAGCTGAGTGTGTGGGCTCTTCTGAGTCTTGCAGTTACATAGGGATTCAGTTGTCTGAAAAAACGCGTTTATTTCGGGCTGAAAAACACGTTTTCAAAAGTGTGCTGTTACTGCCCCATAACTTACATGGGGGTGACCAAACTTGCAGAAACATGTTTATTTCTGCTGAAAATCATGTTTTGACACTTTCTGCACACTGGGGTTAAGAGCTGAGTGTGTGGGCTCTTTTGAGCCTTGCAGTTACAAAGGGATTCAGTTGTCTGAAAAAACGCGTTTATTTCGGGCTGAAAAACACGTTTTCAAAAGTGTGCTGTTACTGCCCCATAACTTACATGGGGGTGACCAAACTTGCAGAAACATGTTTATTTCTGCTGAAAAACACGTTTTGACACTTTCTGCACACTGGGGTTAAGAGCTGAGTGTGTGGGCTCTTCTGAGTCTTGCAGTTACATAGGGATTCAGTTGTCTGAAAAAACGCATTTATTTCGGGCTGAAAAACACGTTTTCAAAAGTGTGCTGTTACTGCCCCATAACTTACATGGGGTTGACCAAACTTGCAGAAACATGTTTATTTCTGCTGAAAATCACGTTTTGACACTTTCTGCACACTGGGGTTAAGAGCTGAGTGTGTGGGCTCTTTTGAGCCTTGCAGTTACATAGGGATTCAGTTGTCTGAAAAAACGCGTTTATTTCGGGCTGAAAAACACGTTTTCAAAAGTGTTCTGTTACTGCCCCATAACTTACATGGGGGTGACCAAACTTGCAGAAACATGTTTATTTCTGCTGAAAATCACGTTTTGACACTTTCTGCACACTGGGGTTAAGAGCTGAGTGTGTGGGCTCTTCTGAGTCTTGCAGTTACATAGGGATTCAGTTGTCTGAAAAAACGCGTTTATTTCGGGCTGAAAAACACGTTTTCAAAAGTGTGCTGTTACTGCCCCATAACTTACATGGGGTTGACCAAACTTGCAGAAACATGTTTATTTCTGCTGAAAATCACGTTTTGACACTTTCTGCACACTGGGGTTAAGAGCTGAGTGTGTGGGCTCTACTGAGTCTTGCAGTTACATAGGGATTCAGTTGTCTGAAAAAACGCGTTTATTTCGGGCTGAAAAACACGTTTTCAAAAGTGTGCTGTTACTGCCCCATAACTTACATGGGGGTGACCAAACTTGCAGAAACATGTTTATTTCTGCTGAAAAACACGTTTTGACACTTTCTGCACACTGGAGTTAAGAGCTGAGTGTGTGGGCTCTTCTGAGTCTTGCAGTTACATAGGGATTCAGTTGTCTGAAAAAACGCGTTTATTTCGGGCTGAAAAACACGTTTTCAAAAGTGTGCTGTTACTGCCCCATAACTTACATGGGGGTGACCAAACTTGCAGAAACATGTTTATTTCTGCTGAAAAACACGTTTTGACACTTTCTGCACACTGGGGTTAAGAGCTGAGTGTGTGGGCTCTTCTGAGTCTTGCAGTTACATAGGGATTCAGTTGTCTGAAAAAACGCGTTTATTTCGGGCTGAAAAACACGTTTTCAAAAGTGTGCTGTTACTGCCCCATAACTTACATGGGGTTGACCAAACTTGCAGAAACATGTTTATTTCTGCTGAAAATCACGTTTTGACACTTTCTGCACACTGGGGTTAAGAGCTGAGTGTGTGGGCTCTACTGAGTCTTGCAGTTACATAGGGATTCAGTTTTCTGAAAAAACGCGTTTATTTCGGGCTGAAAAACACGTTTTCAAAAGTGTGCTGTTACTTCCCCATAACTTACATGGGGGTGACCAAACTTGCAGAAACATGTTTATTTCTGCTGAAAAACACGTTTTGACACTTTCTGCACACTGGGGTTAAGAGCTGAGTGTGTGGGCTCTTCTGAGTCTTGCAGTTACATAGGGATTCAGTTGTCTGAAAAAACGCGTTTATTTCGGGCTGAAAAACACGTTTTCAAAAGTGTGCTGTTACTGCCCCATAACTTACATGGGGTTGACCAAACTTGCAGAAACATGTTTATTTCTGCTGAAAATCACGTTTTGACACTTTCTGCACACTGGGGTTAAGAGCTGAGTGTGTGGGCTCTACTGAGTCTTGCAGTTACATAGGGATTCAGTTGTCTGAAAAAACGCGTTTATTTCGGGCTGAAAAACACGTTTTCAAAAGTGTGCTGTTACTGCCCCATAACTTACATGGGGTTGACCAAACTTGCAGAAACATGTTTATTTCTGCTGAAAATCACGTTTTGACACTTTCTGCACACAGGGGGTTAAGAGCTGAGTGTGTGGGCTCTACTGAGTCTTGCAGTTACATAGGGATTCAGTTGTCTGAAAAAACGCGTTTATTTCGGGCTGAAAAACACGTTTTCAAAAGTGTGCTGTTACTGCCCCATAACTTACATGGGGGTGACCAAACTTGCAGAAACATGTTTATTTCTGCTGAAAATCATGTTTTGACACTTTCTGCACACTGGGGTTAAGAGCTGAGTGTGTGGGCTCTTCTGAGTCTTGCAGTTACATAGGGATTCAGTTGTCTGAAAAAACGCGTTTATTTCGGGCTGAAAAACACGTTTTCAAAAGTGTGCTGTTACTGCCCCATAACTTACATGGGGGTGACCAAACTTGCAGAAACATGTTTATTTCTGCTGAAAATCATGTTTTGACACTTTCTGCACACTGGGGTTAAGAGCTGAGTGTGTGGGCTCTTTTGAGCCTTGCAGTTACAAAGGGATTCAGTTGTCTGAAAAAACGCGTTTATTTCGGGCTGAAAAACACGTTTTCAAAAGTGTGCTGTTACTGCCCCATAACTTACATGGGGGTGACCAAACTTGCAGAAACATGTTTATTTCTGCTGAAAAACACGTTTTGACACTTTCTGCACACTGGGGTTAAGAGCTGAGTGTGTGGGCTCTTCTGAGTCTTGCAGTTACATAGGGATTCAGTTGTCTGAAAAAACGCGTTTATTTCGGGCTGAAAAACACGTTTTCAAAAGTGTGCTGTTACTGCCCCATAACTTACATGGGGTTGACCAAACTTGCAGAAACATGTTTATTTCTGCTGAAAATCACGTTTTGACACTTTCTGCACACTGGGGTTAAGAGCTGAGTGTGTGGGCTCTTTTGAGCCTTGCAGTTACATAGGGATTCAGTTGTCTGAAAAAACGCGTTTATTTCGGGCTGAAAAACACGTTTTCAAAAGTGTTCTGTTACTGCCCCATAACTTACATGGGGGTGACCAAACTTGCAGAAACATGTTTATTTCTGCTGAAAAACACGTTTTGACACTTTCTGCACACTGGGGTTAAGAGCTGAGTGTGTGGGCTCTACTGAGTCTTGCAGTTACATAGGGATTCAGTTGTCTGAAAAAACGCGTTTATTTCGGGCTGAAAAACACGTTTTCAAAAGTGTGCTGTTACTTCCCCATAACTTACATGGGGGTGACCAAACTTGCAGAAACATGTTTATTTCTGCTGAAAAACACGTTTTGACACTTTCTGCACACTGGGGTTAAGAGCTGAGTGTGTGGGCTCTTCTGAGTCTTGCAGTTACATAGGGATTCAGTTGTCTGAAAAAACGCGTTTATTTCGGGCTGAAAAACACGTTTTCAAAAGTGTGCTGTTACTGCCCCATAACTTACATGGGGTTGACCAAACTTGCAGAAACATGTTTATTTCTGCTGAAAATCACGTTTTGACACTTTCTGCACACTGGGGTTAAGAGCTGAGTGTGTGGGCTCTACTGAGTCTTGCAGTTACATAGGGATTCAGTTGTCTGAAAAAACGCGTTTATTTCGGGCTGAAAAACACGTTTTCAAAAGTGTGCTGTTACTTCCCCATAACTTACATGGGGGTGACCAAACTTGCAGAAACATGTTTATTTCTGCTGAAAAACACGTTTTGACACTTTCTGCACACTGGGGTTAAGAGCTGAGTGTGTGGGCTCTTTTGAGCCTTGCAGTTACATAGGGATTCAGTTGTCTGAAAAAACGCGTTTATTTCGGGCTGAAAAACACGTTTTCAAAAGTGTTCTGTTACTGCCCCATAACTTACATGGGGGTGACCAAACTTGCAGAAACATGTTTATTTCTGCTGAAAAACACGTTTTGACACTTTCTGCACACTGGGGTTAAGAGCTGAGTGTGTGGGCTCTTCTGAGTCTTGCAGTTACATAGGGATTCAGTTGTCTGAAAAAACGCGTTTATTTCGGGCTGAAAAACACGTTTTCAAAAGTGTGCTGTTACTGCCCCATAACTTACATGGGGTTGACCAAACTTGCAGAAACATGTTTATTTCTGCTGAAAATCACGTTTTGACACTTTCTGCACACTGGGGTTAAGAGCTGAGTGTGTGGGCTCTTTTGAGCCTTGCAGTTACATAGGGATTCAGTTGTCTGAAAAAACGCGTTTATTTCGGGCTGAAAAACACGTTTTCAAAAGTGTTCTGTTACTGCCCCATAACTTACATGGGGGTGACCAAACTTGCAGAAACATGTTTATTTCTGCTGAAAATCACGTTTTGACACTTTCTGCACACTGGGGTTAAGAGCTGAGTGTGTGGGCTCTACTGAGTCTTGCAGTTACATAGGGATTCAGTTGTCTGAAAAAACGCGTTTATTTCGGGCTGAAAAACACGTTTTCAAAAGTGTGCTGTTACTTCCCCATAACTTACATGGGGGTGACCAAACTTGCAGAAACATGTTTATTTCTGCTGAAAAACACGTTTTGACACTTTCTGCACACTGGGGTTAAGAGCTGAGTGTGTGGGCTCTTTTGAGCCTTGCAGTTACATAGGGATTCAGTTGTCTGAAAAAACGCGTTTATTTCGGGCTGAAAAACACGTTTTCAAAAGTGTGCTGTTACTGCACCATAACTTACATGGGGGTGACCAAACTTGCAGAAACATGTTTATTTCTGCTGAAAAACACGTTTTGACACTTTCTGCACACTGGGGTTAAGAGCTGAGTGTGTGGGCTCTTTTGAGCCTTGCAGTTACATAGGGATTCAGTTGTCTGAAAAAACGTGTTTATTTCGGCTGAAAAACACGTTTTCAAAAGTGTGCTGTTACTGCACCATAACTTACATGGGGGTGACCAAACTTGCAGAAACATGTTTATTTCTGCTGAAAAACACGTTTTGACACTTTCTGCACACTGGGGTTAAGAGCTGAGTGTGTGGGCTCTTTTGAGCCTTGCAGTTACATAGGGATTCAGTTGTCTGAAAAAACGTGTTTATTTCGGGCTGAAAAACACGTTTTCAAAAGTGTGCTGTTACTGCCCCATAACTTACATGGGGGTGACCAAACTTGCAGAAACATGTTTATTTCTGCTGAAAAACACGTTTTGACACTTTCTGCACACTGGAGTTAAGAGCTGAGTGTGTAGGCTCTTCTGAGTCTTGCAGTTACATAGGGATTCAGTTGTCTGAAAAAACGCGTTTATTTCGGGCTGAAAAACACGTTTTCAAAAGTGTGCTGTTACTGCCCCATAACTTACATGGGGGTGACCAAACTTGCAGAAACATGTTTATTTCTGCTGAAAATTATGTTTTGACACTTTCTGCACACTGGGGTTAAGAGCTGAGTGTGTGGGCTCTTCTGAGTCTTGCAGTTACATAGGGATTCAGTTGTCTGAAAAAACGCGTTTATTTCGGGCTGAAAAACACGTTTTCAAAAGTGTGCTGTTACTGCCCCATAACTTACATGGGGGTGACCAAACTTGCAGAAACATGTTTATTTCTGCTGAAAATCATGTTTTGACACTTTCTGCACACTGGGGTTAAGAGCTGAGTGTGTGGGCTCTTCTGAGTCTTGCAGTTACATAGGGATTCAGTTGTCTGAAAAAACGCGTTTATTTCGGGCTGAAAAACACGTTTTCAAAAGTGTGCTGTTACTGCCCCATAACTTACATGGGGGTGACCAAACTTGCAGAAACATGTTTATTTCTGCTGAAAATCATGTTTTGACACTTTCTGCACACTGGGGTTAAGAGCTGAGTGTGTGGGCTCTTTTGAGCCTTGCAGTTACAAAGGGATTCAGTTGTCTGAAAAAACGCGTTTATTTCGGGCTGAAAAACACGTTTTCAAAAGTGTGCTGTTACTGCCCCATAACTTACATGGGGGTGACCAAACTTGCAGAAACATGTTTATTTCTGCTGAAAAACACGTTTTGACACTTTCTGCACACTGGGGTTAAGAGCTGAGTGTGTGGGCTCTTCTGAGTCTTGCAGTTACATAGGGATTCAGTTGTCTGAAAAAACGCGTTTATTTCGGGCTGAAAAACACGTTTTCAAAAGTGTGCTGTTACTGCCCCATAACTTACATGGGGTTGACCAAACTTGCAGAAACATGTTTATTTCTGCTGAAAATCATGTTTTGACACTTTCTGCACACTGGGGTTAAGAGCTGAGTGTGTGGGCTCTTCTGAGTCTTGCAGTTACATAGGGATTCAGTTGTCTGAAAAAACGCGTTTATTTCGGGCTGAAAAACACGTTTTCAAAAGTGTGCTGTTACTGCCCCATAACTTACATGGGGTTGACCAAACTTGCAGAAACATGTTTATTTCTGCTGAAAATCATGTTTTGACACTTTCTGCACACTGGGGTTAAGAGCTGAGTGTGTGGGCTCTTTTGAGCCTTGCAGTTACAAAGGGATTCAGTTGTCTGAAAAAACGCGTTTATTTCGGGCTGAAAAACACGTTTTCAAAAGTGTGCTGTTACTGCCCCATAACTTACATGGGGGTGACCAAACTTGCAGAAACATGTTTATTTCTGCTGAAAAACACGTTTTGACACTTTCTGCACACTGGGGTTAAGAGCTGAGTGTGTGGGCTCTTCTGAGTCTTGCAGTTACATAGGGATTCAGTTGTCTGAAAAAACGCATTTATTTCGGGCTGAAAAACACGTTTTCAAAAGTGTGCTGTTACTGCCCCATAACTTACATGGGGTTGACCAAACTTCCAGAAACATGTTTATTTCTGCTGAAAATCACGTTTTGACACTTTCTGCACACTGGGGTTAAGAGCTGAGTGTGTGGGCTCTTTTGAGCCTTGCAGTTACATAGGGATTCAGTTGTCTGAAAAAACGCGTTTATTTCGGGCTGAAAAACACGTTTTCAAAAGTGTTCTGTTACTGCCCCATAACTTACATGGGGTTGACCAAACTTGCAGAAACATGTTTATTTCTGCTGAAAATCATGTTTTGACACTTTCTGCACACTGGGGTTAAGAGCTGAGTGTGTGGGCTCTTCTGAGTCTTGCAGTTACATAGGGATTCAGTTGTCTGAAAAAACGCGTTTATTTCGGGCTGAAAAACACGTTTTCAAAAGTGTGCTGTTACTGCCCCATAACTTACATGGGGGTGACCAAACTTGCAGAAACATGTTTATTTCTGCTGAAAATCACGTTTTGACACTTTCTGCACACTGGGGTTAAGAGCTGAGTGTGTGGGCTCTACTGAGTCTTGCAGTTACATAGGGATTCAGTTGTCTGAAAAAACGCGTTTATTTCGGGCTGAAAAACACGTTTTCAAAAGTGTGCTGTTACTTCCCCATAACTTACATGGGGGTGACCAAAGTTGCAGAAACATGTTTATTTCTGCTGAAAAACACGTTTTGACACTTTCTGCACACTGGGGTTAAGAGCTGAGTGTGTGGGCTCTTTTGAGCCTTGCAGTTACATAGGGATTCAGTTGTCTGAAAAAACGTGTTTATTTCGGCTGAAAAACACGTTTTCAAAAGTGTGCTGTTACTGCACCATAACTTACATGGGGGTGACCAAACTTGCAGAAACATGTTTATTTCTGCTGAAAAACACGTTTTGACACTTTCTGCACACTGGGGTTAAGAGCTGAGTGTGTGGGCTCTTTTGAGCCTTGCAGTTACATAGGGATTCAGTTGTCTGAAAAAACGTGTTTATTTCGGGCTGAAAAACACGTTTTCAAAAGTGTGCTGTTACTGCCCCATAACTTACATGGGGGTGACCAAACTTGCAGAAACATGTTTATTTCTGCTGAAAAACACGTTTTGACACTTTCTGCACACTGGAGTTAAGAGCTGAGTGTGTAGGCTCTTCTGAGTCTTGCAGTTACATAGGGATTCAGTTGTCTGAAAAAACGCGTTTATTTCGGGCTGAAAAACACGTTTTCAAAAGTGTGCTGTTACTGCACCATAACTTACATGGGGGTGACCAAACTTGCAGAAACATGTTTATTTCTGCTGAAAAACACGTTTTGACACTTTCTGCACACTGGGGTTAAGAGCTGAGTGTGTGGGCTCTTTTGAGCCTTGCAGTTACATAGGGATTCAGTTGTCTGAAAAAACGTGTTTATTTCGGGCTGAAAAACACGTTTTCAAAAGTGTGCTGTTACTGCCCCATAACTTACATGGGGGTGACCAAACTTGCAGAAACATGTTTATTTCTGCTGAAAAACACGTTTTGACACTTTCTGCACACTGGAGTTAAGAGCTGAGTGTGTAGGCTCTTCTGAGTCTTGCAGTTACATAGGGATTCAGTTGTCTGAAAAAACGCGTTTATTTCGGGCTGAAAAACACGTTTTCAAAAGTGTGCTGTTACTGCACCATAACTTACATGGGGGTGACCAAACTTGCAGAAACATGTTTATTTCTGCTGAAAAACACGTTTTGACACTTTCTGCACACTGGGGTTAAGAGCTGAGTGTGTGGGCTCTTTTGAGCCTTGCAGTTACATAGGGATTCAGTTGTCTGAAAAAACGCGTTTATTTCGGGCTGAAAAACACGTTTTCAAAAGTGTGCTGTTACTGCCCCATAACTTACATGGGGGTGACCAAACTTGCAGAAACATGTTTATTTCTGCTGAAAAACACGTTTTGACACTTTCTGCACACTGGAGTTAAGAGCTGAGTGTGTAGGCTCTTCTGAGTCTTGCAGTTACATAGGGATTCAGTTGTCTGAAAAAACGCGTTTATTTCGGGCTGAAAAACACGTTTTCAAAAGTGTGCTGTTACTGCCCCATAACTTACATGGGGGTGACCAAACTTGCAGAAACATGTTTATTTCTGCTGAAAATCATGTTTTGACACTTTCTGCACACTGGGGTTAAGAGCTGAGTGTGTGGGCTCTTCTGAGTCTTGCAGTTACATAGGGATTCAGTTGTCTGAAAAAACGCGTTTATTTCGGGCTGAAAAACACGTTTTCAAAAGTGTGCTGTTACTGCCCCATAACTTACATGGGGGTGACCAAACTTGCAGAAACATGTTTATTTCTGCTGAAAATCATGTTTTGACACTTTCTGCACACTGGGGTTAAGAGCTGAGTGTGTGGGCTCTTCTGAGTCTTGCAGTTACATAGGGATTCAGTTGTCTGAAAAAACGCGTTTATTTCGGGCTGAAAAACACGTTTTCAAAAGTGTGCTGTTACTGCCCCATAACTTACATGGGGGTGACCAAACTTGCAGAAACATGTTTATTTCTGCTGAAAAACAAGTTTTGACACTTTCTGCACACTGGAGTTAAGAGCTGAGTGTGTAGGCTCTTCTGAGTCTTGCAGTTACATAGGGATTCAGTTGTCTGAAAAAACGCGTTTATTTCGGGCTGAAAAACACGTTTTCAAAAGTGTGCTGTTACTGCCCCATAACTTACATGGGGGTGACCAAACTTGCAGAAACATGTTTATTTCTGCTGAAAATCATGTTTTGACACTTTCTGCACACTGGGGTTAAGAGCTGAGTGTGTGGGCTCTTCTGAGTCTTGCAGTTACATAGGGATTCAGTTGTCTGAAAAAACGCGTTTATTTCGGGCTGAAAAACACGTTTTCAAAAGTGTGCTGTTACTGCCCCATAACTTACATGGGGGTGACCAAACTTGCAGAAACATGTTTATTTCTGCTGAAAATCATGTTTTGACACTTTCTGCACACTGGGGTTAAGAGCTGAGTGTGTGGGCTCTTCTGAGTCTTGCAGTTACATAGGGATTCAGTTGTCTGAAAAAACGCGTTTATTTCGGGCTGAAAAACACGTTTTCAAAAGTGTGCTGTTACTGCCCCATAACTTACATGGGGGTGACCAAACTTGCAGAAACATGTTTATTTCTGCTGAAAATCATGTTTTGACACTTTCTGCACACTGGGGTTAAGAGCTGAGTGTGTGGGCTCTTCTGAGTCTTGCAGTTACATAGGGATTCAGTTGTCTGAAAAAACGCGTTTATTTCGGGCTGAAAAACACGTTTTCAAAAGTGTGCTGTTACTGCCCCATAACTTACATGGGGGTGACCAAACTTGCAGAAACATGTTTATTTCTGCTGAAAATCATGTTTTGACACTTTCTGCACACTGGGGTTAAGAGCTGAGTGTGTGGGCTCTTCTGAGTCTTGCAGTTACATAGGGATTCAGTTGTCTGAAAAAACGCGTTTATTTCGGGCTGAAAAACACGTTTTCAAAAGTGTGCTGTTACTGCCCCATAACTTACATGGGGGTGACCAAACTTGCAGAAACATGTTTATTTCTGCTGAAAATCATGTTTTGACACTTTCTGCACACTGGGGTTAAGAGCTGAGTGTGTGGGCTCTTTTGAACCTTGCAGTTACAAAGGGATTCAGTTGTCTGAAAAAACGCGTTTATTTCGGGCTGAAAAACACGTTTTCAAAAGTGTGCTGTTACTGCCCCATAACTTACATGGGGGTGACCAAACTTGCAGAAACATGTTTATTTCTGCTGAAAATCATGTTTTGACACTTTCTGCACACTGGGATTAAGAGCTGAGTGTGTGGGCTCTTTTGAGCCTTGCAGTTACAAAGGGATTCAGTTGTCTGAAAAAACGCGTTTATTTCGGGCTGAAAAACACGTTTTCAAAAGTGTGCTGTTACTGCCCCATAACTTACATGGGGGTGACCAAACTTGCAGAAACATGTTTATTTCTGCTGAAAAACACGTTTTGACACTTTCTGCACACTGGGGTTAAGAGCTGAGTGTGTGGGCTCTTCTGAGTCTTGCAGTTACATAGGGATTCAGTTGTCTGAAAAAACGCGTTTATTTCGGGCTGAAAAACACGTTTTCAAAAGTGTGCTGTTACTGCCCCATAACTTACATGGGGGTGACCAAACTTGCAGAAACATGTTTATTTCTGCTGAAAATCATGTTTTGACACTTTCTGCACACTGGGATTAAGAGCTGAGTGTGTGGGCTCTTTTGAGCCTTGCAGTTACAAAGGGATTCAGTTGTCTGAAAAAACGCGTTTATTTCGGGCTGAAAAACACGTTTTCAAAAGTGTGCTGTTACTGCCCCATAACTTACATGGGGGTGACCAAACTTGCAGAAACATGTTTATTTCTGCTGAAAAACACGTTTTGACACTTTCTGCACACTGGGGTTAAGAGCTGAGTGTGTGGGCTCTTCTGAGTCTTGCAGTTACATAGGGATTCAGTTGTCTGAAAAAACGCATTTATTTCGGGCTGAAAAACACGTTTTCAAAAGTGTGCTGTTACTGCCCCATAACTTACATGGGGTTGACCAAACTTGCAGAAACATGTTTATTTCTGCTGAAAATCACGTTTTGACACTTTCTGCACACTGGGGTTAAGAGCTGAGTGTGTGGGCTCTTTTGAGCCTTGCAGTTACATAGGGATTCAGTTGTCTGAAAAAACGCGTTTATTTCGGGCTGAAAAACACGTTTTCAAAAGTGTTCTGTTACTGCCCCATAACTTACATGGGGGTGACCAAACTTGCAGAAACATGTTTATTTCTGCTGAAAATCACGTTTTGACACTTTCTGCACACTGGGGTTAAGAGCTGAGTGTGTGGGCTCTTCTGAGTCTTGCAGTTACATAGGGATTCAGTTGTCTGAAAAAACGCGTTTATTTCGGGCTGAAAAACACGTTTTCAAAAGTGTGCTGTTACTGCCCCATAACTTACATGGGGTTGACCAAACTTGCAGAAACATGTTTATTTCTGCTGAAAATCACGTTTTGACACTTTCTGCACACTGGGGTTAAGAGCTGAGTGTGTGGGCTCTACTGAGTCTTGCAGTTACATAGGGATTCAGTTGTCTGAAAAAACGCGTTTATTTCGGGCTGAAAAACACGTTTTCAAAAGTGTGCTGTTACTGCCCCATAACTTACATGGGGGTGACCAAACTTGCAGAAACATGTTTATTTCTGCTGAAAAACACGTTTTGACACTTTCTGCACACTGGAGTTAAGAGCTGAGTGTGTGGGCTCTTCTGAGTCTTGCAGTTACATAGGGATTCAGTTGTCTGAAAAAACGCGTTTATTTCGTGCTGAAAAACACGTTTTCAAAAGTGTGCTGTTACTGCCCCATAACTTACATGGGGGTGACCAAACTTGCAGAAACATGTTTATTTCTGCTGAAAAACACGTTTTGACACTTTCTGCACACTGGGGTTAAGAGCTGAGTGTGTGGGCTCTTTTGAGCCTTGCAGTTACATAGGGATTCAGTTGTCTGAAAAAACGTGTTTATTTCGGGCTGAAAAACACGTTTTCAAAAGTGTGCTGTTACTGCCCCATAACTTACATGGGGGTGACCAAACTTGCAGAAACATGTTTATTTCTGCTGAAAAACACGTTTTGACACTTTCTGCACACTGGAGTTAAGAGCTGAGTGTGTAGGCTCTTCTGAGTCTTGCAGTTACATAGGGATTCAGTTGTCTGAAAAAACGCGTTTATTTCGGGCTGAAAAACACGTTTTCAAAAGTGTGCTGTTACTGCCCCATAACTTACATGGGGGTGACCAAACTTGCAGAAACATGTTTATTTCTGCTGAAAATTATGTTTTGACACTTTCTGCACACTGGGGTTAAGAGCTGAGTGTGTGGGCTCTTCTGAGTCTTGCAGTTACATAGGGATTCAGTTGTCTGAAAAAACGCGTTTATTTCGGGCTGAAAAACACGTTTTCAAAAGTGTGCTGTTACTGCCCCATAACTTACATGGGGGTGACCAAACTTGCAGAAACATGTTTATTTCTGCTGAAAAACACGTTTTGACACTTTCTGCACACTGGGGTTAAGAGCTGAGTGTGTGGGCTCTTTTGAGCCTTGCAGTTACATAGGGATTCAGTTGTCTGAAAAAACGCGTTTATTTCGGGCTGAAAAACACGTTTTCAAAAGTGTGCTGTTACTGCACCATAACTTACATGGGGGTGACCAAACTTGCAGAAACATGTTTATTTCTGCTGAAAAACACGTTTTGACACTTTCTGCACACTGGGGTTAAGAGCTGAGTGTGTGGGCTCTTTTGAGCCTTGCAGTTACATAGGGATTCAGTTGTCTGAAAAAACGTGTTTATTTCGGCTGAAAAACACGTTTTCAAAAGTGTGCTGTTACTGCACCATAACTTACATGGGGGTGACCAAACTTGCAGAAACATGTTTATTTCTGCTGAAAAACACGTTTTGACACTTTCTGCACACTGGGGTTAAGAGCTGAGTGTGTGGGCTCTTTTGAGCCTTGCAGTTACATAGGGATTCAGTTGTCTGAAAAAACGTGTTTATTTCGGGCTGAAAAACACGTTTTCAAAAGTGTGCTGTTACTGCCCCATAACTTACATGGGGGTGACCAAACTTGCAGAAACATGTTTATTTCTGCTGAAAAACACGTTTTGACACTTTCTGCACACTGGAGTTAAGAGCTGAGTGTGTAGGCTCTTCTGAGTCTTGCAGTTACATAGGGATTCAGTTGTCTGAAAAAACGCGTTTATTTCGGGCTGAAAAACACGTTTTCAAAAGTGTGCTGTTACTGCCCCATAACTTACATGGGGGTGACCAAACTTGCAGAAACATGTTTATTTCTGCTGAAAATTATGTTTTGACACTTTCTGCACACTGGGGTTAAGAGCTGAGTGTGTGGGCTCTTCTGAGTCTTGCAGTTACATAGGGATTCAGTTGTCTGAAAAAACGCGTTTATTTCGGGCTGAAAAACACGTTTTCAAAAGTGTGCTGTTACTGCCCCATAACTTACATGGGGGTGACCAAACTTGCAGAAACATGTTTATTTCTGCTGAAAATCATGTTTTGACACTTTCTGCACACTGGGGTTAAGAGCTGAGTGTGTGGGCTCTTCTGAGTCTTGCAGTTACATAGGGATTCAGTTGTCTGAAAAAACGCGTTTATTTCGGGCTGAAAAACACGTTTTCAAAAGTGTGCTGTTACTGCCCCATAACTTACATGGGGGTGACCAAACTTGCAGAAACATGTTTATTTCTGCTGAAAATCATGTTTTGACACTTTCTGCACACTGGGGTTAAGAGCTGAGTGTGTGGGCTCTTTTGAGCCTTGCAGTTACAAAGGGATTCAGTTGTCTGAAAAAACGCGTTTATTTCGGGCTGAAAAACACGTTTTCAAAAGTGTGCTGTTACTGCCCCATAACTTACATGGGGGTGACCAAACTTGCAGAAACATGTTTATTTCTGCTGAAAAACACGTTTTGACACTTTCTGCACACTGGGGTTAAGAGCTGAGTGTGTGGGCTCTTCTGAGTCTTGCAGTTACATAGGGATTCAGTTGTCTGAAAAAACGCGTTTATTTCGGGCTGAAAAACACGTTTTCAAAAGTGTGCTGTTACTGCCCCATAACTTACATGGGGTTGACCAAACTTGCAGAAACATGTTTATTTCTGCTGAAAATCATGTTTTGACACTTTCTGCACACTGGGGTTAAGAGCTGAGTGTGTGGGCTCTTCTGAGTCTTGCAGTTACATAGGGATTCAGTTGTCTGAAAAAACGCGTTTATTTCGGGCTGAAAAACACGTTTTCAAAAGTGTGCTGTTACTGCCCCATAACTTACATGGGGTTGACCAAACTTGCAGAAACATGTTTATTTCTGCTGAAAATCATGTTTTGACACTTTCTGCACACTGGGGTTAAGAGCTGAGTGTGTGGGCTCTTTTGAGCCTTGCAGTTACAAAGGGATTCAGTTGTCTGAAAAAACGCGTTTATTTCGGGCTGAAAAACACGTTTTCAAAAGTGTGCTGTTACTGCCCCATAACTTACATGGGGGTGACCAAACTTGCAGAAACATGTTTATTTCTGCTGAAAAACACGTTTTGACACTTTCTGCACACTGGGGTTAAGAGCTGAGTGTGTGGGCTCTTCTGAGTCTTGCAGTTACATAGGGATTCAGTTGTCTGAAAAAACGCATTTATTTCGGGCTGAAAAACACGTTTTCAAAAGTGTGCTGTTACTGCCCCATAACTTACATGGGGTTGACCAAACTTCCAGAAACATGTTTATTTCTGCTGAAAATCACGTTTTGACACTTTCTGCACACTGGGGTTAAGAGCTGAGTGTGTGGGCTCTTTTGAGCCTTGCAGTTACATAGGGATTCAGTTGTCTGAAAAAACGCGTTTATTTCGGGCTGAAAAACACGTTTTCAAAAGTGTTCTGTTACTGCCCCATAACTTACATGGGGTTGACCAAACTTGCAGAAACATGTTTATTTCTGCTGAAAATCATGTTTTGACACTTTCTGCACACTGGGGTTAAGAGCTGAGTGTGTGGGCTCTTCTGAGTCTTGCAGTTACATAGGGATTCAGTTGTCTGAAAAAACGCGTTTATTTCGGGCTGAAAAACACGTTTTCAAAAGTGTGCTGTTACTGCCCCATAACTTACATGGAGGTGACCAAACTTGCAGAAACATGTTTATTTCTGCTGAAAATCACGTTTTGACACTTTCTGCACACTGGGGTTAAGAGCTGAGTGTGTGGGCTCTACTGAGTCTTGCAGTTACATAGGGATTCAGTTGTCTGAAAAAACGCGTTTATTTCGGGCTGAAAAACACGTTTTCAAAAGTGTGCTGTTACTTCCCCATAACTTACATGGGGGTGACCAAACTTGCAGAAACATGTTTATTTCTGCTGAAAAACACGTTTTGACACTTTCTGCACACTGGGGTTAAGAGCTGAGTGTGTGGGCTCTTTTGAGCCTTGCAGTTACATAGGGATTCAGTTGTCTGAAAAAACGCGTTTATTTCGGGCTGAAAAACACGTTTTCAAAAGTGTGCTGTTACTGCACCATAACTTACATGGGGGTGACCAAACTTGCAGAAACATGTTTATTTCTGCTGAAAAACACGTTTTGACACTTTCTGCACACTGGGGTTAAGAGCTGAGTGTGTGGGCTCTTTTGAGCCTTGCAGTTACATAGGGATTCAGTTGTCTGAAAAAACGTGTTTATTTCGGCTGAAAAACACGTTTTCAAAAGTGTGCTGTTACTGCACCATAACTTACATGGGGGTGACCAAACTTGCAGAAACATGTTTATTTCTGCTGAAAAACACGTTTTGACACTTTCTGCACACTGGGGTTAAGAGCTGAGTGTGTGGGCTCTTTTGAGCCTTGCAGTTACATAGGGATTCAGTTGTCTGAAAAAACGTGTTTATTTCGGGCTGAAAAACACGTTTTCAAAAGTGTGCTGTTACTGCCCCATAACTTACATGGGGGTGACCAAACTTGCAGAAACATGTTTATTTCTGCTGAAAAACACGTTTTGACACTTTCTGCACACTGGAGTTAAGAGCTGAGTGTGTAGGCTCTTCTGAGTCTTGCAGTTACATAGGGATTCAGTTGTCTGAAAAAACGCGTTTATTTCGGGCTGAAAAACACGTTTTCAAAAGTGTGCTGTTACTGCACCATAACTTACATGGGGGTGACCAAACTTGCAGAAACATGTTTATTTCTGCTGAAAAACACGTTTTGACACTTTCTGCACACTGGGGTTAAGAGCTGAGTGTGTGGGCTCTTTTGAGCCTTGCAGTTACATAGGGATTCAGTTGTCTGAAAAAACGCGTTTATTTCGGGCTGAAAAACACGTTTTCAAAAGTGTGCTGTTACTGCCCCATAACTTACATGGGGGTGACCAAACTTGCAGAAACATGTTTATTTCTGCTGAAAAACACGTTTTGACACTTTCTGCACACTGGAGTTAAGAGCTGAGTGTGTAGGCTCTTCTGAGTCTTGCAGTTACATAGGGATTCAGTTGTCTGAAAAAACGCGTTTATTTCGGGCTGAAAAACACGTTTTCAAAAGTGTGCTGTTACTGCCCCATAACTTACATGGGGGTGACCAAACTTGCAGAAACATGTTTATTTCTGCTGAAAATCATGTTTTGACACTTTCTGCACACTGGGGTTAAGAGCTGAGTGTGTGGGCTCTTCTGAGTCTTGCAGTTACATAGGGATTCAGTTGTCTGAAAAAACGCGTTTATTTCGGGCTGAAAAACACGTTTTCAAAAGTGTGCTGTTACTGCCCCATAACTTACATGGGGGTGACCAAACTTGCAGAAACATGTTTATTTCTGCTGAAAATCATGTTTTGACACTTTCTGCACACTGGGGTTAAGAGCTGAGTGTGTGGGCTCTTCTGAGTCTTGCAGTTACATAGGGATTCAGTTGTCTGAAAAAACGCGTTTATTTTGGGCTGAAAAACACGTTTTCAAAAGTGTGCTGTTACTGCCCCATAACTTACATGGGGGTGACCAAACTTGCAGAAACATGTTTATTTCTGCTGAAAAACAAGTTTTGACACTTTCTGCACACTGGAGTTAAGAGCTGAGTGTGTAGGCTCTTCTGAGTCTTGCAGTTACATAGGGATTCAGTTGTCTGAAAAAACGCGTTTATTTCGGGCTGAAAAACACGTTTTCAAAAGTGTGCTGTTACTGCCCCATAACTTACATGGGGGTGACCAAACTTGCAGAAACATGTTTATTTCTGCTGAAAATCATGTTTTGACACTTTCTGCACACTGGGGTTAAGAGCTGAGTGTGTGGGCTCTTCTGAGTCTTGCAGTTACATAGGGATTCAGTTGTCTGAAAAAACGCGTTTATTTCGGGCTGAAAAACACGTTTTCAAAAGTGTGCTGTTACTGCCCCATAACTTACATGGGGGTGACCAAACTTGCAGAAACATGTTTATTTCTGCTGAAAATCATGTTTTGACACTTTCTGCACACTGGGGTTAAGAGCTGAGTGTGTGGGCTCTTCTGAGTCTTGCAGTTACATAGGGATTCAGTTGTCTGAAAAAACGCGTTTATTTCGGGCTGAAAAACACGTTTTCAAAAGTGTGCTGTTACTGCCCCATAACTTACATGGGGGTGACCAAACTTGCAGAAACATGTTTATTTCTGCTGAAAATCATGTTTTGACACTTTCTGCACACTGGGGTTAAGAGCTGAGTGTGTGGGCTCTTTTGAACCTTGCAGTTACAAAGGGATTCAGTTGTCTGAAAAAACGCGTTTATTTCGGGCTGAAAAACACGTTTTCAAAAGTGTGCTGTTACTGCCCCATAACTTACATGGGGGTGACCAAACTTGCAGAAACATGTTTATTTCTGCTGAAAATCATGTTTTGACACTTTCTGCACACTGGGATTAAGAGCTGAGTGTGTGGGCTCTTTTGAGCCTTGCAGTTACAAAGGGATTCAGTTGTCTGAAAAAACGCGTTTATTTCGGGCTGAAAAACACGTTTTCAAAAGTGTGCTGTTACTGCCCCATAACTTACATGGGGGTGACCAAACTTGCAGAAACATGTTTATTTCTGCTGAAAAACACGTTTTGACACTTTCTGCACACTGGGGTTAAGAGCTGAGTGTGTGGGCTCTTCTGAGTCTTGCAGTTACATAGGGATTCAGTTGTCTGAAAAAACGCGTTTATTTCGGGCTGAAAAACACGTTTTCAAAAGTGTGCTGTTACTGCCCCATAACTTACATGGGGGTGACCAAACTTGCAGAAACATGTTTATTTCTGCTGAAAATCATGTTTTGACACTTTCTGCACACTGGGATTAAGAGCTGAGTGTGTGGGCTCTTTTGAGCCTTGCAGTTACAAAGGGATTCAGTTGTCTGAAAAAACGCGTTTATTTCGGGCTGAAAAACACGTTTTCAAAAGTGTGCTGTTACTGCCCCATAACTTACATGGGGGTGACCAAACTTGCAGAAACATGTTTATTTCTGCTGAAAAACACGTTTTGACACTTTCTGCACACTGGGGTTAAGAGCTGAGTGTGTGGGCTCTTCTGAGTCTTGCAGTTACATAGGGATTCAGTTGTCTGAAAAAACGCATTTATTTCGGGCTGAAAAACACGTTTTCAAAAGTGTGCTGTTACTGCCCCATAACTTACATGGGGTTGACCAAACTTGCAGAAACATGTTTATTTCTGCTGAAAATCACGTTTTGACACTTTCTGCACACTGGGGTTAAGAGCTGAGTGTGTGGGCTCTTTTGAGCCTTGCAGTTACATAGGGATTCAGTTGTCTGAAAAAACGCGTTTATTTCGGGCTGAAAAACACGTTTTCAAAAGTGTTCTGTTACTGCCCCATAACTTACATGGGGGTGACCAAACTTGCAGAAACATGTTTATTTCTGCTGAAAATCACGTTTTGACACTTTCTGCACACTGGGGTTAAGAGCTGAGTGTGTGGGCTCTTCTGAGTCTTGCAGTTACATAGGGATTCAGTTGTCTGAAAAAACGCGTTTATTTCGGGCTGAAAAACACGTTTTCAAAAGTGTGCTGTTACTGCCCCATAACTTACATGGGGTTGACCAAACTTGCAGAAACATGTTTATTTCTGCTGAAAATCACGTTTTGACACTTTCTGCACACTGGGGTTAAGAGCTGAGTGTGTGGGCTCTACTGAGTCTTGCAGTTACATAGGGATTCAGTTGTCTGAAAAAACGCGTTTATTTCGGGCTGAAAAACACGTTTTCAAAAGTGTGCTGTTACTGCCCCATAACTTACATGGGGGTGACCAAACTTGCAGAAACATGTTTATTTCTGCTGAAAAACACGTTTTGACACTTTCTGCACACTGGAGTTAAGAGCTGAGTGTGTGGGCTCTTCTGAGTCTTGCAGTTACATAGGGATTCAGTTGTCTGAAAAAACGCGTTTATTTCGGGCTGAAAAACACGTTTTCAAAAGTGTGCTGTTACTGCCCCATAACTTACATGGGGGTGACCAAACTTGCAGAAACATGTTTATTTCTGCTGAAAAACACGTTTTGACACTTTCTGCACACTGGGGTTAAGAGCTGAGTGTGTGGGCTCTTTTGAGCCTTGCAGTTACATAGGGATTCAGTTGTCTGAAAAAACGTGTTTATTTCGGGCTGAAAAACACGTTTTCAAAAGTGTGCTGTTACTGCCCCATAACTTACATGGGGGTGACCAAACTTGCAGAAACATGTTTATTTCTGCTGAAAAACACGTTTTGACACTTTCTGCACACTGGAGTTAAGAGCTGAGTGTGTAGGCTCTTCTGAGTCTTGCAGTTACATAGGGATTCAGTTGTCTGAAAAAACGCGTTTATTTCGGGCTGAAAAACACGTTTTCAAAAGTGTGCTGTTACTGCACCATAACTTACATGGGGGTGACCAAACTTGCAGAAACATGTTTATTTCTGCTGAAAAACACGTTTTGACACTTTCTGCACACTGGGGTTAAGAGCTGAGTGTGTGGGCTCTTTTGAGCCTTGCAGTTACATAGGGATTCAGTTGTCTGAAAAAACGCGTTTATTTCGGGCTGAAAAACACGTTTTCAAAAGTGTGCTGTTACTGCCCCATAACTTACATGGGGGTGACCAAACTTGCAGAAACATGTTTATTTCTGCTGAAAAACACGTTTTGACACTTTCTGCACACTGGAGTTAAGAGCTGAGTGTGTAGGCTCTTCTGAGTCTTGCAGTTACATAGGGATTCAGTTGTCTGAAAAAACGCGTTTATTTCGGGCTGAAAAACACGTTTTCAAAAGTGTGCTGTTACTGCCCCATAACTTACATGGGGGTGACCAAACTTGCAGAAACATGTTTATTTCTGCTGAAAATCATGTTTTGACACTTTCTGCACACTGGGGTTAAGAGCTGAGTGTGTGGGCTCTTCTGAGTCTTGCAGTTACATAGGGATTCAGTTGTCTGAAAAAACGCGTTTATTTCGGGCTGAAAAACACGTTTTCAAAAGTGTGCTGTTACTGCCCCATAACTTACATGGGGGTGACCAAACTTGCAGAAACATGTTTATTTCTGCTGAAAATCATGTTTTGACACTTTCTGCACACTGGGGTTAAGAGCTGAGTGTGTGGGCTCTTCTGAGTCTTGCAGTTACATAGGGATTCAGTTGTCTGAAAAAACGCGTTTATTTTGGGCTGAAAAACACGTTTTCAAAAGTGTGCTGTTACTGCCCCATAACTTACATGGGGGTGACCAAACTTGCAGAAACATGTTTATTTCTGCTGAAAAACAAGTTTTGACACTTTCTGCACACTGGAGTTAAGAGCTGAGTGTGTAGGCTCTTCTGAGTCTTGCAGTTACATAGGGATTCAGTTGTCTGAAAAAACGCGTTTATTTCGGGCTGAAAAACACGTTTTCAAAAGTGTGCTGTTACTGCCCCATAACTTACATGGGGGTGACCAAACTTGCAGAAACATGTTTATTTCTGCTGAAAATCATGTTTTGACACTTTCTGCACACTGGGGTTAAGAGCTGAGTGTGTGGGCTCTTCTGAGTCTTGCAGTTACATAGGGATTCA
The DNA here is from genome assembly GCF_059453375.1 of Lepisosteus platostomus. Taxonomy (NCBI): domain Eukaryota; kingdom Metazoa; phylum Chordata; class Actinopteri; order Semionotiformes; family Lepisosteidae; genus Lepisosteus; species Lepisosteus platostomus. The sequence continues at coordinate 42,253,933 of NC_142612.1, read as the reverse complement.
GTTGTCTGAAAAAACGCGTTTATTTCGGGCTGAAAAACACGTTTTCAAAAGTGTGCTGTTACTGCCCCATAACTTACATGGGGGTGACCAAACTTGCAGAAACATGTTTATTTCTGCTGAAAATCATGTTTTGACACTTTCTGCACACTGGGGTTAAGAGCTGAGTGTGTGGGCTCTTCTGAGTCTTGCAGTTACATAGGGATTCAGTTGTCTGAAAAAACGCGTTTATTTCGGGCTGAAAAACACGTTTTCAAAAGTGTGCTGTTACTGCCCCATAACTTACATGGGGGTGACCAAACTTGCAGAAACATGTTTATTTCTGCTGAAAATCATGTTTTGACACTTTCTGCACACTGGGGTTAAGAGCTGAGTGTGTGGGCTCTTTTGAACCTTGCAGTTACAAAGGGATTCAGTTGTCTGAAAAAACGCGTTTATTTCGGGCTGAAAAACACGTTTTCAAAAGTGTGCTGTTACTGCCCCATAACTTACATGGGGGTGACCAAACTTGCAGAAACATGTTTATTTCTGCTGAAAATCATGTTTTGACACTTTCTGCACACTGGGATTAAGAGCTGAGTGTGTGGGCTCTTTTGAGCCTTGCAGTTACAAAGGGATTCAGTTGTCTGAAAAAACGCGTTTATTTCGGGCTGAAAAACACGTTTTCAAAAGTGTGCTGTTACTGCCCCATAACTTACATGGGGGTGACCAAACTTGCAGAAACATGTTTATTTCTGCTGAAAAACACGTTTTGACACTTTCTGCACACTGGGGTTAAGAGCTGAGTGTGTGGGCTCTTCTGAGTCTTGCAGTTACATAGGGATTCAGTTGTCTGAAAAAACGCGTTTATTTCGGGCTGAAAAACACGTTTTCAAAAGTGTGCTGTTACTGCCCCATAACTTACATGGGGGTGACCAAACTTGCAGAAACATGTTTATTTCTGCTGAAAATCATGTTTTGACACTTTCTGCACACTGGGATTAAGAGCTGAGTGTGTGGGCTCTTTTGAGCCTTGCAGTTACAAAGGGATTCAGTTGTCTGAAAAAACGCGTTTATTTCGGGCTGAAAAACACGTTTTCAAAAGTGTGCTGTTACTGCCCCATAACTTACATGGGGGTGACCAAACTTGCAGAAACATGTTTATTTCTGCTGAAAAACACGTTTTGACACTTTCTGCACACTGGGGTTAAGAGCTGAGTGTGTGGGCTCTTCTGAGTCTTGCAGTTACATAGGGATTCAGTTGTCTGAAAAAACGCATTTATTTCGGGCTGAAAAACACGTTTTCAAAAGTGTGCTGTTACTGCCCCATAACTTACATGGGGTTGACCAAACTTGCAGAAACATGTTTATTTCTGCTGAAAATCACGTTTTGACACTTTCTGCACACTGGGGTTAAGAGCTGAGTGTGTGGGCTCTTTTGAGCCTTGCAGTTACATAGGGATTCAGTTGTCTGAAAAAACGCGTTTATTTCGGGCTGAAAAACACGTTTTCAAAAGTGTTCTGTTACTGCCCCATAACTTACATGGGGGTGACCAAACTTGCAGAAACATGTTTATTTCTGCTGAAAATCACGTTTTGACACTTTCTGCACACTGGGGTTAAGAGCTGAGTGTGTGGGCTCTTCTGAGTCTTGCAGTTACATAGGGATTCAGTTGTCTGAAAAAACGCGTTTATTTCGGGCTGAAAAACACGTTTTCAAAAGTGTGCTGTTACTGCCCCATAACTTACATGGGGTTGACCAAACTTGCAGAAACATGTTTATTTCTGCTGAAAATCACGTTTTGACACTTTCTGCACACTGGGGTTAAGAGCTGAGTGTGTGGGCTCTACTGAGTCTTGCAGTTACATAGGGATTCAGTTGTCTGAAAAAACGCGTTTATTTCGGGCTGAAAAACACGTTTTCAAAAGTGTGCTGTTACTGCCCCATAACTTACATGGGGGTGACCAAACTTGCAGAAACATGTTTATTTCTGCTGAAAAACACGTTTTGACACTTTCTGCACACTGGAGTTAAGAGCTGAGTGTGTGGGCTCTTCTGAGTCTTGCAGTTACATAGGGATTCAGTTGTCTGAAAAAACGCGTTTATTTCGGGCTGAAAAACACGTTTTCAAAAGTGTGCTGTTACTGCCCCATAACTTACATGGGGGTGACCAAACTTGCAGAAACATGTTTATTTCTGCTGAAAAACACGTTTTGACACTTTCTGCACACTGGGGTTAAGAGCTGAGTGTGTGGGCTCTTTTGAGCCTTGCAGTTACATAGGGATTCAGTTGTCTGAAAAAACGTGTTTATTTCGGGCTGAAAAACACGTTTTCAAAAGTGTGCTGTTACTGCCCCATAACTTACATGGGGGTGACCAAACTTGCAGAAACATGTTTATTTCTGCTGAAAAACACGTTTTGACACTTTCTGCACACTGGAGTTAAGAGCTGAGTGTGTAGGCTCTTCTGAGTCTTGCAGTTACATAGGGATTCAGTTGTCTGAAAAAACGCGTTTATTTCGGGCTGAAAAACACGTTTTCAAAAGTGTGCTGTTACTGCCCCATAACTTACATGGGGGTGACCAAACTTGCAGAAACATGTTTATTTCTGCTGAAAATTATGTTTTGACACTTTCTGCACACTGGGGTTAAGAGCTGAGTGTGTGGGCTCTTCTGAGTCTTGCAGTTACATAGGGATTCAGTTGTCTGAAAAAACGCGTTTATTTCGGGCTGAAAAACACGTTTTCAAAAGTGTGCTGTTACTGCCCCATAACTTACATGGGGGTGACCAAACTTGCAGAAACATGTTTATTTCTGCTGAAAATCATGTTTTGACACTTTCTGCACACTGGGGTTAAGAGCTGAGTGTGTGGGCTCTTCTGAGTCTTGCAGTTACATAGGGATTCAGTTGTCTGAAAAAACGCGTTTATTTCGGGCTGAAAAACACGTTTTCAAAAGTGTGCTGTTACTGCCCCATAACTTACATGGGGGTGACCAAACTTGCAGAAACATGTTTATTTCTGCTGAAAATCATGTTTTGACACTTTCTGCACACTGGGGTTAAGAGCTGAGTGTGTGGGCTCTTTTGAGCCTTGCAGTTACAAAGGGATTCAGTTGTCTGAAAAAACGCGTTTATTTCGGGCTGAAAAACACGTTTTCAAAAGTGTGCTGTTACTGCCCCATAACTTACATGGGGGTGACCAAACTTGCAGAAACATGTTTATTTCTGCTGAAAAACACGTTTTGACACTTTCTGCACACTGGGGTTAAGAGCTGAGTGTGTGGGCTCTTCTGAGTCTTGCAGTTACATAGGGATTCAGTTGTCTGAAAAAACGCGTTTATTTCGGGCTGAAAAACACGTTTTCAAAAGTGTGCTGTTACTGCCCCATAACTTACATGGGGGTGACCAAACTTGCAGAAACATGTTTATTTCTGCTGAAAATCATGTTTTGACACTTTCTGCACACTGGGGTTAAGAGCTGAGTGTGTGGGCTCTTCTGAGTCTTGCAGTTACATAGGGATTCAGTTGTCTGAAAAAACGCGTTTATTTCGGGCTGAAAAACACGTTTTCAAAAGTGTGCTGTTACTGCCCCATAACTTACATGGGGTTGACCAAACTTGCAGAAACATGTTTATTTCTGCTGAAAATCATGTTTTGACACTTTCTGCACACTGGGGTTAAGAGCTGAGTGTGTGGGCTCTTTTGAGCCTTGCAGTTACAAAGGGATTCAGTTGTCTGAAAAAACGCGTTTATTTCGGGCTGAAAAACACGTTTTCAAAAGTGTGCTGTTACTGCCCCATAACTTACATGGGGGTGACCAAACTTGCAGAAACATGTTTATTTCTGCTGAAAAACACGTTTTGACACTTTCTGCACACTGGGGTTAAGAGCTGAGTGTGTGGGCTCTTCTGAGTCTTGCAGTTACATAGGGATTCAGTTGTCTGAAAAAACGCATTTATTTCGGGCTGAAAAACACGTTTTCAAAAGTGTGCTGTTACTGCCCCATAACTTACATGGGGTTGACCAAACTTCCAGAAACATGTTTATTTCTGCTGAAAATCACGTTTTGACACTTTCTGCACACTGGGGTTAAGAGCTGAGTGTGTGGGCTCTTTTGAGCCTTGCAGTTACATAGGGATTCAGTTGTCTGAAAAAACGCGTTTATTTCGGGCTGAAAAACACGTTTTCAAAAGTGTTCTGTTACTGCCCCATAACTTACATGGGGTTGACCAAACTTGCAGAAACATGTTTATTTCTGCTGAAAATCATGTTTTGACACTTTCTGCACACTGGGGTTAAGAGCTGAGTGTGTGGGCTCTTCTGAGTCTTGCAGTTACATAGGGATTCAGTTGTCTGAAAAAACGCGTTTATTTCGGGCTGAAAAACACGTTTTCAAAAGTGTGCTGTTACTGCCCCATAACTTACATGGGGGTGACCAAACTTGCAGAAACATGTTTATTTCTGCTGAAAATCACGTTTTGACACTTTCTGCACACTGGGGTTAAGAGCTGAGTGTGTGGGCTCTACTGAGTCTTGCAGTTACATAGGGATTCAGTTGTCTGAAAAAACGCGTTTATTTCGGGCTGAAAAACACGTTTTCAAAAGTGTGCTGTTACTTCCCCATAACTTACATGGGGGTGACCAAACTTGCAGAAACATGTTTATTTCTGCTGAAAAACACGTTTTGACACTTTCTGCACACTGGGGTTAAGAGCTGAGTGTGTGGGCTCTTTTGAGCCTTGCAGTTACATAGGGATTCAGTTGTCTGAAAAAACGCGTTTATTTCGGGCTGAAAAACACGTTTTCAAAAGTGTGCTGTTACTGCCCCATAACTTACATGGGGTTGACCAAACTTGCAGAAACATGTTTATTTCTGCTGAAAATCACGTTTTGACACTTTCTGCACACTGGGGTTAAGAGCTGAGTGTGTGGGCTCTTTTGAGCCTTGCAGTTACATAGGGATTCAGTTGTCTGAAAAAACGCGTTTATTTCGGGCTGAAAAACACGTTTTCAAAAGTGTTCTGTTACTGCCCCATAACTTACATGGGGGTGACCAAACTTGCAGAAACATGTTTATTTCTGCTGAAAATCACGTTTTGACACTTTCTGCACACTGGGGTTAAGAGCTGAGTGTGTGGGCTCTTCTGAGTCTTGCAGTTACATAGGGATTCAGTTGTCTGAAAAAACGCGTTTATTTCGGGCTGAAAAACACGTTTTCAAAAGTGTGCTGTTACTGCCCCATAACTTACATGGGGTTGACCAAACTTGCAGAAACATGTTTATTTCTGCTGAAAATCACGTTTTGACACTTTCTGCACACTGGGGTTAAGAGCTGAGTGTGTGGGCTCTACTGAGTCTTGCAGTTACATAGGGATTCAGTTGTCTGAAAAAACGCGTTTATTTCGGGCTGAAAAACACGTTTTCAAAAGTGTGCTGTTACTGCCCCATAACTTACATGGGGGTGACCAAACTTGCAGAAACATGTTTATTTCTGCTGAAAAACACGTTTTGACACTTTCTGCACACTGGAGTTAAGAGCTGAGTGTGTGGGCTCTTCTGAGTCTTGCAGTTACATAGGGATTCAGTTGTCTGAAAAAACGCGTTTATTTCGGGCTGAAAAACACGTTTTCAAAAGTGTGCTGTTACTGCCCCATAACTTACATGGGGGTGACCAAACTTGCAGAAACATGTTTATTTCTGCTGAAAAACACGTTTTGAGACTTTCTGCACACTGGGGTTAAGAGCTGAGTGTGTGGGCTCTTCTGAGTCTTGCAGTTACATAGGGATTCAGTTGTCTGAAAAAACGCATTTATTTCGGGCTGAAAAACACGTTTTCAAAAGTGTGCTGTTACTGCCCCATAACTTACATGGGGTTGACCAAACTTGCAGAAACATGTTTATTTCTGCTGAAAATCACGTTTTGACACTTTCTGCACACTGGGGTTAAGAGCTGAGTGTGTGGGCTCTACTGAGTCTTGCAGTTACATAGGGATTCAGTTTTCTGAAAAAACGCGTTTATTTCGGGCTGAAAAACACGTTTTCAAAAGTGTGCTGTTACTTCCCCATAACTTACATGGGGGTGACCAAACTTGCAGAAACATGTTTATTTCTGCTGAAAAACACGTTTTGACACTTTCTGCACACTGGGGTTAAGAGCTGAGTGTGTGGGCTCTTCTGAGTCTTGCAGTTACATAGGGATTCAGTTGTCTGAAAAAACGCGTTTATTTCGGGCTGAAAAACACGTTTTCAAAAGCGTGCTGTTACTGCCCCATAACTTACATGGGGTTGACCAAACTTGCAGAAACATGTTTATTTCTGCTGAAAATCACGTTTTGACACTTTCTGCACACTGGGGTTAAGAGCTGAGTGTGTGGGCTCTACTGAGTCTTGCAGTTACATAGGGATTCAGTTGTCAGAAAAAACGCGTTTATTTCGGGCTGAAAAACACGTTTTCAAAAGTGTGCTGTTACTGCCCCATAACTTACATGGGGTTGACCAAACTTGCAGAAACATGTTTATTTCTGCTGAAAATCACGTTTTGACACTTTCTGCACACTGGGGTTAAGAGCTGAGTGTGTGGGCTCTACTGAGTCTTGCAGTTACATAGGGATTCAGTTGTCTGAAAAAACGCGTTTATTTCGGGCTGAAAAACACGTTTTCAAAAGTGTGCTGTTACTGCCCCATAACTTACATGGGGGTGACCAAACTTGCAGAAACATGTTTATTTCTGCTGAAAATCATGTTTTGACACTTTCTGCACACTGGGGTTAAGAGCTGAGTGTGTGGGCTCTTCTGAGTCTTGCAGTTACATAGGGATTCAGTTGTCTGAAAAAACGCGTTTATTTCGGGCTGAAAAACACGTTTTCAAAAGTGTGCTGTTACTGCCCCATAACTTACATGGGGGTGACCAAACTTGCAGAAACATGTTTATTTCTGCTGAAAATCATGTTTTGACACTTTCTGCACACTGGGGTTAAGAGCTGAGTGTGTGGGCTCTTTTGAGCCTTGCAGTTACAAAGGGATTCAGTTGTCTGAAAAAACGCGTTTATTTCGGGCTGAAAAACACGTTTTCAAAAGTGTGCTGTTACTGCCCCATAACTTACATGGGGGTGACCAAACTTGCAGAAACATGTTTATTTCTGCTGAAAAACACGTTTTGACACTTTCTGCACACTGGGGTTAAGAGCTGAGTGTGTGGGCTCTTCTGAGTCTTGCAGTTACATAGGGATTCAGTTGTCTGAAAAAACGCGTTTATTTCGGGCTGAAAAACACGTTTTCAAAAGTGTGCTGTTACTGCCCCATAACTTACATGGGGTTGACCAAACTTGCAGAAACATGTTTATTTCTGCTGAAAATCACGTTTTGACACTTTCTGCACACTGGGGTTAAGAGCTGAGTGTGTGGGCTCTTTTGAGCCTTGCAGTTACATAGGGATTCAGTTGTCTGAAAAAACGCATTTATTTCGGGCTGAAAAACACCTTTTCAAAAGTGTTCTGTTTCTGCCCCATAACTTACATGGGGGTGACCAAACTTGCAGAAACATGTTTATTTCTGCTGAAAAACACGTTTTGACACTTTCTGCACACTGGGGTTAAGAGCTGAGTGTGTGGGCTCTACTGAGTCTTGCAGTTACATAGGGATTCAGTTGTCTGAAAAAACGCGTTTATTTCGGGCTGAAAAACACGTTTTCAAAAGTGTGCTGTTACTTCCCCATAACTTACATGGGGGTGACCAAACTTGCAGAAACATGTTTATTTCTGCTGAAAAACACGTTTTGACACTTTCTGCACACTGGGGTTAAGAGCTGAGTGTGTGGGCTCTTCTGAGTCTTGCAGTTACATAGGGATTCAGTTGTCTGAAAAAACGCGTTTATTTCGGGCTGAAAAACACGTTTTCAAAAGTGTGCTGTTACTGCCCCATAACTTACATGGGGTTGACCAAACTTGCAGAAACATGTTTATTTCTGCTGAAAATCACGTTTTGACACTTTCTGCACACTGGGGTTAAGAGCTGAGTGTGTGGGCTCTACTGAGTCTTGCAGTTACATAGGGATTCAGTTGTCTGAAAAAACGCGTTTATTTCGGGCTGAAAAACACGTTTTCAAAAGTGTGCTGTTACTGCCCCATAACTTACATGGGGTTGACCAAACTTGCAGAAACATGTTTATTTCTGCTGAAAATCACGTTTTGACACTTTCTGCACACTGGGGTTAAGAGCTGAGTGTGTGGGCTCTACTGAGTCTTGCAGTTACATAGGGATTCAGTTGTCTGAAAAAACGCGTTTATTTCGGGCTGAAAAACACGTTTTCAAAAGTGTGCTGTTACTGCCCCATAACTTACATGGGGTTGACCAAACTTGCAGAAACATGTTTATTTCTGCTGAAAATCACGTTTTGACACTTTCTGCACACTGGGGTTAAGAGCTGAGTGTGTGGGCTCTACTGAGTCTTGCAGTTACATAGGGATTCAGTTGTCTGAAAAAACGCGTTTATTTCGGGCTGAAAAACACGTTTTCAAAAGTGTGCTGTTACTTCCCCATAACTTACATGGGGGTGACCAAACTTGCAGAAACATGTTTATTTCTGCTGAAAAACACGTTTTGACACTTTCTGCACACTGGGGTTAAGAGCTGAGTGTGTGGGCTCTTTTGAGCCTTGCAGTTACATAGGGATTCAGTTGTCTGAAAAAACGCGTTTATTTCGGGCTGAAAAACACGTTTTCAAAAGTGTTCTGTTACTGCCCCATAACTTACATGGGGGTGACCAAACTTGCAGAAACATGTTTATTTCTGCTGAAAAACACGTTTTGACACTTTCTGCACACTGGGGTTAAGAGCTGAGTGTGTGGGCTCTTCTGAGTCTTGCAGTTACATAGGGATTCAGTTGTCTGAAAAAACGCGTTTATTTCGGGCTGAAAAACACGTTTTCAAAAGTGTGCTGTTACTGCCCCATAACTTACATGGGGTTGACCAAACTTGCAGAAACATGTTTATTTCTGCTGAAAATCACGTTTTGACACTTTCTGCACACTGGGGTTAAGAGCTGAGTGTGTGGGCTCTTTTGAGCCTTGCAGTTACATAGGGATTCAGTTGTCTGAAAAAACGCGTTTATTTCGGGCTGAAAAACACGTTTTCAAAAGTGTTCTGTTACTGCCCCATAACTTACATGGGGGTGACCAAACTTGCAGAAACATGTTTATTTCTGCTGAAAATCACGTTTTGACACTTTCTGCACACTGGGGTTAAGAGCTGAGTGTGTGGGCTCTACTGAGTCTTGCAGTTACATAGGGATTCAGTTGTCTGAAAAAACGCGTTTATTTCGGGCTGAAAAACACGTTTTCAAAAGTGTGCTGTTACTTCCCCATAACTTACATGGGGGTGACCAAACTTGCAGAAACATGTTTATTTCTGCTGAAAAACACGTTTTGACACTTTCTGCACACTGGGGTTAAGAGCTGAGTGTGTGGGCTCTTTTGAGCCTTGCAGTTACATAGGGGTTCAGTTGTCTGAAAAAACGCGTTTATTTCGGGCTGAAAAACACGTTTTCAAAAGTGTGCTGTTACTGCACCATAACTTACATGGGGGTGACCAAACTTGCAGAAACATGTTTATTTCTGCTGAAAAACACGTTTTGACACTTTCTGCACACTGGGGTTAAGAGCTGAGTGTGTGGGCTCTTTTGAGCCTTGCAGTTACATAGGGATTCAGTTGTCTGAAAAAACGTGTTTATTTCGGGCTGAAAAACACGTTTTCAAAAGTGTGCTGTTACTGCACCATAACTTACATGGGGGTGACCAAACTTGCAGAAACATGTTTATTTCTGCTGAAAAACACGTTTTGACACTTTCTGCACACTGGGGTTAAGAGCTGAGTGTGTGGGCTCTTTTGAGCCTTGCAGTTACATAGGGATTCAGTTGTCTGAAAAAACGTGTTTATTTCGGGCTGAAAAACACGTTTTCAAAAGTGTGCTGTTACTGCCCCATAACTTACATGGGGGTGACCAAACTTGCAGAAACATGTTTATTTCTGCTGAAAATCATGTTTTGACACTTTCTGCACACTGGGGTTAAGAGCTGAGTGTGTGGGCTCTTCTGAGTCTTGCAGTTACATAGGGATTCAGTTGTCTGAAAAAACGCGTTTATTTCGGGCTGAAAAACACGTTTTCAAAAGTGTGCTGTTACTGCCCCATAACTTACATGGGGGTGACCAAACTTGCAGAAACATGTTTATTTCTGCTGAAAATCATGTTTTGACACTTTCTGCACACTGGGGTTAAGAGCTGAGTGTGTGGGCTCTTTTGAGCCTTGCAGTTACAAAGGGATTCAGTTGTCTGAAAAAACGTGTTTATTTCGGGCTGAAAAACACGTTTTCAAAAGTGTGCTGTTACTGCACCATAACTTACATGGGGGTGACCAAACTTGCAGAAACATGTTTATTTCTGCTGAAAAACACGTTTTGACACTTTCTGCACACTGGGGTTAAGAGCTGAGTGTGTGGGCTCTTTTGAGCCTTGCAGTTACATAGGGATTCAGTTGTCTGAAAAAACGTGTTTATTTCGGGCTGAAAAACACGTTTTCAAAAGTGTGCTGTTACTGCCCCATAACTTACATGGGGGTGACCAAACTTGCAGAAACATGTTTATTTCTGCTGAAAAACAAGTTTTGACACTTTCTGCACACTGGAGTTAAGAGCTGAGTGTGTAGGCTCTTCTGAGTCTTGCAGTTACATAGGGATTCAGTTGTCTGAAAAAACGCGTTTATTTCGGGCTGAAAAACACATTTTCAAAAGTGTGCTGTTACTGCCCCATAACTTACATGGGGGTGACCAAACTTGCAGAAACATGTTTATTTCTGCTGAAAATCATGTTTTGACACTTTCTGCACACTGGGGTTAAGAGCTGAGTGTGTGGGCTCTTCTGAGTCTTGCAGTTACATAGGGATTCAGTTGTCTGAAAAAACGCGTTTATTTCGGGCTGAAAAACACGTTTTCAAAAGTGTGCTGTTACTGCCCCATAACTTACATGGGGGTGACCAAACTTGCAGAAACATGTTTATTTCTGCTGAAAATCATGTTTTGACACTTTCTGCACACTGGGGTTAAGAGCTGAGTGTGTGGGCTCTTCTGAGTCTTGCAGTTACATAGGGATTCAGTTGTCTGAAAAAACGCGTTTATTTCGGGCTGAAAAACACGTTTTCAAAAGTGTGCTGTTACTGCCCCATAACTTACATGGGGGTGACCAAACTTGCAGAAACATGTTTATTTCTGCTGAAAATCATGTTTTGACACTTTCTGCACACTGGGGTTAAGAGCTGAGTGTGTGGGCTCTTTTGAACCTTGCAGTTACAAAGGGATTCAGTTGTCTGAAAAAACGCGTTTATTTCGGGCTGAAAAACACGTTTTCAAAAGTGTGCTGTTACTGCCCCATAACTTACATGGGGGTGACCAAACTTGCAGAAACATGTTTATTTCTGCTGAAAATCATGTTTTGACACTTTCTGCACACTGGGGTTAAGAGCTGAGTGTGTGGGCTCTTCTGAGTCTTGCAGTTACATAGGGATTCAGTTGTCTGAAAAAACGCGTTTATTTCGGGCTGAAAAACACGTTTTCAAAAGTGTGCTGTTACTGCCCCATAACTTACATGGGGGTGACCAAACTTGCAGAAACATGTTTATTTCTGCTGAAAATCATGTTTTGACACTTTCTGCACACTGGGGTTAAGAGCTGAGTGTGTGGGCTCTTCTGAGTCTTGCAGTTACATAGGGATTCAGTTGTCTGAAAAAACGCGTTTATTTCGGGCTGAAAAACACGTTTTCAAAAGTGTGCTGTTACTGCCCCATAACTTACATGGGGGTGACCAAACTTGCAGAAACATGTTTATTTCTGCTGAAAATCATGTTTTGACACTTTCTGCACACTGGGGTTAAGAGCTGAGTGTGTGGGCTCTTTTGAACCTTGCAGTTACAAAGGGATTCAGTTGTCTGAAAAAACGCGTTTATTTCGGGCTGAAAAACACGTTTTCAAAAGTGTGCTGTTACTGCCCCATAACTTACATGGGGGTGACCAAACTTGCAGAAACATGTTTATTTCTGCTGAAAATCATGTTTTGACACTTTCTGCACACTGGGGTTAAGAGCTGAGTGTGTGGGCTCTTTTGAACCTTGCAGTTACAAAGGGATTCAGTTGTCTGAAAAAACGCGTTTATTTCGGGCTGAAAAACACGTTTTCAAAAGTGTGCTGTTACTGCCCCATAACTTACATGGGGGTGACCAAACTTGCAGAAACATGTTTATTTCTGCTGAAAATCATGTTTTGACACTTTCTGCACACTGGGGTTAAGAGCTGAGTGTGTGGGCTCTTTTGAGCCTTGCAGTTACAAAGGGATTCAGTTGTCTGAAAAAACGTGTTTATTTCGGGCTGAAAAACACGTTTTCAAAAGTGTGCTGTTACTGCCCCATAACTTACATGGGGGTGACCAAACTTGCAGAAACATGTTTATTTCTGCTGAAAAACAAGTTTTGACACTTTCTGCACACTGGAGTTAAGAGCTGAGTGTGTAGGCTCTTCTGAGTCTTGCAGTTACATAGGGATTCAGTTGTCTGAAAAAACGCGTTTATTTCGGGCTGAAAAACACGTTTTCAAAAGTGTGCTGTTACTTCCCCATAACTTACATGGGGGTGACCAAACTTGCAGAAACATGTTTATTTCTGATGAAAATCATGTTTTGACACTTTCTGCACACTGGGGTTAAGAGCTGAGTGTGTGGGCTCTTCTGAGTCTTGCAGTTACATAGGGATTCAGTTGTCTGAAAAAACGCGTTTATTTCGGGCTGAAAAACACGTTTTCAAAAGTGTGCTGTTACTGCCCCATAACTTACATGGGGGTGACCAAACTTGCAGAAACATGTTTATTTCTGCTGAAAATCATGTTTTGACACTTTCTGCACACTGGGGTTAAGAGCTGAGTGTGTGGGCTCTTCTGAGTCTTGCAGTTACATAGGGATTCAGTTGTCTGAAAAAACGCGTTTATTTCGGGCTGAAAAACACGTTTTCAAAAGTGTGCTGTTACTGCCCCATAACTTACATGGGGGTGACCAAACTTGCAGAAACATGTTTATTTCTGCTGAAAATCATGTTTTGACACTTTCTGCACACTGGGGTTAAGAGCTGAGTGTGTGGGCTCTTTTGAACCTTGCAGTTACAAAGGGATTCAGTTGTCTGAAAAAACGCGTTTATTTCGGGCTGAAAAACACGTTTTCAAAAGTGTGCTGTTACTGCCCCATAACTTACATGGGGGTGACCAAACTTGCAGAAACATGTTTATTTCTGCTGAAAATCATGTTTTGACACTTTCTGCACACTGGGATTAAGAGCTGAGTGTGTGGGCTCTTTTGAGCCTTGCAGTTACAAAGGGATTCAGTTGTCTGAAAAAACGCGTTTATTTCGGGCTGAAAAACACGTTTTCAAAAGTGTGCTGTTACTGCCCCATAACTTACATGGGGGTGACCAAACTTGCAGAAACATGTTTATTTCTGCTGAAAATCATGTTTTGACACTTTCTGCACACTGGGGTTAAGAGCTGAGTGTGTGGGCTCTTTTGAACCTTGCAGTTACAAAGGGATTCAGTTGTCTGAAAAAACGCGTTTATTTCGGGCTGAAAAACACGTTTTCAAAAGTGTGCTGTTACTGCCCCATAACTTACATGGGGGTGACCAAACTTGCAGAAACATGTTTATTTCTGCTGAAAAACACGTTTTGACACTTTCTGCACACTGGAGTTAAGAGCTGAGTGTGTGGGCTCTTCTGAGTCTTGCAGTTACATAGGGATTCAGTTGTCCGAAAAAACGCGTTTATTTCGGGCTGAAAAACACGTTTTCAAAAGTGTGCTGTTACTGCCCCATAACTTACATGGGGGTGACCAAACTTGCAGAAACATGTTTATTTCTGCTGAAAAACACGTTTTGAGACTTTCTGCACACTGGGGTTAAGAGCTGAGTGTGTGGGCTCTTCTGAGTCTTGCAGTTACATAGGGATTCAGTTGTCTGAAAAAACGCATTTATTTCGGGCTGAAAAACACGTTTTCAAAAGTGTGCTGTTACTGCCCCATAACTTACATGGGGTTGACCAAACTTGCAGAAACATGTTTATTTCTGCTGAAAATCACGTTTTGACACTTTCTGCACACTGGGGTTAAGAGCTGAGTGTGTGGGCTCTACTGAGTCTTGCAGTTACATAGGGATTCAGTTTTCTGAAAAAACGCGTTTATTTCGGGCTGAAAAACACGTTTTCAAAAGTGTGCTGTTACTTCCCCATAACTTACATGGGGGTGACCAAACTTGCAGAAACATGTTTATTTCTGCTGAAAAACACGTTTTGACACTTTCTGCACACTGGGGTTAAGAGCTGAGTGTGTGGGCTCTTCTGAGTCTTGCAGTTACATAGGGATTCAGTTGTCTGAAAAAACGCGTTTATTTCGGGCTGAAAAACACGTTTTCAAAAGCGTGCTGTTACTGCCCCATAACTTACATGGGGTTGACCAAACTTGCAGAAACATGTTTATTTCTGCTGAAAATCACGTTTTGACACTTTCTGCACACTGGGGTTAAGAGCTGAGTGTGTGGGCTCTACTGAGTCTTGCAGTTACATAGGGATTCAGTTGTCAGAAAAAACGCGTTTATTTCGGGCTGAAAAACACGTTTTCAAAAGTGTGCTGTTACTGCCCCATAACTTACATGGGGTTGACCAAACTTGCAGAAACATGTTTATTTCTGCTGAAAATCACGTTTTGACACTTTCTGCACACTGGGGTTAAGAGCTGAGTGTGTGGGCTCTACTGAGTCTTGCAGTTACATAGGGATTCAGTTGTCTGAAAAAACGCGTTTATTTCGGGCTGAAAAACACGTTTTCAAAAGTGTGCTGTTACTGCCCCATAACTTACATGGGGGTGACCAAACTTGCAGAAACATGTTTATTTCTGCTGAAAATCATGTTTTGACACTTTCTGCACACTGGGGTTAAGAGCTGAGTGTGTGGGCTCTTCTGAGTCTTGCAGTTACATAGGGATTCAGTTGTCTGAAAAAACGCGTTTATTTCGGGCTGAAAAACACGTTTTCAAAAGTGTGCTGTTACTGCCCCATAACTTACATGGGGGTGACCAAACTTGCAGAAACATGTTTATTTCTGCTGAAAATCATGTTTTGACACTTTCTGCACACTGGGGTTAAGAGCTGAGTGTGTGGGCTCTTCTGAGTCTTGCAGTTACATAGGGATTCAGTTGTCTGAAAAAACGCGTTTATTTCGGGCTGAAAAACACGTTTTCAAAAGTGTGCTGTTACTGCCCCATAACTTACATGGGGGTGACCAAACTTGCAGAAACATGTTTATTTCTGCTGAAAATCATGTTTTGACACTTTCTGCACACTGGGGTTAAGAGCTGAGTGTGTGGGCTCTTCTGAGTCTTGCAGTTACATAGGGATTCAGTTGTCTGAAAAAACGCGTTTATTTCGGGCTGAAAAACACGTTTTCAAAAGTGTGCTGTTACTGCCCCATAACTTACATGGGGGTGACCAAACTTGCAGAAACATGTTTATTTCTGCTGAAAATCATGTTTTGACACTTTCTGCACACTGGGGTTAAGAGCTGAGTGTGTGGGCTCTTTTGAACCTTGCAGTTACAAAGGGATTCAGTTGTCTGAAAAAACGCGTTTATTTCGGGCTGAAAAACACGTTTTCAAAAGTGTGCTGTTACTGCCCCATAACTTACATGGGGGTGACCAAACTTGCAGAAACATGTTTATTTCTGCTGAAAATCATGTTTTGACACTTTCTGCACACTGGGGTTAAGAGCTGAGTGTGTGGGCTCTTCTGAGTCTTGCAGTTACATAGGGATTCAGTTGTCTGAAAAAACGCGTTTATTTCGGGCTGAAAAACACGTTTTCAAAAGTGTGCTGTTACTGCCCCATAACTTACATGGGGGTGACCAAACTTGCAGAAACATGTTTATTTCTGCTGAAAATCATGTTTTGACACTTTCTGCACACTGGGGTTAAGAGCTGAGTGTGTGGGCTCTTCTGAGTCTTGCAGTTACATAGGGATTCAGTTGTCTGAAAAAACGCGTTTATTTCGGGCTGAAAAACACGTTTTCAAAAGTGTGCTGTTACTGCCCCATAACTTACATGGGGGTGACCAAACTTGCAGAAACATGTTTATTTCTGCTGAAAATCATGTTTTGACACTTTCTGCACACTGGGGTTAAGAGCTGAGTGTGTGGGCTCTTTTGAACCTTGCAGTTACAAAGGGATTCAGTTGTCTGAAAAAACGCGTTTATTTCGGGCTGAAAAACACGTTTTCAAAAGTGTGCTGTTACTGCCCCATAACTTACATGGGGGTGACCAAACTTGCAGAAACATGTTTATTTCTGCTGAAAATCATGTTTTGACACTTTCTGCACACTGGGGTTAAGAGCTGAGTGTGTGGGCTCTTTTGAACCTTGCAGTTACAAAGGGATTCAGTTGTCTGAAAAAACGCGTTTATTTCGGGCTGAAAAACACGTTTTCAAAAGTGTGCTGTTACTGCCCCATAACTTACATGGGGGTGACCAAACTTGCAGAAACATGTTTATTTCTGCTGAAAATCATGTTTTGACACTTTCTGCACACTGGGGTTAAGAGCTGAGTGTGTGGGCTCTTTTGAGCCTTGCAGTTACAAAGGGATTCAGTTGTCTGAAAAAACGTGTTTATTTCGGGCTGAAAAACACGTTTTCAAAAGTGTGCTGTTACTGCACCATAACTTACATGGGGGTGACCAAACTTGCAGAAACATGTTTATTTCTGCTGAAAAACACGTTTTGACACTTTCTGCACACTGGGGTTAAGAGCTGAGTGTGTGGGCTCTTTTGAGCCTTGCAGTTACATAGGGATTCAGTTGTCTGAAAAAACGTGTTTATTTCGGGCTGAAAAACACGTTTTCAAAAGTGTGCTGTTACTGCCCCATAACTTACATGGGGGTGACCAAACTTGCAGAAACATGTTTATTTCTGCTGAAAAACAAGTTTTGACACTTTCTGCACACTGGAGTTAAGAGCTGAGTGTGTAGGCTCTTCTGAGTCTTGCAGTTACATAGGGATTCAGTTGTCTGAAAAAACGCGTTTATTTCGGGCTGAAAAACACGTTTTCAAAAGTGTGCTGTTACTGCCCCATAACTTACATGGGGGTGACCAAACTTGCAGAAACATGTTTATTTCTGCTGAAAATCATGTTTTGACACTTTCTGCACACTGGGGTTAAGAGCTGAGTGTGTGGGCTCTTCTGAGTCTTGCAGTTACATAGGGATTCAGTTGTCTGAAAAAACGCGTTTATTTCGGGCTGAAAAACACGTTTTCAAAAGTGTGCTGTTACTGCCCCATAACTTACATGGGGGTGACCAAACTTGCAGAAACATGTTTATTTCTGCTGAAAATCATGTTTTGACACTTTCTGCACACTGGGGTTAAGAGCTGAGTGTGTGGGCTCTTCTGAGTCTTGCAGTTACATAGGGATTCAGTTGTCTGAAAAAACGCGTTTATTTCGGGCTGAAAAACACGTTTTCAAAAGTGTGCTGTTACTGCCCCATAACTTACATGGGGGTGACCAAACTTGCAGAAACATGTTTATTTCTGCTGAAAATCATGTTTTGACACTTTCTGCACACTGGGGTTAAGAGCTGAGTGTGTGGGCTCTTTTGAACCTTGCAGTTACAAAGGGATTCAGTTGTCTGAAAAAACGCGTTTATTTCGGGCTGAAAAACACGTTTTCAAAAGTGTGCTGTTACTGCCCCATAACTTACATGGGGGTGACCAAACTTGCAGAAACATGTTTATTTCTGCTGAAAATCATGTTTTGACACTTTCTGCACACTGGGATTAAGAGCTGAGTGTGTGGGCTCTTTTGAGCCTTGCAGTTACAAAGGGATTCAGTTGTCTGAAAAAACGCGTTTATTTCGGGCTGAAAAACACGTTTTCAAAAGTGTGCTGTTACTGCCCCATAACTTACATGGGGGTGACCAAACTTGCAGAAACATGTTTATTTCTGCTGAAAATCATGTTTTGACACTTTCTGCACACTGGGGTTAAGAGCTGAGTGTGTGGGCTCTTTTGAACCTTGCAGTTACAAAGGGATTCAGTTGTCTGAAAAAACGCGTTTATTTCGGGCTGAAAAACACGTTTTCAAAAGTGTGCTGTTACTGCCCCATAACTTACATGGGGGTGACCAAACTTGCAGAAACATGTTTATTTCTGCTGAAAAACACGTTTTGACACTTTCTGCACACTGGAGTTAAGAGCTGAGTGTGTGGGCTCTTCTGAGTCTTGCAGTTACATAGGGATTCAGTTGTCCGAAAAAACGCGTTTATTTCGGGCTGAAAAACACGTTTTCAAAAGTGTGCTGTTACTGCCCCATAACTTACATGGGGGTGACCAAACTTGCAGAAACATGTTTATTTCTGCTGAAAAACACGTTTTGAGACTTTCTGCACACTGGGGTTAAGAGCTGAGTGTGTGGGCTCTTCTGAGTCTTGCAGTTACATAGGGATTCAGTTGTCTGAAAAAACGCATTTATTTCGGGCTGAAAAACACGTTTTCAA
Source organism: Lepisosteus platostomus (assembly GCF_059453375.1). Classification (NCBI taxonomy): domain Eukaryota; kingdom Metazoa; phylum Chordata; class Actinopteri; order Semionotiformes; family Lepisosteidae; genus Lepisosteus; species Lepisosteus platostomus. The sequence continues at coordinate 42,235,345 of NC_142612.1, read as the reverse complement.
AAGTGTGCTGTTACTGCCCCATAACTTACATGGGGTTGACCAAACTTGCAGAAACATGTTTATTTCTGCTGAAAATCACGTTTTGACACTTTCTGCACACTGGGGTTAAGAGCTGAGTGTGTGGGCTCTACTGAGTCTTGCAGTTACATAGGGATTCAGTTTTCTGAAAAAACGCGTTTATTTCGGGCTGAAAAACACGTTTTCAAAAGTGTGCTGTTACTTCCCCATAACTTACATGGGGGTGACCAAACTTGCAGAAACATGTTTATTTCTGCTGAAAAACACGTTTTGACACTTTCTGCACACTGGGGTTAAGAGCTGAGTGTGTGGGCTCTTCTGAGTCTTGCAGTTACATAGGGATTCAGTTGTCTGAAAAAACGCGTTTATTTCGGGCTGAAAAACACGTTTTCAAAAGCGTGCTGTTACTGCCCCATAACTTACATGGGGTTGACCAAACTTGCAGAAACATGTTTATTTCTGCTGAAAATCACGTTTTGACACTTTCTGCACACTGGGGTTAAGAGCTGAGTGTGTGGGCTCTACTGAGTCTTGCAGTTACATAGGGATTCAGTTGTCAGAAAAAACGCGTTTATTTCGGGCTGAAAAACACGTTTTCAAAAGTGTGCTGTTACTGCCCCATAACTTACATGGGGTTGACCAAACTTGCAGAAACATGTTTATTTCTGCTGAAAATCACGTTTTGACACTTTCTGCACACTGGGGTTAAGAGCTGAGTGTGTGGGCTCTACTGAGTCTTGCAGTTACATAGGGATTCAGTTGTCTGAAAAAACGCGTTTATTTCGGGCTGAAAAACACGTTTTCAAAAGTGTGCTGTTACTGCCCCATAACTTACATGGGGGTGACCAAACTTGCAGAAACATGTTTATTTCTGCTGAAAATCATGTTTTGACACTTTCTGCACACTGGGGTTAAGAGCTGAGTGTGTGGGCTCTTCTGAGTCTTGCAGTTACATAGGGATTCAGTTGTCTGAAAAAACGCGTTTATTTCGGGCTGAAAAACACGTTTTCAAAAGTGTGCTGTTACTGCCCCATAACTTACATGGGGGTGACCAAACTTGCAGAAACATGTTTATTTCTGCTGAAAATCATGTTTTGACACTTTCTGCACACTGGGGTTAAGAGCTGAGTGTGTGGGCTCTTTTGAGCCTTGCAGTTACAAAGGGATTCAGTTGTCTGAAAAAACGCGTTTATTTCGGGCTGAAAAACACGTTTTCAAAAGTGTGCTGTTACTGCCCCATAACTTACATGGGGGTGACCAAACTTGCAGAAACATGTTTATTTCTGCTGAAAAACACGTTTTGACACTTTCTGCACACTGGGGTTAAGAGCTGAGTGTGTGGGCTCTTCTGAGTCTTGCAGTTACATAGGGATTCAGTTGTCTGAAAAAACGCGTTTATTTCGGGCTGAAAAACACGTTTTCAAAAGTGTGCTGTTACTGCCCCATAACTTACATGGGGTTGACCAAACTTGCAGAAACATGTTTATTTCTGCTGAAAATCACGTTTTGACACTTTCTGCACACTGGGGTTAAGAGCTGAGTGTGTGGGCTCTTTTGAGCCTTGCAGTTACATAGGGATTCAGTTGTCTGAAAAAACGCGTTTATTTCGGGCTGAAAAACACCTTTTCAAAAGTGTTCTGTTTCTGCCCCATAACTTACATGGGGGTGACCAAACTTGCAGAAACATGTTTATTTCTGCTGAAAAACACGTTTTGACACTTTCTGCACACTGGGGTTAAGAGCTGAGTGTGTGGGCTCTTCTGAGTCTTGCAGTTACATAGGGATTCAGTTGTCTGAAACAACGCGTTTATTTCGGGCTGAAAAACACGTTTTCAAAAGTGTGCTGTTACTGCCCCATAACTTACATGGGGTTGACCAAACTTGCAGAAACATGTTTATTTCTGCTGAAAATCACGTTTTGACACTTTCTGCACACTGGGGTTAAGAGCTGAGTGTGTGGGCTCTTTTGAGCCTTGCAGTTACATAGGGATTCAGTTGTCTGAAAAAACGCGTTTATTTCGGGCTGAAAAACACCTTTTCAAAAGTGTTCTGTTTCTGCCCCATAACTTACATGGGGGTGACCAAACTTGCAGAAACATGTTTATTTCTGCTGAAAAACACGTTTTGACACTTTCTGCAAACTGGGGTTAAGAGCTGAGTGTGTGGGCTCTTCTGAGTCTTGCAGTTACATAGGGATTCAGTTGTCTGAAAAAACGCGTTTATTTCGGGCTGAAAAACACGTTTTCAAAAGTGTGCTGTTACTGCCCCATAACTTACATGGGGTTGACCAAACTTGCAGAAACATGTTTATTTCTGCTGAAAATCACGTTTTGACACTTTCTGCACACTGGGGTTAAGAGCTGAGTGTGTGGGCTCTACTGAGTCTTGCAGTTACATAGGGATTCAGTTGTCTGAAAAAACGCGTTTATTTCGGGCTGAAAAACACGTTTTCAAAAGTGTGCTGTTACTTCCCCATAACTTACATGGGGGTGACCAAACTTGCAGAAACATGTTTATTTCTGCTGAAAAACACGTTTTGACACTTTCTGCACACTGGGGTTAAGAGCTGAGTGTGTGGGCTCTTCTGAGTCTTGCAGTTACATAGGGATTCAGTTGTCTGAAAAAACGCGTTTATTTCGGGCTGAAAAACACGTTTTCAAAAGTGTGCTGTTACTGCCCCATAACTTACATGGGGTTGACCAAACTTGCAGAAACATGTTTATTTCTGCTGAAAATCACGTTTTGACACTTTCTGCACACTGGGGTTAAGAGCTGAGTGTGTGGGCTCTACTGAGTCTTGCAGTTACATAGGGATTCAGTTGTCTGAAAAAACGCGTTTATTTCGGGCTGAAAAACACGTTTTCAAAAGTGTGCTGTTACTTCCCCATAACTTACATGGGGGTGACCAAACTTGCAGAAACATGTTTATTTCTGCTGAAAAACACGTTTTGACACTTTCTGCACACTGGGGTTAAGAGCTGAGTGTGTGGGCTCTTTTGAGCCTTGCAGTTACATAGGGATTCAGTTGTCTGAAAAAACGCGTTTATTTCGGGCTGAAAAACACGTTTTCAAAAGTGTTCTGTTACTGCCCCATAACTTACATGGGGGTGACCAAACTTGCAGAAACATGTTTATTTCTGCTGAAAAACACGTTTTGACACTTTCTGCACACTGGGGTTAAGAGCTGAGTGTGTGGGCTCTTCTGAGTCTTGCAGTTACATAGGGATTCAGTTGTCTGAAAAAACGCGTTTATTTCGGGCTTAAAAACACGTTTTCAAAAGTGTGCTGTTACTGCCCCATAACTTACATGGGGTTGACCAAACTTGCAGAAACATGTTTATTTCTGCTGAAAATCACGTTTTGACACTTTCTGCACACTGGGGTTAAGAGCTGAGTGTGTGGGCTCTTTTGAGCCTTGCAGTTACATAGGGATTCAGTTGTCTGAAAAAACGCGTTTATTTCGGGCTGAAAAACACGTTTTCAAAAGTGTTCTGTTACTGCCCCATAACTTACATGGGGGTGACCAAACTTGCAGAAACATGTTTATTTCTGCTGAAAAACACGTTTTGACACTTTCTGCACACTGGGGTTAAGAGCTGAGTGTGTGGGCTCTTTTGAGCCTTGCAGTTACATAGGGATTCAGTTGTCTGAAAAAACGTGTTTATTTCGGGCTGAAAAACACGTTTTCAAAAGTGTGCTGTTACTGCACCATAACTTACATGGGGGTGACCAAACTTGCAGAAACATGTTTATTTCTGCTGAAAAACACGTTTTGACACTTTCTGCACACTGGGGTTAAGAGCTGAGTGTGTGGGCTCTTTTGAGCCTTGCAGTTACATAGGGATTCAGTTGTCTGAAAAAACGTGTTTATTTCGGGCTGAAAAACACGTTTTCAAAAGTGTGCTGTTACTGCCCCATAACTTACATGGGGGTGACCAAACTTGCAGAAACATGTTTATTTCTGCTGAAAATCATGTTTTGACACTTTCTGCACACTGGGGTTAAGAGCTGAGTGTGTGGGCTCTTCTGAGTCTTGCAGTTACATAGGGATTCAGTTGTCTGAAAAAACGCGTTTATTTCGGGCTGAAAAACACGTTTTCAAAAGTGTGCTGTTACTGCCCCATAACTTACATGGGGGTGACCAAACTTGCAGAAACATGTTTATTTCTGCTGAAAATCATGTTTTGACACTTTCTGCACACTGGGGTTAAGAGCTGAGTGTGTGGGCTCTTCTGAGTCTTGCAGTTACATAGGGATTCAGTTGTCTGAAAAAACGCGTTTATTTCGGGCTGAAAAACACGTTTTCAAAAGTGTGCTGTTACTGCCCCATAACTTACATGGGGGTGACCAAACTTGCAGAAACATGTTTATTTCTGCTGAAAATCATGTTTTGACACTTTCTGCACACTGGGGTTAAGAGCTGAGTGTGTGGGCTCTTTTGAGCCTTGCAGTTACAAAGGGATTCAGTTGTCTGAAAAAACGTGTTTATTTCGGGCTGAAAAACACGTTTTCAAAAGTGTGCTGTTACTGCACCATAACTTACATGGGGGTGACCAAACTTGCAGAAACATGTTTATTTCTGCTGAAAAACACGTTTTGACACTTTCTGCACACTGGAGTTAAGAGCTGAGTGTGTAGGCTCTTCTGAGTCTTGCAGTTACATAGGGATTCAGTTGTCTGAAAAAACGCGTTTATTTCGGGCTGAAAAACACGTTTTCAAAAGTGTGCTGTTACTGCCCCATAACTTACATGGGGGTGACCAAACTTGCAGAAACATGTTTATTTCTGCTGAAAATCATGTTTTGACACTTTCTGCACACTGGGGTTAAGAGCTGAGTGTGTGGGCTCTTCTGAGTCTTGCAGTTACATAGGGATTCAGTTGTCTGAAAAAACGCGTTTATTTCGGGCTGAAAAACACGTTTTCAAAAGTGTGCTGTTACTGCCCCATAACTTACATGGGGGTGACCAAACTTGCAGAAACATGTTTATTTCTGCTGAAAATCATGTTTTGACACTTTCTGCACACTGGGGTTAAGAGCTGAGTGTGTGGGCTCTTCTGAGTCTTGCAGTTACATAGGGATTCAGTTGTCTGAAAAAACGCGTTTATTTCGGGCTGAAAAACACGTTTTCAAAAGTGTGCTGTTACTGCCCCATAACTTACATGGGGGTGACCAAACTTGCAGAAACATGTTTATTTCTGCTGAAAATCATGTTTTGACACTTTCTGCACACTGGGGTTAAGAGCTGAGTGTGTGGGCTCTTTTGAACCTTGCAGTTACAAAGGGATTCAGTTGTCTGAAAAAACGCGTTTATTTCGGGCTGAAAAACACGTTTTCAAAAGTGTGCTGTTACTGCCCCATAACTTACATGGGGGTGACCAAACTTGCAGAAACATGTTTATTTCTGCTGAAAAACACGTTTTGACACTTTCTGCACACTGGGGTTAAGAGCTGAGTGTGTGGGCTCTTCTGAGTCTTGCAGTTACATAGGGATTCAGTTGTCTGAAAAAACGCGTTTATTTCGGGCTGAAAAACACGTTTTCAAAAGTGTGCTGTTACTGCCCCATAACTTACATGGGGGTGACCAAACTTGCAGAAACATGTTTATTTCTGGTGAAAATCATGTTTTGACACTTTCTGCACACTGGGATTAAGAGCTGAGTGTGTGGGCTCTTTTGAGCCTTGCAGTTACAAAGGGATTCAGTTGTCTGAAAAAACGCGTTTATTTCGGGCTGAAAAACACGTTTTCAAAAGTGTGCTGTTACTGCCCCATAACTTACATGGGGGTGACCAAACTTGCAGAAACATGTTTATTTCTGCTGAAAAACACGTTTTGACACTTTCTGCACACTGGGGTTAAGAGCTGAGTGTGTGGGCTCTTCTGAGTCTTGCAGTTACATAGGGATTCAGTTGTCTGAAAAAACGCATTTATTTCGGGCTGAAAAACACGTTTTCAAAAGTGTGCTGTTACTGCCCCATAACTTACATGGGGTTGACCAAACTTGCAGAAACATGTTTATTTCTGCTGAAAATCACGTTTTGACACTTTCTGCACACTGGGGTTAAGAGCTGAGTGTGTGGGCTCTTTTGAGCCTTGCAGTTACATAGGGATTCAGTTGTCTGAAAAAACGCGTTTATTTCGGGCTGAAAAACACGTTTTCAAAAGTGTTCTGTTACTGCCCCATAACTTACATGGGGGTGACCAAACTTGCAGAAACATGTTTATTTCTGCTGAAAATCACGTTTTGACACTTTCTGCACACTGGGGTTAAGAGCTGAGTGTGTGGGCTCTTCTGAGTCTTGCAGTTACATAGGGATTCAGTTGTCTGAAAAAACGCGTTTATTTCGGGCTGAAAAACACGTTTTCAAAAGTGTGCTGTTACTGCCCCATAACTTACATGGGGTTGACCAAACTTGCAGAAACATGTTTATTTCTGCTGAAAATCACGTTTTGACACTTTCTGCACACTGGGGTTAAGAGCTGAGTGTGTGGGCTCTACTGAGTCTTGCAGTTACATAGGGATTCAGTTGTCTGAAAAAACGCGTTTATTTCGGGCTGAAAAACACGTTTTCAAAAGTGTGCTGTTACTGCCCCATAACTTACATGGGGGTGACCAAACTTGCAGAAACATGTTTATTTCTGCTGAAAAACACGTTTTGACACTTTCTGCACACTGGAGTTAAGAGCTGAGTGTGTGGGCTCTTCTGAGTCTTGCAGTTACATAGGGATTCAGTTGTCTGAAAAAACGCGTTTATTTCGGGCTGAAAAACACGTTTTCAAAAGTGTGCTGTTACTGCCCCATAACTTACATGGGGGTGACCAAACTTGCAGAAACATGTTTATTTCTGCTGAAAAACACGTTTTGAGACTTTCTGCACACTGGGGTTAAGAGCTGAGTGTGTGGGCTCTTCTGAGTCTTGCAGTTACATAGGGATTCAGTTGTCTGAAAAAACGCATTTATTTCGGGCTGAAAAACACGTTTTCAAAAGTGTGCTGTTACTGCCCCATAACTTACATGGGGTTGACCAAACTTGCAGAAACATGTTTATTTCTGCTGAAAATCACGTTTTGACACTTTCTGCACACTGGGGTTAAGAGCTGAGTGTGTGGGCTCTTTTGAGCCTTGCAGTTACATAGGGATTCAGTTGTCTGAAAAAACGCGTTTATTTCGGGCTGAAAAACACGTTTTCAAAAGTGTTCTGTTTCTGCCCCATAACTTACATGGGGGTGACCAAACTTGCAGAAACATGTTTATTTCTGCTGAAAATCACGTTTTGACACTTTCTGCACACTGGGGTTAAGAGCTGAGTGTGTGGGCTCTTCTGAGTCTTGCAGTTACATAGGGATTCAGTTGTCTGAAAAAACGCGTTTATTTCGAGCTGAAAAACACGTTTTCAAAAGTGTGCTGTTACTGCCCCATAACTTACATGGGGTTGACCAAACTTGCAGAAACATGTTTATTTCTGCTGAAAATCACGTTTTGACACTTTCTGCACACTGGGGTTAAGAGCTGAGTGTGTGGGCTCTACTGAGTCTTGCAGTTACATAGGGATTCAGTTGTCTGAAAAAACGCGTTTATTTCGGGCTGAAAAACACGTTTTCAAAAGTGTGCTGTTACTGCCCCATAACTTACATGGGGGTGACCAAACTTGCAGAAACATGTTTATTTCTGCTGAAAAACACGTTTTGACACTTTCTGCACACTGGAGTTAAGAGCTGAGTGTGTGGGCTCTTCTGAGTCTTGCAGTTACATAGGGATTCAGTTGTCTGAAAAAACGCGTTTATTTCGGGCTGAAAAACACGTTTTCAAAAGTGTGCTGTTACTGCCCCATAACTTACATGGGGGTGACCAAACTTGCAGAAACATGTTTATTTCTGCTGAAAAACACGTTTTGACACTTTCTGCACACTGGGGTTAAGAGCTGAGTGTGTGGGCTCTTCTGAGTCTTGCAGTTACATAGGGATTCAGTTGTCTGAAAAAACGCGTTTATTTCGGGCTGAAAAACACGTTTTCAAAAGTGTGCTGTTACTGCCCCATAACTTACATGGGGTTGACCAAACTTGCAGAAACATGTTTATTTCTGCTGAAAATCACGTTTTGACACTTTCTGCACACTGGGGTTAAGAGCTGAGTGTGTGGGCTCTACTGAGTCTTGCAGTTACATAGGGATTCAGTTGTCTGAAAAAACGCGTTTTTTTCGGGCTGAAAAACACGTTTTCAAAAGTGTGCTGTTACTGCCCCATAACTTACATGGGGTTGACCAAACTTGCAGAAACATGTTTATTTCTGCTGAAAATCACGTTTTGACACTTTCTGCACACTGGGGTTAAGAGCTGAGTGTGTGGGCTCTACTGAGTCTTGCAGTTACATAGGGATTCAGTTGTCTGAAAAAACGCGTTTATTTCGGGCTGAAAAACACGTTTTCAAAAGTGTGCTGTTACTGCCCCATAACTTACATGGGGGTGACCAAACTTGCAGAAACATGTTTATTTCTGCTGAAAATCATGTTTTGACACTTTCTGCACACTGGGGTTAAGAGCTGAGTGTGTGCGCTCTTCTGAGTCTTGCAGTTACATAGGGATTCAGTTGTCTGAAAAAACGCGTTTATTTCGGGCTGAAAAACACGTTTTCAAAAGTGTGCTGTTACTGCCCCATAACTTACATGGGGGTGACCAAACTTGCAGAAACATGTTTATTTCTGCTGAAAATCATGTTTTGACACTTTCTGCACACTGGGGTTAAGAGCTGAGTGTGTGGGCTCTTTTGAGCCTTGCAGTTACAAAGGGATTCAGTTGTCTGAAAAAACGCGTTTATTTCGGGCTGAAAAACACGTTTTCAAAAGTGTGCTGTTACTGCCCCATAACTTACATGGGGGTGACCAAACTTGCAGAAACATGTTTATTTCTGCTGAAAAACACGTTTTGACACTTTCTGCACACTGGGGTTAAGAGCTGAGTGTGTGGGCTCTTCTGAGTCTTGCAGTTACATAGGGATTCAGTTGTCTGAAAAAACGCGTTTATTTCGGGCTGAAAAACACGTTTTCAAAAGTGTGCTGTTACTGCCCCATAACTTACATGGGGTTGACCAAACTTGCAGAAACATGTTTATTTCTGCTGAAAATCACGTTTTGACACTTTCTGCACACTGGGGTTAAGAGCTGAGTGTGTGGGCTCTTTTGAGCCTTGCAGTTACATAGGGATTCAGTTGTCTGAAAAAACGCGTTTATTTCGGGCTGAAAAACACGTTTTCAAAAGTGTTCTGTTACTGCCCCATAACTTACATGGGGGTGACCAAACTTGCAGAAACATGTTTATTTCTGCTGAAAAACACGTTTTGACACTTTCTGCACACTGGGGTTAAGAGCTGAGTGTGTGGGCTCTTCTGAGTCTTGCAGTTACATAGGGATTCAGTTGTCTGAAAAAACGCGTTTATTTCGGGCTGAAAAACACGTTTTCAAAAGTGTGCTGTTACTGCCCCATAACTTACATGGGGTTGACCAAACTTGCAGAAACATGTTTATTTCTGCTGAAAATCACGTTTTGACACTTTCTGCACACTGGGGTTAAGAGCTGAGTGTGTGGGCTCTACTGAGTCTTGCAGTTACATAGGGATTCAGTTGTCTGAAAAAACGCGTTTATTTCGGGCTGAAAAACACGTTTTCAAAAGTGTGCTGTTACTTCCCCATAACTTACATGGGGGTGACCAAACTTGCAGAAACATGTTTATTTCTGCTGAAAAACACGTTTTGACACTTTCTGCACACTGGGGTTAAGAGCTGAGTGTGTGGGCTCTTCTGAGTCTTGCAGTTACATAGGGATTCAGTTGTCTGAAAAAACGCGTTTATTTCGGGCTGAAAAACACGTTTTCAAAAGTGTGCTGTTACTGCCCCATAACTTACATGGGGTTGACCAAACTTGCAGAAACATGTTTATTTCTGCTGAAAATCACGTTTTGACACTTTCTGCACACTGGGGTTAAGAGCTGAGTGTGTGGGCTCTACTGAGTCTTGCAGTTACATAGGGATTCAGTTGTCTGAAAAAACGCGTTTATTTCGGGCTGAAAAACACGTTTTCAAAAGTGTGCTGTTACTTCCCCATAACTTACATGGGGTTGACCAAACTTGCAGAAACATGTTTATTTCTGCTGAAAAACACGTTTTGACACTTTCTGCACACTGGGGTTAAGAGCTGAGTGTGTGGGCTCTTTTGAGCCTTGCAGTTACATAGGGATTCAGTTGTCTGAAAAAACGCGTTTATTTCGGGCTGAAAAACACGTTTTCAAAAGTGTTCTGTTACTGCCCCATAACTTACATGGGGGTGACCAAACTTGCAGAAACATGTTTATTTCTGCTGAAAAACACGTTTTGACACTTTCTGCACACTGGGGTTAAGAGCTGAGTGTGTGGGCTCTTCTGAGTCTTGCAGTTACATAGGGATTCAGTTGTCTGAAAAAACGCGTTTATTTCGGGCTGAAAAACACGTTTTCAAAAGTGTGCTGTTACTGCCCCATAACTTACATGGGGGTGACCAAACTTGCAGAAACATGTTTATTTCTGCTGAAAAACACGTTTTGACACTTTCTGCACACTGGGGTTAAGAGCTGAGTGTGTGGGCTCTTTTGAGCCTTGCAGTTACATAGGGATTCAGTTGTCTGAAAAAACGCGTTTATTTCGGGCTGAAAAACACGTTTTCAAAAGTGTGCTGTTACTGCACCATAACTTACATGGGGGTGACCAAACTTGCAGAAACATGTTTATTTCTGCTGAAAAACACGTTTTGACACTTTCTGCACACTGGGGTTAAGAGCTGAGTGTGTGGGCTCTTTTGAGCCTTGCAGTTACATAGGGATTCAGTTGTCTGAAAAAACGTGTTTATTTCGGGCTGAAAAACACGTTTTCAAAAGTGTGCTGTTACTGCACCATAACTTACATGGGGGTGACCAAACTTGCAGAAACATGTTTATTTCTGCTGAAAAACACGTTTTGACACTTTCTGCACACTGGGGTTAAGAGCTGAGTGTGTGGGCTCTTTTGAGCCTTGCAGTTACATAGGGATTCAGTTGTCTGAAAAAACGTGTTTATTTCGGGCTGAAAAACACGTTTTCAAAAGTGTGCTGTTACTGCCCCATAACTTACATGGGGGTGACCAAACTTGCAGAAACATGTTTATTTCTGCTGAAAAACACGTTTTGACACTTTCTGCACACTGGAGTTAAGAGCTGAGTGTGTAGGCTCTTCTGAGTCTTGCAGTTACATAGGGATTCAGTTGTCTGAAAAAACGCGTTTATTTCGGGCTGAAAAACACGTTTTCAAAAGTGTGCTGTTACTGCCCCATAACTTACATGGGGGTGACCAAACTTGCAGAAACATGTTTATTTCTGCTGAAAATCATGTTTTGACACTTTCTGCACACTGGGGTTAAGAGCTGAGTGTGTGGGCTCTTCTGAGTCTTGCAGTTACATAGGGATTCAGTTGTCTGAAAAAACGCGTTTATTTCGGGCTGAAAAACACGTTTTCAAAAGTGTGCTGTTACTGCCCCATAACTTACATGGGGGTGACCAAACTTGCAGAAACATGTTTATTTCTGCTGAAAATCATGTTTTGACACTTTCTGCACACTGGGGTTAAGAGCTGAGTGTGTGGGCTCTTCTGAGTCTTGCAGTTACATAGGGATTCAGTTGTCTGAAAAAACGCGTTTATTTCGGGCTGAAAAACACGTTTTCAAAAGTGTGCTGTTACTGCCCCATAACTTACATGGGGGTGACCAAACTTGCAGAAACATGTTTATTTCTGCTGAAAATCATGTTTTGACACTTTCTGCACACTGGGGTTAAGAGCTGAGTGTGTGGGCTCTTTTGAGCCTTGCAGTTACAAAGGGATTCAGTTGTCTGAAAAAACGTGTTTATTTCGGGCTGAAAAACACGTTTTCAAAAGTGTGCTGTTACTGCACCATAACTTACATGGGGGTGACCAAACTTGCAGAAACATGTTTATTTCTGCTGAAAAACACGTTTTGACACTTTCTGCACACTGGGGTTAAGAGCTGAGTGTGTGGGCTCTTTTGAGCCTTGCAGTTACATAGGGATTCAGTTGTCTGAAAAAACGTGTTTATTTCGGGCTGAAAAACACGTTTTAAAAAGTGTGCTGTTACTGCCCCATAACTTACATGGGGGTGACCAAACTTGCAGAAACATGTTTATTTCTGCTGAAAAACAAGTTTTGACACTTTCTGCACACTGGAGTTAAGAGCTGAGTGTGTAGGCTCTTCTGAGTCTTGCAGTTACATAGGGATTCAGTTGTCTGAAAAAACGCGTTTATTTCGGGCTGAAAAACACGTTTTCAAAAGTGTGCTGTTACTGCCCCATAACTTACATGGGGTGACCAAACTTGCAGAAACATGTTTATTTCTGCTGAAAATCATGTTTTGACACTTTCTGCACACTGGGGTTAAGAGCTGAGTGTGTGGGCTCTTCTGAGTCTTGCAGTTACATAGGGATTCAGTTGTCTGAAAAAACGCGTTTATTTCGGGCTGAAAAACACGTTTTCAAAAGTGTGCTGTTACTGCCCCATAACTTACATGGGGGTGACCAAACTTGCAGAAACATGTTTATTTCTGCTGAAAATCATGTTTTGACACTTTCTGCACACTGGGGTTAAGAGCTGAGTGTGTGGGCTCTTCTGAGTCTTGCAGTTACATAGGGATTCAGTTGTCTGAAAAAACGCGTTTATTTCGGGCTGAAAAACACGTTTTCAAAAGTGTGCTGTTACTGCCCCATAACTTACATGGGGGTGACCAAACTTGCAGAAACATGTTTATTTCTGCTGAAAATCATGTTTTGACACTTTCTGCACACTGGGGTTAAGAGCTGAGTGTGTGGGCTCTTTTGAACCTTGCAGTTACAAAGGGATTCAGTTGTCTGAAAAAACGCGTTTATTTCGGGCTGAAAAACACCTTTTCAAAAGTGTTCTGTTTCTGCCCCATAACTTACATGGGGGTGACCAAACTTGCAGAAACATGTTTATTTCTGCTGAAAAACACGTTTTGACACTTTCTGCACACTGGGGTTAAGAGCTGAGTGTGTGGGCTCTTCTGAGTCTTGCAGTTACATAGGGATTCAGTTGTCTGAAAAAACGCGTTTATTTCGGGCTGAAAAACACGTTTTCAAAAGTGTGCTGTTACTGCCCCATAACTTACATGGGGTTGACCAAACTTGCAGAAACATGTTTATTTCTGCTGAAAATCACGTTTTGACACTTTCTGCACACTGGGGTTAAGAGCTGAGTGTGTGGGCTCTTTTGAGCCTTGCAGTTACATAGGGATTCAGTTGTCTGAAAAAACGCGTTTATTTCGGGCTGAAAAACACCTTTTCAAAAGTGTTCTGTTTCTGCCCCATAACTTACATGGGGGTGACCAAACTTGCAGAAACATGTTTATTTCTGCTGAAAAACACGTTTTGACACTTTCTGCAAACTGGGGTTAAGAGCTGAGTGTGTGGGCTCTTCTGAGTCTTGCAGTTACATAGGGATTCAGTTGTCTGAAAAAACGCGTTTATTTCGAGCTGAAAAACACGTTTTCAAAAGTGTGCTGTTACTGCCCCATAACTTACATGGGGTTGACCAAACTTGCAGAAACATGTTTATTTCTGCTGAAAATCACGTTTTGACACTTTCTGCACACTGGGGTTAAGAGCTGAGTGTGTGGGCTCTACTGAGTCTTGCAGTTACATAGGGATTCAGTTGTCTGAAAAAACGCGTTTATTTCGGGCTGAAAAACACGTTTTCAAAAGTGTGCTGTTACTTCCCCATAACTTACATGGGGGTGACCAAACTTGCAGAAACATGTTTATTTCTGCTGAAAAACACGTTTTGACACTTTCTGCACACTGGGGTTAAGAGCTGAGTGTGTGGGCTCTTTTGAGCCTTGCAGTTACATAGGGATTCAGTTGTCTGAAAAAACGCGTTTATTTCGGGCTGAAAAACACGTTTTCAAAAGTGTTCTGTTACTGCCCCATAACTTACATGGGGGTGACCAAACTTGCAGAAACATGTTTATTTCTGCTGAAAAACACGTTTTGACACTTTCTGCACACTGGGGTTAAGAGCTGAGTGTGTGGGCTCTTCTGAGTCTTGCAGTTACATAGGGATTCAGTTGTCTGAAAAAACGCGTTTATTTCGGGCTGAAAAACACGTTTTCAAAAGTGTGCTGTTACTGCCCCATAACTTACATGGGGTTGACCAAACTTGCAGAAACATGTTTATTTCTGCTGAAAATCACGTTTTGACACTTTCTGCACACTGGGGTTAAGAGCTGAGTGTGTGGGCTCTTTTGAGCCTTGCAGTTACATAGGGATTCAGTTGTCTGAAAAAACGCGTTTATTTCGGGCTGAAAAACACGTTTTCAAAAGTGTTCTGTTACTGCCCCATAACTTACATGGGGGTGACCAAACTTGCAGAAACATGTTTATTTCTGCTGAAAATCACGTTTTGACACTTTCTGCACACTGGGGTTAAGAGCTGAGTGTGTGGGCTCTACTGAGTCTTGCAGTTACATAGGGATTCAGTTGTCTGAAAAAACGCGTTTATTTCGGGCTGAAAAACACGTTTTCAAAAGTGTGCTGTTACTTCCCCATAACTTACATGGGGGTGACCAAACTTGCAGAAACATGTTTATTTCTGCTGAAAAACACGTTTTGACACTTTCTGCACACTGGGGTTAAGAGCTGAGTGTGTGGGCTCTTTTGAGCCTTGCAGTTACATAGGGATTCAGTTGTCTGAAAAAACGCGTTTATTTCGGGCTGAAAAACACGTTTTCAAAAGTGTGCTGTTACTGCACCATAACTTACATGGGGGTGACCAAACTTGCAGAAACATGTTTATTTCTGCTGAAAAACACGTTTTGACACTTTCTGCACACTGGGGTTAAGAGCTGAGTGTGTGGGCTCTTTTGAGCCTTGCAGTTACATAGGGATTCAGTTGTCTGAAAAAACGTGTTTATTTCGGGCTGAAAAACACGTTTTCAAAAGTGTGCTGTTACTGCCCCATAACTTACATGGGGGTGACCAAACTTGCAGAAACATGTTTATTTCTGCTGAAAAACACGTTTTGACACTTTCTGCACACTGGAGTTAAGAGCTGAGTGTGTAGGCTCTTCTGAGTCTTGCAGTTACATAGGGATTCAGTTGTCTGAAAAAACGCGTTTATTTCGGGCTGAAAAACACGTTTTCAAAAGTGTGCTGTTACTGCCCCATAACTTACATGGGGGTGACCAAACTTGCAGAAACATGTTTATTTCTGCTGAAAATCATGTTTTGACACTTTCTGCACACTGGGGTTAAGAGCTGAGTGTGTGGGCTCTTCTGAGTCTTGCAGTTACATAGGGATTCAGTTGTCTGAAAAAACGCGTTTATTTCGGGCTGAAAAACACGTTTTCAAAAGTGTGCTGTTACTGCCCCATAACTTACATGGGGGTGACCAAACTTGCAGAAACATGTTTATTTCTGCTGAAAATCATGTTTTGACACTTTCTGCACACTGGGGTTAAGAGCTGAGTGTGTGGGCTCTTTTGAGCCTTGCAGTTACAAAGGGATTCAGTTGTCTGAAAAAACGTGTTTATTTCGGGCTGAAAAACACGTTTTCAAAAGTGTGCTGTTACTGCACCATAACTTACATGGGGGTGACCAAACTTGCAGAAACATGTTTATTTCTGCTGAAAAACACGTTTTGACACTTTCTGCACACTGGGGTTAAGAGCTGAGTGTGTGGGCTCTTTTGAGCCTTGCAGTTACATAGGGATTCAGTTGTCTGAAAAAACGTGTTTATTTCGGGCTGAAAAACACGTTTTCAAAAGTGTGCTGTTACTGCCCCATAACTTACATGGGGGTGACCAAACTTGCAGAAACATGTTTATTTCTGCTGAAAAACAAGTTTTGACACTTTCTGCACACTGGAGTTAAGAGCTGAGTGTGTAGGCTCTTCTGAGTCTTGCAGTTACATAGGGATTCAGTTGTCTGAAAAAACGCGTTTATTTCGGGCTGAAAAACACGTTTTCAAAAGTGTGCTGTTACTGCCCCATAACTTACATGGGGGTGACCAAACTTGCAGAAACATGTTTATTTCTGCTGAAAATCATGTTTTGACACTTTCTGCACACTGGGGTTAAGAGCTGAGTGTGTGGGCTCTTCTGAGTCTTGCAGTTACATAGGGATTCAGTTGTCTGAAAAAACGCGTTTATTTCGGGCTGAAAAACACGTTTTCAAAAGTGTGCTGTTACTGCCCCATAACTTACATGGGGGTGACCAAACTTGCAGAAACATGTTTATTTCTGCTGAAAATCATGTTTTGACACTTTCTGCACACTGGGGTTAAGAGCTGAGTGTGTGGGCTCTTCTGAGTCTTGCAGTTACATAGGGATTCAGTTGTCTGAAAAAACGCGTTTATTTCGGGCTGAAAAACACGTTTTCAAAAGTGTGCTGTTACTGCCCCATAACTTACATGGGGGTGACCAAACTTGCAGAAACATGTTTATTTCTGCTGAAAATCATGTTTTGACACTTTCTGCACACTGGGGTTAAGAGCTGAGTGTGTGGGCTCTTTTGAACCTTGCAGTTACAAAGGGATTCAGTTGTCTGAAAAAACGCGTTTATTTCGGGCTGAAAAACACGTTTTCAAAAGTGTGCTGTTACTGCCCCATAACTTACATGGGGGTGACCAAACTTGCAGAAACATGTTTATTTCTGCTGAAAATCATGTTTTGACACTTTCTGCACACTGGGATTAAGAGCTGAGTGTGTGGGCTCTTTTGAGCCTTGCAGTTACAAAGGGATTCAGTTGTCTGAAAAAACGCGTTTATTTCGGGCTGAAAAACACGTTTTCAAAAGTGTGCTGTTACTGCCCCATAACTTACATGGGGGTGACCAAACTTGCAGAAACATGTTTATTTCTGCTGAAAAACACGTTTTGACACTTTCTGCACACTGGGGTTAAGAGCTGAGTGTGTGGGCTCTTCTGAGTCTTGCAGTTACATAGGGATTCAGTTGTCTGAAAAAACGCGTTTATTTCGGGCTGAAAAACACGTTTTCAAAAGTGTGCTGTTACTGCCCCATAACTTACATGGGGGTGACCAAACTTGCAGAAACATGTTTATTTCTGGTGAAAATCATGTTTTGACACTTTCTGCACACTGGGATTAAGAGCTGAGTGTGTGGGCTCTTTTGAGCCTTGCAGTTACAAAGGGATTCAGTTGTCTGAAAAAACGCGTTTATTTCGGGCTGAAAAACACGTTTTCAAAAGTGTGCTGTTACTGCCCCATAACTTACATGGGGGTGACCAAACTTGCAGAAACATGTTTATTTCTGCTGAAAAACACGTTTTGACACTTTCTGCACACTGGGGTTAAGAGCTGAGTGTGTGGGCTCTTCTGAGTCTTGCAGTTACATAGGGATTCAGTTGTCTGAAAAAACGCATTTATTTCGGGCTGAAAAACACGTTTTCAAAAGTGTGCTGTTACTGCCCCATAACTTACATGGGGTTGACCAAACTTGCAGAAACATGTTTATTTCTGCTGAAAATCACGTTTTGACACTTTCTGCACACTGGGGTTAAGAGCTGAGTGTGTGGGCTCTTTTGAGCCTTGCAGTTACATAGGGATTCAGTTGTCTGAAAAAACGCGTTTATTTCGGGCTGAAAAACACGTTTTCAAAAGTGTTCTGTTACTGCCCCATAACTTACATGGGGGTGACCAAACTTGCAGAAACATGTTTATTTCTGCTGAAAATCACGTTTTGACACTTTCTGCACACTGGGGTTAAGAGCTGAGTGTGTGGGCTCTTCTGAGTCTTGCAGTTACATAGGGATTCAGTTGTCTGAAAAAACGCGTTTATTTCGGGCTGAAAAACACGTTTTCAAAAGTGTGCTGTTACTGCCCCATAACTTACATGGGGTTGACCAAACTTGCAGAAACATGTTTATTTCTGCTGAAAATCACGTTTTGACACTTTCTGCACACTGGGGTTAAGAGCTGAGTGTGTGGGCTCTACTGAGTCTTGCAGTTACATAGGGATTCAGTTGTCTGAAAAAACGCGTTTATTTCGGGCTGAAAAACACGTTTTCAAAAGTGTGCTGTTACTGCCCCATAACTTACATGGGGGTGACCAAACTTGCAGAAACATGTTTATTTCTGCTGAAAAACACGTTTTGACACTTTCTGCACACTGGAGTTAAGAGCTGAGTGTGTGGGCTCTTCTGAGTCTTGCAGTTACATAGGGATTCAGTTGTCTGAAAAAACGCGTTTATTTCGGGCTGAAAAACACGTTTTCAAAAGTGTGCTGTTACTGCCCCATAACTTACATGGGGGTGACCAAACTTGCAGAAACATGTTTATTTCTGCTGAAAAACACGTTTTGACACTTTCTGCACACTGGGGTTAAGAGCTGAGTGTGTGGGCTCTTCTGAGTCTTGCAGTTACATAGGGATTCAGTTGTCTGAAAAAACGCATTTATTTCGGGCTGAAAAACACGTTTTCAAAAGTGTGCTGTTACTGCCCCATAACTTACATGGGGTTGACCAAACTTGCAGAAACATGTTTATTTCTGCTGAAAATCACGTTTTGACACTTTCTGCACACTGGGGTTAAGAGCTGAGTGTGTGGGCTCTTTTGAGCCTTGCAGTTACATAGGGATTCAGTTGTCTGAAAAAACGCGTTTATTTCGGGCTGAAAAACACGTTTTCAAAAGTGTTCTGTTACTGCCCCATAACTTACATGGGGGTGACCAAACTTGCAGAAACATGTTTATTTCTGCTGAAAATCACGTTTTGACACTTTCTGCACACTGGGGTTAAGAGCTGAGTGTGTGGGCTCTTCTGAGTCTTGCAGTTACATAGGGATTCAGTTGTCTGAAAAAACGCGTTTATTTCGGGCTGAAAAACACGTTTTCAAAAGTGTGCTGTTACTGCCCCATAACTTACATGGGGTTGACCAAACTTGCAGAAACATGTTTATTTCTGCTGAAAATCACGTTTTGACACTTTCTGCACACTGGGGTTAAGAGCTGAGTGTGTGGGCTCTACTGAGTCTTGCAGTTACATAGGGATTCAGTTGTCTGAAAAAACGCGTTTATTTCGGGCTGAAAAACACGTTTTCAAAAGTGTGCTGTTACTGCCCCATAACTTACATGGGGGTGACCAAACTTGCAGAAACATGTTTATTTCTGCTGAAAAACACGTTTTGACACTTTCTGCACACTGGAGTTAAGAGCTGAGTGTGTGGGCTCTTCTGAGTCTTGCAGTTACATAGGGATTCAGTTGTCTGAAAAAACGCGTTTATTTCGGGCTGAAAAACACGTTTTCAAAAGTGTGCTGTTACTGCCCCATAACTTACATGGGGGTGACCAAACTTGCAGAAACATGTTTATTTCTGCTGAAAAACACGTTTTGACACTTTCTGCACACTGGGGTTAAGAGCTGAGTGTGTGGGCTCTTCTGAGTCTTGCAGTTACATAGGGATTCAGTTGTCTGAAAAAACGCGTTTATTTCGGGCTGAAAAACACGTTTTCAAAAGTGTGCTGTTACTGCCCCATAACTTACATGGGGTTGACCAAACTTGCAGAAACATGTTTATTTCTGCTGAAAATCACGTTTTGACACTTTCTGCACACTGGGGTTAAGAGCTGAGTGTGTGGGCTCTACTGAGTCTTGCAGTTACATAGGGATTCAGTTGTCTGAAAAAACGCGTTTATTTCGGGCTGAAAAACACGTTTTCAAAAGTGTGCTGTTACTGCCCCATAACTTACATGGGGTTGACCAAACTTGCAGAAACATGTTTATTTCTGCTGAAAATCACGTTTTGACACTTTCTGCACACTGGGGTTAAGAGCTGAGTGTGTGGGCTCTACTGAGTCTTGCAGTTACATAGGGATTCAGTTGTCTGAAAAAACGCGTTTATTTCGGGCTGAAAAACACGTTTTCAAAAGTGTGCTGTTACTGCCCCATAACTTACATGGGGGTGACCAAACTTGCAGAAACATGTTTATTTCTGCTGAAAATCATGTTTTGACACTTTCTGCACACTGGGGTTAAGAGCTGAGTGTGTGGGCTCTTCTGAGTCTTGCAGTTACATAGGGATTCAGTTGTCTGAAAAAACGCGTTTATTTCGGGCTGAAAAACACGTTTTCAAAAGTGTGCTGTTACTGCCCCATAACTTACATGGGGGTGACCAAACTTGCAGAAACATGTTTATTTCTGCTGAAAATCATGTTTTGACACTTTCTGCACACTGGGGTTAAGAGCTGAGTGTGTGGGCTCTTTTGAGCCTTGCAGTTACAAAGGGATTCAGTTGTCTGAAAAAACGCGTTTATTTCGGGCTGAAAAACACGTTTTCAAAAGTGTGCTGTTACTGCCCCATAACTTACATGGGGGTGACCAAACTTGCAGAAACATGTTTATTTCTGCTGAAAAACACGTTTTGACACTTTCTGCACACTGGGGTTAAGAGCTGAGTGTGTGGGCTCTTCTGAGTCTTGCAGTTACATAGGGATTCAGTTGTCTGAAAAAACGCGTTTATTTCGGGCTGAAAAACACGTTTTCAAAAGTGTGCTGTTACTGCCCCATAACTTACATGGGGTTGACCAAACTTGCAGAAACATGTTTATTTCTGCTGAAAATCACGTTTTGACACTTTCTGCACACTGGGGTTAAGAGCTGAGTGTGTGGGCTCTTTTGAGCCTTGCAGTTACATAGGGATTCAGTTGTCTGAAAAAACGCGTTTATTTCGGGCTGAAAAACACGTTTTCAAAAGTGTTCTGTTACTGCCCCATAACTTACATGGGGGTGACCAAACTTGCAGAAACATGTTTATTTCTGCTGAAAAACACGTTTTGACACTTTCTGCACACTGGGGTTAAGAGCTGAGTGTGTGGGCTCTTCTGAGTCTTGCAGTTACATAGGGATTCAGTTGTCTGAAAAAACGCGTTTATTTCGGGCTGAAAAACACGTTTTCAAAAGTGTGCTGTTACTGCCCCATAACTTACATGGGGTTGACCAAACTTGCAGAAACATGTTTATTTCTGCTGAAAATCACGTTTTGACACTTTCTGCACACTGGGGTTAAGAGCTGAGTGTGTGGGCTCTTCTGAGTCTTGCAGTTACATAGGGATTCAGTTGTCTGAAAAAACGCGTTTATTTCGGGCTGAAAAACACGTTTTCAAAAGTGTGCTGTTACTGCCCCATAACTTACATGGGGTTGACCAAACTTGCAGAAACATGTTTATTTCTGCTGAAAATCACGTTTTGACACTTTCTGCACACTGGGGTTAAGAGCTGAGTGTGTGGGCTCTACTGAGTCTTGCAGTTACATAGGGATTCAGTTGTCTGAAAAAACGCGTTTATTTCGGGCTGAAAAACACGTTTTCAAAAGTGTGCTGTTACTTCCCCATAACTTACATGGGGGTGACCAAACTTGCAGAAACATGTTTATTTCTGCTGAAAAACACGTTTTGACACTTTCTGCACACTGGGGTTAAGAGCTGAGTGTGTGGGCTCTTTTGAGCCTTGCAGTTACATAGGGATTCAGTTGTCTGAAAAAACGCGTTTATTTCGGGCTGAAAAACACGTTTTCAAAAGTGTTCTGTTACTGCCCCATAACTTACATGGGGGTGACCAAACTTGCAGAAACATGTTTATTTCTGCTGAAAAACACGTTTTGACACTTTCTGCACACTGGGGTTAACAGCTGAGTGTGTGGGCTCTTCTGAGTCTTGCAGTTACATAGGGATTCAGTTGTCTGAAAAAACGCGTTTATTTCGGGCTGAAAAACACGTTTTCAAAAGTGTGCTGTTACTGCCCCATAACTTACATGGGGTTGACCAAACTTGCAGAAACATGTTTATTTCTGCTGAAAATCACGTTTTGACACTTTCTGCACACTGGGGTTAAGAGCTGAGTGTGTGGGCTCTTTTGAGCCTTGCAGTTACATAGGGATTCAGTTGTCTGAAAAAACGCGTTTATTTCGGGCTGAAAAACACGTTTTCAAAAGTGTTCTGTTACTGCCCCATAACTTACATGGGGGTGACCAAACTTGCAGAAACATGTTTATTTCTGCTGAAAATCACGTTTTGACACTTTCTGCACACTGGGGTTAAGAGCTGAGTGTGTGGGCTCTACTGAGTCTTGCAGTTACATAGGGATTCAGTTGTCTGAAAAAACGCGTTTATTTCGGGCTGAAAAACACGTTTTCAAAAGTGTGCTGTTACTTCCCCATAACTTACATGGGGGTGACCAAACTTGCAGAAACATGTTTATTTCTGCTGAAAAACACGTTTTGACACTTTCTGCACACTGGGGTTAAGAGCTGAGTGTGTGGGCTCTTTTGAGCCTTGCAGTTACATAGGGATTCAGTTGTCTGAAAAAACGCGTTTATTTCGGGCTGAAAAACACGTTTTCAAAAGTGTGCTGTTACTGCACCATAACTTACATGGGGGTGACCAAACTTGCAGAAACATGTTTATTTCTGCTGAAAAACACGTTTTGACACTTTCTGCACACTGGGGTTAAGAGCTGAGTGTGTGGGCTCTTTTGAGCCTTGCAGTTACATAGGGATTCAGTTGTCTGAAAAAACGTGTTTATTTCGGGCTGAAAAACACGTTTTCAAAAGTGTGCTGTTACTGCACCATAACTTACATGGGGGTGACCAAACTTGCAGAAACATGTTTATTTCTGCTGAAAAACACGTTTTGACACTTTCTGCACACTGGGGTTAAGAGCTGAGTGTGTGGGCTCTTTTGAGCCTTGCAGTTACATAGGGATTCAGTTGTCTGAAAAAACGTGTTTATTTCGGGCTGAAAAACACGTTTTCAAAAGTGTGCTGTTACTGCCCCATAACTTACATGGGGGTGACCAAACTTGCAGAAACATGTTTATTTCTGCTGAAAAACACGTTTTGACACTTTCTGCACACTGGAGTTAAGAGCTGAGTGTGTGGGCTCTACTGAGTCTTGCAGTTACATAGGGATTCAGTTGTCTGAAAAAACGCGTTTATTTCGGGCTGAAAAACACGTTTTCAAAAGTGTGCTGTTACTTCCCCATAACTTACATGGGGGTGACCAAACTTGCAGAAACATGTTTATTTCTGCTGAAAAACACGTTTTGACACTTTCTGCACACTGGGGTTAAGAGCTGAGTGTGTGGGCTCTTTTGAGCCTTGCAGTTACATAGGGATTCAGTTGTCTGAAAAAACGCGTTTATTTCGGGCTGAAAAACACGTTTTCAAAAGTGTTCTGTTACTGCCCCATAACTTACATGGGGGTGACCAAACTTGCAGAAACATGTTTATTTCTGCTGAAAAACACGTTTTGACACTTTCTGCACACTGGGGTTAACAGCTGAGTGTGTGGGCTCTTCTGAGTCTTGCAGTTACATAGGGATTCAGTTGTCTGAAAAAACGCGTT
Source organism: Lepisosteus platostomus (assembly GCF_059453375.1). Classification (NCBI taxonomy): domain Eukaryota; kingdom Metazoa; phylum Chordata; class Actinopteri; order Semionotiformes; family Lepisosteidae; genus Lepisosteus; species Lepisosteus platostomus. Next base: position 42,211,890 of record NC_142612.1, on the reverse strand, counting down.
TATTTCGGGCTGAAAAACACGTTTTCAAAAGTGTGCTGTTACTGCCCCATAACTTACATGGGGTTGACCAAACTTGCAGAAACATGTTTATTTCTGCTGAAAATCACGTTTTGACACTTTCTGCACACTGGGGTTAAGAGCTGAGTGTGTGGGCTCTTTTGAGCCTTGCAGTTACATAGGGATTCAGTTGTCTGAAAAAACGCGTTTATTTCGGGCTGAAAAACACGTTTTCAAAAGTGTTCTGTTACTGCCCCATAACTTACATGGGGGTGACCAAACTTGCAGAAACATGTTTATTTCTGCTGAAAATCACGTTTTGACACTTTCTGCACACTGGGGTTAAGAGCTGAGTGTGTGGGCTCTACTGAGTCTTGCAGTTACATAGGGATTCAGTTGTCTGAAAAAACGCGTTTATTTCGGGCTGAAAAACACGTTTTCAAAAGTGTGCTGTTACTTCCCCATAACTTACATGGGGGTGACCAAACTTGCAGAAACATGTTTATTTCTGCTGAAAAACACGTTTTGACACTTTCTGCACACTGGGGTTAAGAGCTGAGTGTGTGGGCTCTTTTGAGCCTTGCAGTTACATAGGGATTCAGTTGTCTGAAAAAACGCGTTTATTTCGGGCTGAAAAACACGTTTTCAAAAGTGTGCTGTTACTGCACCATAACTTACATGGGGGTGACCAAACTTGCAGAAACATGTTTATTTCTGCTGAAAAACACGTTTTGACACTTTCTGCACACTGGGGTTAAGAGCTGAGTGTGTGGGCTCTTTTGAGCCTTGCAGTTACATAGGGATTCAGTTGTCTGAAAAAACGTGTTTATTTCGGGCTGAAAAACACGTTTTCAAAAGTGTGCTGTTACTGCACCATAACTTACATGGGGGTGACCAAACTTGCAGAAACATGTTTATTTCTGCTGAAAAACACGTTTTGACACTTTCTGCACACTGGGGTTAAGAGCTGAGTGTGTGGGCTCTTTTGAGCCTTGCAGTTACATAGGGATTCAGTTGTCTGAAAAAACGTGTTTATTTCGGGCTGAAAAACACGTTTTCAAAAGTGTGCTGTTACTGCCCCATAACTTACATGGGGGTGACCAAACTTGCAGAAACATGTTTATTTCTGCTGAAAAACACGTTTTGACACTTTCTGCACACTGGAGTTAAGAGCTGAGTGTGTAGGCTCTTCTGAGTCTTGCAGTTACATAGGGATTCAGTTGTCTGAAAAAACGCGTTTATTTCGGGCTGAAAAACACGTTTTCAAAAGTGTGCTGTTACTGCCCCATAACTTACATGGGGGTGACCAAACTTGCAGAAACATGTTTATTTCTGCTGAAAATCATGTTTTGACACTTTCTGCACACTGGGGTTAAGAGCTGAGTGTGTGGGCTCTTCTGAGTCTTGCAGTTACATAGGGATTCAGTTGTCTGAAAAAACGCGTTTATTTCGGGCTGAAAAACACGTTTTCAAAAGTGTGCTGTTACTGCCCCATAACTTACATGGGGGTGACCAAACTTGCAGAAACATGTTTATTTCTGCTGAAAATCATGTTTTGACACTTTCTGCACACTGGGGTTAAGAGCTGAGTGTGTGGGCTCTTCTGAGTCTTGCAGTTACATAGGGATTCAGTTGTCTGAAAAAACGCGTTTATTTCGGGCTGAAAAACACGTTTTCAAAAGTGTGCTGTTACTGCCCCATAACTTACATGGGGGTGACCAAACTTGCAGAAACATGTTTATTTCTGCTGAAAAACACGTTTTGACACTTTCTGCACACTGGGGTTAAGAGCTGAGTGTGTGGGCTCTTTTGAGCCTTGCAGTTACATAGGGATTCAGTTGTCTGAAAAAACGCGTTTATTTCGGGCTGAAAAACACGTTTTCAAAAGTGTTCTGTTACTGCCCCATAACTTACATGGGGGTGACCAAACTTGCAGAAACATGTTTATTTCTGCTGAAAATCACGTTTTGACACTTTCTGCACACTGGGGTTAAGAGCTGAGTGTGTGGGCTCTACTGAGTCTTGCAGTTACATAGGGATTCAGTTGTCTGAAAAAACGCGTTTATTTCGGGCTGAAAAACACGTTTTCAAAAGTGTGCTGTTACTTCCCCATAACTTACATGGGGGTGACCAAACTTGCAGAAACATGTTTATTTCTGCTGAAAAACACGTTTTGACACTTTCTGCACACTGGGGTTAAGAGCTGAGTGTGTGGGCTCTTTTGAGCCTTGCAGTTACATAGGGATTCAGTTGTCTGAAAAAACGCGTTTATTTCGGGCTGAAAAACACGTTTTCAAAAGTGTGCTGTTACTGCACCATAACTTACATGGGGGTGACCAAACTTGCAGAAACATGTTTATTTCTGCTGAAAAACACGTTTTGACACTTTCTGCACACTGGGGTTAAGAGCTGAGTGTGTGGGCTCTTTTGAGCCTTGCAGTTACATAGGGATTCAGTTGTCTGAAAAAACGTGTTTATTTCGGGCTGAAAAACACGTTTTCAAAAGTGTGCTGTTACTGCACCATAACTTACATGGGGGTGACCAAACTTGCAGAAACATGTTTATTTCTGCTGAAAAACACGTTTTGACACTTTCTGCACACTGGGGTTAAGAGCTGAGTGTGTGGGCTCTTTTGAGCCTTGCAGTTACATAGGGATTCAGTTGTCTGAAAAAACGTGTTTATTTCGGGCTGAAAAACACGTTTTCAAAAGTGTGCTGTTACTGCCCCATAACTTACATGGGGGTGACCAAACTTGCAGAAACATGTTTATTTCTGCTGAAAAACACGTTTTGACACTTTCTGCACACTGGAGTTAAGAGCTGAGTGTGTAGGCTCTTCTGAGTCTTGCAGTTACATAGGGATTCAGTTGTCTGAAAAAACGCGTTTATTTCGGGCTGAAAAACACGTTTTCAAAAGTGTGCTGTTACTGCCCCATAACTTACATGGGGGTGACCAAACTTGCAGAAACATGTTTATTTCTGCTGAAAATCATGTTTTGACACTTTCTGCACACTGGGGTTAAGAGCTGAGTGTGTGGGCTCTTCTGAGTCTTGCAGTTACATAGGGATTCAGTTGTCTGAAAAAACGCGTTTATTTCGGGCTGAAAAACACGTTTTCAAAAGTGTGCTGTTACTGCCCCATAACTTACATGGGGGTGACCAAACTTGCAGAAACATGTTTATTTCTGCTGAAAATCATGTTTTGACACTTTCTGCACACTGGGGTTAAGAGCTGAGTGTGTGGGCTCTTCTGAGTCTTGCAGTTACATAGGGATTCAGTTGTCTGAAAAAACGCGTTTATTTCGGGCTGAAAAACACGTTTTCAAAAGTGTGCTGTTACTGCCCCATAACTTACATGGGGGTGACCAAACTTGCAGAAACATGTTTATTTCTGCTGAAAAACACGTTTTGACACTTTCTGCACACTGGGGTTAAGAGCTGAGTGTGTGGGCTCTTCTGAGTCTTGCAGTTACATAGGGATTCAGTTGTCTGAAAAAACGCGTTTATTTCGGGCTGAAAAACACGTTTTCAAAAGTGTGCTGTTACTGCCCCATAACTTACATGGGGTTGACCAAACTTGCAGAAACATGTTTATTTCTGCTGAAAATCACGTTTTGACACTTTCTGCACATTGGGGTTAAGAGCTGAGTGTGTGGGCTCTTTTGAGCCTTGCAGTTACATAGGGATTCAGTTGTCTGAAAAAACGCGTTTATTTCGGGCTGAAAAACACGTTTTCAAAAGTGTTCTGTTACTGCCCCATAACTTACATGGGGGTGACCAAACTTGCAGAAACATGTTTATTTCTGCTGAAAAACACGTTTTGACACTTTCTGCACACTGGGGTTAAGAGCTGAGTGTGTGGGCTCTTCTGAGTCTTGCAGTTACATAGGGATTCAGTTGTCTGAAAAAACGCGTTTATTTCGGGCTGAAAAACACGTTTTCAAAAGTGTGCTGTTACTGCCCCATAACTTACATGGGGTTGACCAAACTTGCAGAAACATGTTTATTTCTGCTGAAAATCACGTTTTGACACTTTCTGCACACTGGGGTTAAGAGCTGAGTGTGTGGGCTCTACTGAGTCTTGCAGTTACATAGGGATTCAGTTGTCTGAAAAAACGCGTTTATTTCGGGCTGAAAAACACGTTTTCAAAAGTGTGCTGTTACTTCCCCATTACTTACATGGGGGTGACCAAACTTGCAGAAACATGTTTATTTCTGCTGAAAAACACGTTTTGACACTTTCTGCACACTGGGGTTAAGAGCTGAGTGTGTGGGCTCTTCTGAGTCTTGCAGTTACATAGGGATTCAGTTGTCTGAAAAAACGCGTTTATTTCGGGCTGAAAAACACGTTTTCAAAAGTGTGCTGTTACTGCCCCATAACTTACATGGGGTTGACCAAACTTGCAGAAACATGTTTATTTCTGCTGAAAATCACGTTTTGACACTTTCTGCACACTGGGGTTAAGAGCTGAGTGTGTGGGCTCTACTGAGTCTTGCAGTTACATAGGGATTCAGTTGTCTGAAAAAACGCGTTTATTTCGGGCTGAAAAACACGTTTTCAAAAGTGTGCTGTTACTTCCCCATAACTTACATGGGGGTGACCAAACTTGCAGAAACATGTTTATTTCTGCTGAAAAACACGTTTTGACACTTTCTGCACACTGGGGTTAAGAGCTGAGTGTGTGGGCTCTTTTGAGCCTTGCAGTTACATAGGGATTCAGTTGTCTGAAAAAACGCGTTTATTTCGGGCTGAAAAACACGTTTTCAAAAGTGTTCTGTTACTGCCCCATAACTTACATGGGGGTGACCAAACTTGCAGAAACATGTTTATTTCTGCTGAAAAACACGTTTTGACACTTTCTGCACACTGGGGTTAACAGCTGAGTGTGTGGGCTCTTCTGAGTCTTGCAGTTACATAGGGATTCAGTTGTCTGAAAAAACGCGTTTATTTCGGGCTGAAAAACACGTTTTCAAAAGTGTGCTGTTACTGCCCCATAACTTACATGGGGTTGACCAAACTTGCAGAAACATGTTTATTTCTGCTGAAAATCACGTTTTGACACTTTCTGCACACTGGGGTTAAGAGCTGAGTGTGTGGGCTCTTTTGAGCCTTGCAGTTACATAGGGATTCAGTTGTCTGAAAAAACGCGTTTATTTCGGGCTGAAAAACACGTTTTCAAAAGTGTTCTGTTACTGCCCCATAACTTACATGGGGGTGACCAAACTTGCAGAAACATGTTTATTTCTGCTGAAAATCACGTTTTGACACTTTCTGCACATTGGGGTTAAGAGCTGAGTGTGTGGGCTCTACTGAGTCTTGCAGTTACATAGGGATTCAGTTGTCTGAAAAAACGCGTTTATTTCGGGCTGAAAAACACGTTTTCAAAAGTGTGCTGTTACTTCCCCATAACTTACATGGGGGTGACCAAACTTGCAGAAACATGTTTATTTCTGCTGAAAAACACGTTTTGACACTTTCTGCACACTGGGGTTAAGAGCTGAGTGTGTGGGCTCTTTTGAGCCTTGCAGTTACATAGGGATTCAGTTGTCTGAAAAAACGCGTTTATTTCGGGCTGAAAAACACGTTTTCAAAAGTGTGCTGTTACTGCACCATAACTTACATGGGGGTGACCAAACTTGCAGAAACATGTTTATTTCTGCTGAAAAACACGTTTTGACACTTTCTGCACACTGGGGTTAAGAGCTGAGTGTGTGGGCTCTTTTGAGCCTTGCAGTTACATAGGGATTCAGTTGTCTGAAAAAACGTGTTTATTTCGGGCTGAAAAACACGTTTTCAAAAGTGTGCTGTTACTGCACCATAACTTACATGGGGGTGACCAAACTTGCAGAAACATGTTTATTTCTGCTGAAAAACACGTTTTGACACTTTCTGCACACTGGGGTTAAGAGCTGAGTGTGTGGGCTCTTTTGAGCCTTGCAGTTACATAGGGATTCAGTTGTCTGAAAAAACGTGTTTATTTCGGGCTGAAAAACACGTTTTCAAAAGTGTGCTGTTACTGCCCCATAACTTACATGGGGGTGACCAAACTTGCAGAAACATGTTTATTTCTGCTGAAAAACACGTTTTGACACTTTCTGCACACTGGAGTTAAGAGCTGAGTGTGTAGGCTCTTCTGAGTCTTGCAGTTACATAGGGATTCAGTTGTCTGAAAAAACGCGTTTATTTCGGGCTGAAAAACACGTTTTCAAAAGTGTGCTGTTACTGCCCCATAACTTACATGGGGGTGACCAAACTTGCAGAAACATGTTTATTTCTGCTGAAAATCATGTTTTGACACTTTCTGCACACTGGGGTTAAGAGCTGAGTGTGTGGGCTCTTCTGAGTCTTGCAGTTACATAGGGATTCAGTTGTCTGAAAAAACGCGTTTATTTCGGGCTGAAAAACACGTTTTCAAAAGTGTGCTGTTACTGCCCCATAACTTACATGGGGGTGACCAAACTTGCAGAAACATGTTTATTTCTGCTGAAAATCATGTTTTGACACTTTCTGCACACTGGGGTTAAGAGCTGAGTGTGTGGGCTCTTCTGAGTCTTGCAGTTACATAGGGATTCAGTTGTCTGAAAAAACGCGTTTATTTCGGGCTGAAAAACACGTTTTCAAAAGTGTGCTGTTACTGCCCCATAACTTACATGGGGGTGACCAAACTTGCAGAAACATGTTTATTTCTGCTGAAAATCATGTTTTGACACTTTCTGCACACTGGGGTTAAGAGCTGAGTGTGTGGGCTCTTTTGAGCCTTGCAGTTACAAAGGGATTCAGTTGTCTGAAAAAACGTGTTTATTTCGGGCTGAAAAACACGTTTTCAAAAGTGTGCTGTTACTGCCCCATAACTTACATGGGGGTGACCAAACTTGCAGAAACATGTTTATTTCTGCTGAAAAACAAGTTTTGACACTTTCTGCACACTGGGGTTAAGAGCTGAGTGTGTGGGCTCTTTTGAGCCTTGCAGTTACATAGGGATTCAGTTGTCTGAAAAAACGTGTTTATTTCGGGCTGAAAAACACGTTTTCAAAAGTGTGCTGTTACTGCCCCATAACTTACATGGGGGTGACCAAACTTGCAGAAACATGTTTATTTCTGCTGAAAAACAAGTTTTGACACTTTCTGCACACTGGAGTTAAGAGCTGAGTGTGTAGGCTCTTCTGAGTCTTGCAGTTACATAGGGATTCAGTTGTCTGAAAAAACGCGTTTATTTCGGGCTGAAAAACACGTTTTCAAAAGTGTGCTGTTACTGCCCCATAACTTACATGGGGGTGACCAAACTTGCAGAAACATGTTTATTTCTGCTGAAAATCATGTTTTGACACTTTCTGCACACTGGGGTTAAGAGCTGAGTGTGTGGGCTCTTCTGAGTCTTGCAGTTACATAGGGATTCAGTTGTCTGAAAAAACGCGTTTATTTCGGGCTGAAAAACACGTTTTCAAAAGTGTGCTGTTACTGCCCCATAACTTACATGGGGGTGACCAAACTTGCAGAAACATGTTTATTTCTGCTGAAAATCATGTTTTGACACTTTCTGCACACTGGGGTTAAGAGCTGAGTGTGTGGGCTCTTCTGAGTCTTGCAGTTACATAGGGATTCAGTTGTCTGAAAAAACGCGTTTATTTCGGGCTGAAAAACACGTTTTCAAAAGTGTGCTGTTACTGCCCCATAACTTACATGGGGGTGACCAAACTTGCAGAAACATGTTTATTTCTGCTGAAAATCATGTTTTGACACTTTCTGCACACTGGGGTTAAGAGCTGAGTGTGTGGGCTCTTTTGAACCTTGCAGTTACAAAGGGATTCAGTTGTCTGAAAAAACGCGTTTATTTCGGGCTGAAAAACACGTTTTCAAAAGTGTGCTGTTACTGCCCCATAACTTACATGGGGGTGACCAAACTTGCAGAAACATGCTTATTTCTGCTGAAAATCATGTTTTGACACTTTCTGCACACTGGGGTTAAGAGCTGAGTGTGTGGGCTCTTCTGAGTCTTGCAGTTACATAGGGATTCAGTTGTCTGAAAAAACGCGTTTATTTCGGGCTGAAAAACACGTTTTCAAAAGTGTGCTGTTACTGCCCCATAACTTACATGGGGGTGACCAAACTTGCAGAAACATGTTTATTTCTGCTGAAAATCATGTTTTGACACTTTCTGCACACTGGGGTTAAGAGCTGAGTGTGTGGGCTCTTCTGAGTCTTGCAGTTACATAGGGATTCAGTTGTCTGAAAAAACGCGTTTATTTCGGGCTGAAAAACACGTTTTCAAAAGTGTGCTGTTACTGCCCCATAACTTACATGGGGGTGACCAAACTTGCAGAAACATGTTTATTTCTGCTGAAAATCATGTTTTGACACTTTCTGCACACTGGGGTTAAGAGCTGAGTGTGTGGGCTCTTTTGAACCTTGCAGTTACAAAGGGATTCAGTTGTCTGAAAAAACGCGTTTATTTCGGGCTGAAAAACACGTTTTCAAAAGTGTGCTGTTACTGCCCCATAACTTACATGGGGGTGACCAAACTTGCAGAAACATGTTTATTTCTGCTGAAAAACACGTTTTGACACTTTCTGCACACTGGGGTTAAGAGCTGAGTGTGTGGGCTCTTCTGAGTCTTGCAGTTACATAGGGATTCAGTTGTCTGAAAAAACGCGTTTATTTCGGGCTGAAAAACACGTTTTCAAAAGTGTGCTGTTACTGCCCCATAACTTACATGGGGTTGACCAAACTTGCAGAAACATGTTTATTTCTGCTGAAAATCATGTTTTGACACTTTCTGCACACTGGGGTTAAGAGCTGAGTGTGTGGGCTCTTCTGAGTCTTGCAGTTACATAGGGATTCAGTTGTCTGAAAAAACGCGTTTATTTCGGGCTGAAAAACACGTTTTCAAAAGTGTGCTGTTACTGCCCCATAACTTACATGGGGGTGACCAAACTTGCAGAAACATGTTTATTTCTGCTGAAAATCATGTTTTGACACTTTCTGCACACTGGGGTTAAGAGCTGAGTGTGTGGGCTCTTTTGAGCCTTGCAGTTACAAAGGGATTCAGTTGTCTGAAAAAACGCGTTTATTTCGGGCTGAAAAACACGTTTTCAAAAGTGTGCTGTTACTGACCCATAACTTACATGGGGGTGACCAAACTTGCAGAAACATGTTTATTTCTGCTGAAAAACACGTTTTGACACTTTCTGCACACTGGGGTTAAGAGCTGAGTGTGTGGGCTCTTCTGAGTCTTGCAGTTACATAGGGATTCAGTTGTCTGAAAAAACGCATTTATTTCGGGCTGAAAAACACGTTTTCAAAAGTGTGCTGTTACTGCCCCATAACTTACATGGGGTTGACCAAACTTGCAGAAACATGTTTATTTCTGCTGAAAATCACGTTTTGACACTTTCTGCACACTGGGGTTAAGAGCTGAGTGTGTGGGCTCTTTTGAGCCTTGCAGTTACATAGGGATTCAGTTGTCTGAAAAAACGCGTTTATTTCGGGCTGAAAAACACGTTTTCAAAAGTGTTCTGTTACTGCCCTATAACTTACATGGGGGTGACCAAACTTGCAGAAACATGTTTATTTCTGCTGAAAATCACGTTTTGACACTTTCTGCACACTGGGGTTAAGAGCTGAGTGTGTGGGCTCTTCTGAGTCTTGCAGTTACATAGGGATTCAGTTGTCTGAAAAAACGCGTTTATTTCGGGCTGAAAAACACGTTTTCAAAAGTGTGCTGTTACTGCCCCATAACTTACATGGGGTTGACCAAACTTGCAGAAACATGTTTATTTCTGCTGAAAATCACGTTTTGACACTTTCTGCACACTGGGGTTAAGAGCTGAGTGTGTGGGCTCTACTGAGTCTTGCAGTTACATAGGGATTCAGTTGTCTGAAAAAACGCGTTTATTTCGGGCTGAAAAACACGTTTTCAAAAGTGTGCTGTTACTGCCCCATAACTTACATGGGGGTGACCAAACTTGCAGAAACATGTTTATTTCTGCTGAAAAACACGTTTTGACACTTTCTGCACACTGGAGTTAAGAGCTGAGTGTGTGGGCTCTTCTGAGTCTTGCAGTTACATAGGGATTCAGTTGTCTGAAAAAACGCGTTTATTTCGGGCTGAAAAACACGTTTTCAAAAGTGTGCTGTTACTGCCCCATAACTTACATGGGGGTGACCAAACTTGCAGAAACATGTTTATTTCTGCTGAAAAACACGTTTTGACACTTTCTGCACACTGGGGTTAAGAGCTGAGTGTGTGGGCTCTTCTGAGTCTTGCAGTTACATAGGGATTCAGTTGTCTGAAAAAACGCGTTTATTTCGGGCTGAAAAACACGTTTTCAAAAGTGTGCTGTTACTGCCCCATAACTTACATGGGGTTGACCAAACTTGCAGAAACATGTTTATTTCTGCTGAAAATCATGTTTTGACACTTTCTGCACACTGGGGTTAAGAGCTGAGTGTGTGGGCTCTTCTGAGTCTTGCAGTTACATAGGGATTCAGTTGTCTGAAAAAACGCGTTTATTTCGGGCTGAAAAACACGTTTTCAAAAGTGTGCTGTTACTGCCCCATAACTTACATGGGGGTGACCAAACTTGCAGAAACATGTTTATTTCTGCTGAAAATCATGTTTTGACACTTTCTGCACACTGGGGTTAAGAGCTGAGTGTGTGGGCTCTTTTGAGCCTTGCAGTTACAAAGGGATTCAGTTGTCTGAAAAAACGCGTTTATTTCGGGCTGAAAAACACGTTTTCAAAAGTGTGCTGTTACTGACCCATAACTTACATGGGGGTGACCAAACTTGCAGAAACATGTTTATTTCTGCTGAAAAACACGTTTTGACACTTTCTGCACACTGGGGTTAAGAGCTGAGTGTGTGGGCTCTTCTGAGTCTTGCAGTTACATAGGGATTCAGTTGTCTGAAAAAACGCATTTATTTCGGGCTGAAAAACACGTTTTCAAAAGTGTGCTGTTACTGCCCCATAACTTACATGGGGTTGACCAAACTTGCAGAAACATGTTTATTTCTGCTGAAAATCACGTTTTGACACTTTCTGCACACTGGGGTTAAGAGCTGAGTGTGTGGGCTCTTTTGAGCCTTGCAGTTACATAGGGATTCAGTTGTCTGAAAAAACGCGTTTATTTCGGGCTGAAAAACACGTTTTCAAAAGTGTTCTGTTACTGCCCTATAACTTACATGGGGGTGACCAAACTTGCAGAAACATGTTTATTTCTGCTGAAAATCACGTTTTGACACTTTCTGCACACTGGGGTTAAGAGCTGAGTGTGTGGGCTCTTCTGAGTCTTGCAGTTACATAGGGATTCAGTTGTCTGAAAAAACGCGTTTATTTCGGGCTGAAAAACACGTTTTCAAAAGTGTGCTGTTACTGCCCCATAACTTACATGGGGTTGACCAAACTTGCAGAAACATGTTTATTTCTGCTGAAAATCACGTTTTGACACTTTCTGCACACTGGGGTTAAGAGCTGAGTGTGTGGGCTCTACTGAGTCTTGCAGTTACATAGGGATTCAGTTGTCTGAAAAAACGCGTTTATTTCGGGCTGAAAAACACGTTTTCAAAAGTGTGCTGTTACTGCCCCATAACTTACATGGGGGTGACCAAACTTGCAGAAACATGTTTATTTCTGCTGAAAAACACGTTTTGACACTTTCTGCACACTGGAGTTAAGAGCTGAGTGTGTGGGCTCTTCTGAGTCTTGCAGTTACATAGGGATTCAGTTGTCTGAAAAAACGCGTTTATTTCGGGCTGAAAAACACGTTTTCAAAAGTGTGCTGTTACTGCCCCATAACTTACATGGGGGTGACCAAACTTGCAGAAACATGTTTATTTCTGCTGAAAAACACGTTTTGACACTTTCTGCACACTGGGGTTAAGAGCTGAGTGTGTGGGCTCTTCTGAGTCTTGCAGTTACATAGGGATTCAGTTGTCTGAAAAAACGCGTTTATTTCGGGCTGAAAAACACGTTTTCAAAAGTGTGCTGTTACTGCCCCATAACTTACATGGGGTTGACCAAACTTGCAGAAACATGTTTATTTCTGCTGAAAATCACGTTTTGACACTTTCTGCACACTGGGGTTAGCAGCTGAGTGTGTGGGCTCTACTGAGTCTTGCAGTTACATAGGGATTCAGTTTTCTGAAAAAACGCGTTTATTTCGGGCTGAAAAACACGTTTTCAAAAGTGTGCTGTTACTTCCCCATACCTTACATGGGGGTGACCAAACTTGCAGAAACATGTTTATTTCTGCTGAAAAACACGTTTTGACACTTTCTGCACACTGGGGTTAAGAGCTGAGTGTGTGGGCTCTTCTGAGTCTTGCAGTTACATAGGGATTCAGTTGTCTGAAAAAACGCGTTTATTTCGGGCTGAAAAACACGTTTTCAAAAGTGTGCTGTTACTGCCCCATAACTTACATGGGGTTGACCAAACTTGCAGAAACATGTTTATTTCTGCTGAAAATCACGTTTTGACACTTTCTGCACACTGGGGTTAAGAGCTGAGTGTGTGGGCTCTACTGAGTCTTGCAGTTACATAGGGATTCAGTTGTCTGAAAAAACGCGTTTATTTCGGGCTGAAAAACACGTTTTCAAAAGTGTGCTGTTACTGCCCCATAACTTACATGGGGTTGACCAAACTTGCAGAAACATGTTTATTTCTGCTGAAAATCACGTTTTGACACTTTCTGCACACTGGGGTTAAGAGCTGAGTGTGTGGGCTCTACTGAGTCTTGCAGTTACATAGGGATTCAGTTGTCTGAAAAAACGCGTTTATTTCGGGCTGAAAAACACGTTTTCAAAAGTGTGCTGTTACTGCCCCATAACTTACATGGGGGTGACCAAACTTGCAGAAACATGTTTATTTCTGCTGAAAATCATGTTTTGACACTTTCTGCACACTGGGGTTAAGAGCTGAGTGTGTGGGCTCTTCTGAGTCTTGCAGTTACATAGGGATTCAGTTGTCTGAAAAAACGCGTTTATTTCGGGCTGAAAAACACGTTTTCAAAAGTGTGCTGTTACTGCCCCATAACTTACATGGGGGTGACCAAACTTGCAGAAACATGTTTATTTCTGCTGAAAATCATGTTTTGACACTTTCTGCACACTGGGGTTAAGAGCTGAGTGTGTGGGCTCTTTTGAGCCTTGCAGTTACAAAGGGATTCAGTTGTCTGAAAAAACGCGTTTATTTCGGGCTGAAAAACACGTTTTCAAAAGTGTGCTGTTACTGCCCCATAACTTACATGGGGGTGACCAAACTTGCAGAAACATGTTTATTTCTGCTGAAAAACACGTTTTGACACTTTCTGCACACTGGGGTTAAGAGCTGAGTGTGTGGGCTCTTCTGAGTCTTGCAGTTACATAGGGATTCAGTTGTCTGAAAAAACGCGTTTATTTCGGGCTGAAAAACACGTTTTCAAAAGTGTGCTGTTACTGCCCCATAACTTACATGGGGTTGACCAAACTTGCAGAAACATGTTTATTTCTGCTGAAAATCACGTTTTGACACTTTCTGCACACTGGGGTTAAGAGCTGAGTGTGTGGGCTCTTTTGAGCCTTGCAGTTACATAGGGATTCAGTTGTCTGAAAAAACGCGTTTATTTCGGGCTGAAAAACACGTTTTCAAAAGTGTTCTGTTACTGCCCCATAACTTACATGGGGGTGACCAAACTTGCAGAAACATGTTTATTTCTGCTGAAAAACACGTTTTGACACTTTCTGCACACTGGGGTTAAGAGCTGAGTGTGTGGGCTCTTCTGAGTCTTGCAGTTACATAGGGATTCAGTTGTCTGAAAAAACGCGTTTATTTCGGGCTGAAAAACACGTTTTCAAATGTGTGCTGTTACTGCCCCATAACTTACATGGGGTTGACCAAACTTGCAGAAACATGTTTATTTCTGCTGAAAATCACGTTTTGACACTTTCTGCACACTGGGGTTAAGAGCTGAGTGTGTGGGCTCTACTGAGTCTTGCAGTTACATAGGGATTCAGTTGTCTGAAAAAACGCGTTTATTTCGGGCTGAAAAACACGTTTTCAAAAGTGTGCTGTTACTTCCCCATAACTTACATGGGGGTGACCAAACTTGCAGAAACATGTTTATTTCTGCTGAAAAACACGTTTTGACACTTTCTGCACACTGGGGTTAAGAGCTGAGTGTGTGGGCTCTTCTGAGTCTTGCAGTTACATAGGGATTCAGTTGTCTGAAAAAACGCGTTTATTTCGGGCTGAAAAACACGTTTTCAAAAGTGTTCTGTTACTGCCCCATAACTTACATGGGGGTGACCAAACTTGCAGAAACATGTTTATTTCTGCTGAAAAACACGTTTTGACACTTTCTGCACACTGGGGTTAAGAGCTGAGTGTGTGGGCTCTTCTGAGTCTTGCAGTTACATAGGGATTCAGTTGTCTGAAAAAACGCGTTTATTTCGGGCTGAAAAACACGTTTTCAAAAGTGTGCTGTTACTGCCCCATAACTTACATGGGGTTGACCAAACTTGCAGAAACATGTTTATTTCTGCTGAAAATCACGTTTTGACACTTTCTGCACACTGGGGTTAAGAGCTGAGTGTGTGGGCTCTTTTGAGCCTTGCAGTTACATAGGGATTCAGTTGTCTGAAAAAACGCGTTTATTTCGGGCTGAAAAACACGTTTTCAAAAGTGTTCTGTTACTGCCCCATAACTTACATGGGGGTGACCAAACTTGCAGAAACATGTTTATTTCTGCTGAAAATCACGTTTTGACACTTTCTGCACACTGGGGTTAAGAGCTGAGTGTGTGGGCTCTACTGAGTCTTGCAGTTACATAGGGATTCAGTTGTCTGAAAAAACGCGTTTATTTCGGGCTGAAAAACACGTTTTCAAAAGTGTGCTGTTACTTCCCCATAACTTACATGGGGGTGACCAAACTTGCAGAAACATGTTTATTTCTGCTGAAAAACACGTTTTGACACTTTCTGCACACTGGGGTTAAGAGCTGAGTGTGTGGGCTCTTTTGAGCCTTGCAGTTACATAGGGATTCAGTTGTCTGAAAAAACGCGTTTATTTCGGGCTGAAAAACACGTTTTCAAAAGTGTGCTGTTACTGCACCATAACTTACATGGGGGTGACCAAACTTGCAGAAACATGTTTATTTCTGCTGAAAAACACGTTTTGACACTTTCTGCACACTGGGGTTAAGAGCTGAGTGTGTGGGCTCTTTTGAGCCTTGCAGTTACATAGGGATTCAGTTGTCTGAAAAAACGTGTTTATTTCGGCTGAAAAACACGTTTTCAAAAGTGTGCTGTTACTGCACCATAACTTACATGGGGGTGACCAAACTTGCAGAAACATGTTTATTTCTGCTGAAAAACACGTTTTGACACTTTCTGCACACTGGGGTTAAGAGCTGAGTGTGTGGGCTCTTTTGAGCCTTGCAGTTACATAGGGATTCAGTTGTCTGAAAAAACGCGTTTATTTCGGGCTGAAAAACACGTTTTCAAAAGTGTGCTGTTACTGCCCCATAACTTACATGGGGGTGACCAAACTTGCAGAAACATGTTTATTTCTGCTGAAAAACACGTTTTGACACTTTCTGCACACTGGAGTTAAGAGCTGAGTGTGTAGGCTCTTCTGAGTCTTGCAGTTACATAGGGATTCAGTTGTCTGAAAAAACGCGTTTATTTCGGGCTGAAAAACACGTTTTCAAAAGTGTGCTGTTACTGCCCCATAACTTACATGGGGGTGACCAAACTTGCAGAAACATGTTTATTTCTGCTGAAAATTATGTTTTGACACTTTCTGCACACTGGGGTTAAGAGCTGAGTGTGTGGGCTCTTCTGAGTCTTGCAGTTACATAGGGATTCAGTTGTCTGAAAAAACGCGTTTATTTCGGGCTGAAAAACACGTTTTCAAAAGTGTGCTGTTACTGCCCCATAACTTACATGGGGGTGACCAAACTTGCAGAAACATGTTTATTTCTGCTGAAAATAAGGTTTTGACACTTTCTGCACACTGGGGTTAAGAGCTGAGTGTGTGGGCTCTTCTGAGTCTTGCAGTTACATAGGGATTCAGTTGTCTGAAAAAACGCGTATATTTCGGGCTGAAAAACACGTTTTCAAAAGTGTGCTGTTACTGCCCCATAACTTACATGGGGGTGACCAAACTTGCAGAAACATGTTTATTTCTGCTGAAAATCATGTTTTGACACTTTCTGCACACTGGGGTTAAGAGCTGAGTGTGTGGGCTCTTTTGAGCCTTGCAGTTACAAAGGGATTCAGTTGTCTGAAAAAACGCGTTTATTTCGGGCTGAAAAACACGTTTTCAAAAGTGTGCTGTTACTGCCCCATAACTTACATGGGGGTGACCAAACTTGCAGAAACATGTTTATTTCTGCTGAAAAACACGTTTTGACACTTTCTGCACACTGGGGTTAAGAGCTGAGTGTGTGGGCTCTTCTGAGTCTTGCAGTTACATAGGGATTCAGTTGTCTGAAAAAACGCGTTTATTTCGGGCTGAAAAACACGTTTTCAAAAGTGTGCTGTTACTGCCCCATAACTTACATGGGGTTGACCAAACTTGCAGAAACATGTTTATTTCTGCTGAAAATCATGTTTTGACACTTTCTGCACACTGGGGTTAAGAGCTGAGTGTGTGGGCTCTTCTGAGTCTTGCAGTTACATAGGGATTCAGTTGTCTGAAAAAACGCGTTTATTTCGGGCTGAAAAACACGTTTTCAAAAGTGTGCTGTTACTGCCCCATAACTTACATGGGGGTGACCAAACTTGCAGAAACATGTTTATTTCTGCTGAAAATCATGTTTTGACACTTTCTGCACACTGGGGTTAAGAGCTGAGTGTGTGGGCTCTTTTGAGCCTTGCAGTTACAAAGGGATTCAGTTGTCTGAAAAAACGCGTTTAATTCGGGATGAAAAACACGTTTTCAAAAGTGTGCTGTTACTGCCCCATAACTTACATGGGGGTGACCAAACTTGCAGAAACATGTTTATTTCTGCTGAAAAACACGTTTTGACACTTTCTGCACACTGGGGTTAAGAGCTGAGTGTGTGGGCTCTTCTGAGTCTTGCAGTTACATAGGGATTCAGTTGTCTGAAAAAAACGCATTTATTTCGGGCTGAAAAACACGTTTTCAAAAGTGTGCTGTTACTGCCCCATAACTTACATGGGGTTGACCAAACTTCCAGAAACATGTTTATTTCTGCTGAAAATCACGTTTTGACACTTTCTGCACACTGGGGTTAAGAGCTGAGTGTGTGGGCTCTTTTGAGCCTTGCAGTTACATAGGGATTCAGTTGTCTGAAAAAACGCGTTTATTTCGGGCTGAAAAACACGTTTTCAAAAGTGTTCTGTTACTGCCCCATAACTTACATGGGGTTGACCAAACTTGCAGAAACATGTTTATTTCTGCTGAAAATCATGTTTTGACACTTTCTGCACACTGGGGTTAAGAGCTGAGTGTGTGGGCTCTTCTGAGTCTTGCAGTTACATAGGGATTCAGTTGTCTGAAAAAACGCGTTTATTTCGGGCTGAAAAACACGTTTTCAAAAGTGTGCTGTTACTGCCCCATAACTTACATGGGGGTGACCAAACTTGCAGAAACATGTTTATTTCTGCTGAAAAACACGTTTTGACACTTTCTGCACACTGGGGTTAAGAGCTGAGTGTGTGGGCTCTTTTGAGCCTTGCAGTTACATAGGGATTCAGTTGTCTGAAAAAACGTGTTTATTTCGGGCTGAAAAACACGTTTTCAAAAGTGTGCTGTTACTGCACCATAACTTACATGGGGGTGACCAAACTTGCAGAAACATGTTTATTTCTGCTGAAAAACACGTTTTGACACTTTCTGCACACTGGGGTTAAGAGCTGAGTGTGTGGGCTCTTTTGAGCCTTGCAGTTACATAGGGATTCAGTTGTCTGAAAAAACGTGTTTATTTCGGGCTGAAAAACACGTTTTCAAAAGTGTGCTGTTACTGCCCCATAACTTACATGGGGGTGACCAAACTTGCAGAAACATGTTTATTTCTGCTGAAAAACACGTTTTGACACTTTCTGCACACTGGAGTTAAGAGCTGAGTGTGTAGGCTCTTCTGAGTCTTGCAGTTACATAGGGATTCAGTTGTCTGAAAAAACGCGTTTATTTCGGGCTGAAAAACACGTTTTCAAAAGTGTGCTGTTACTGCCCCATAACTTACATGGGGGTGACCAAACTTGCAGAAACATGTTTATTTCTGCTGAAAATCATGTTTTGACACTTTCTGCACACTGGGGTTAAGAGCTGAGTGTGTGGGCTCTTCTGAGTCTTGCAGTTACATAGGGATTCAGTTGTCTGAAAAAACGCGTTTATTTCGGGCTGAAAAACACGTTTTCAAAAGTGTGCTGTTACTGCCCCATAACTTACATGGGGGTGACCAAACTTGCAGAAACATGTTTATTTCTGCTGAAAATCATGTTTTGACACTTTCTGCACACTGGGGTTAAGAGCTGAGTGTGTGGGCTCTTCTGAGTCTTGCAGTTACATAGGGATTCAGTTGTCTGAAAAAACGCGTTTATTTCGGGCTGAAAAACACGTTTTCAAAAGTGTGCTGTTACTGCCCCATAACTTACATGGGGGTGACCAAACTTGCAGAAACATGTTTATTTCTGCTGAAAATCATGTTTTGACACTTTCTGCACACTGGGGTTAAGAGCTGAGTGTGTGGGCTCTTTTGAGCCTTGCAGTTACAAAGGGATTCAGTTGTCTGAAAAAACGTGTTTATTTCGGGCTGAAAAACACGTTTTCAAAAGTGTGCTGTTACTGCACCATAACTTACATGGGGGTGACCAAACTTGCAGAAACATGTTTATTTCTGCTGAAAAACACGTTTTGACACTTTCTGCACACTGGGGTTAAGAGCTGAGTGTGTGGGCTCTTTTGAGCCTTGCAGTTACATAGGGATTCAGTTGTCTGAAAAAACGTGTTTATTTCGGGCTGAAAAACACGTTTTCAAAAGTGTGCTGTTACTGCCCCATAACTTACATGGGGGTGACCAAACTTGCAGAAACATGTTTATTTCTGCTGAAAAACAAGTTTTGACACTTTCTGCACACTGGAGTTAAGAGCTGAGTGTGTAGGCTCTTCTGAGTCTTGCAGTTACATAGGGATTCAGTTGTCTGAAAAAACGCGTTTATTTCGGGCTGAAAAACACGTTTTCAAAAGTGTGCTGTTACTGCCCCATAACTTACATGGGGGTGACCAAACTTGCAGAAACATGTTTATTTCTGCTGAAAATCATGTTTTGACACTTTCTGCACACTGGGGTTAAGAGCTGAGTGTGTGGGCTCTTCTGAGTCTTGCAGTTACATAGGGATTCAGTTGTCTGAAAAAACGCGTTTATTTCGGGCTGAAAAACACGTTTTCAAAAGTGTGCTGTTACTGCCCCATAACTTACATGGGGGTGACCAAACTTGCAGAAACATGTTTATTTCTGCTGAAAATCATGTTTTGACACTTTCTGCACACTGGGGTTAAGAGCTGAGTGTGTGGGCTCTTCTGAGTCTTGCAGTTACATAGGGATTCAGTTGTCTGAAAAAACGCGTTTATTTCGGGCTGAAAAACACGTTTTCAAAAGTGTGCTGTTACTGCCCCATAACTTACATGGGGGTGACCAAACTTGCAGAAACATGTTTATTTCTGCTGAAAATCATGTTTTGACACTTTCTGCACACTGGGGTTAAGAGCTGAGTGTGTGGGCTCTTTTGAACCTTGCAGTTACAAAGGGATTCAGTTGTCTGAAAAAACGCGTTTATTTCGGGCTGAAAAACACGTTTTCAAAAGTGTGCTGTTACTGCCCCATAACTTACATGGGGGTGACCAAACTTGCAGAAACATGTTTATTTCTGCTGAAAAACACGTTTTGACACTTTCTGCACACTGGGGTTAAGAGCTGAGTGTGTGGGCTCTTCTGAGTCTTGCAGTTACATAGGGATTCAGTTGTCTGAAAAAACGCGTTTATTTCGGGCTGAAAAACACGTTTTCAAAAGTGTGCTGTTACTGCCCCATAACTTACATGGGGTTGACCAAACTTGCAGAAACATGTTTATTTCTGCTGAAAATCATGTTTTGACACTTTCTGCACACTGGGGTTAAGAGCTGAGTGTGTGGGCTCTTCTGAGTCTTGCAGTTACATAGGGATTCAGTTGTCTGAAAAAACGCGTTTATTTCGGGCTGAAAAACACGTTTTCAAAAGTGTGCTGTTACTGCCCCATAACTTACATGGGGGTGACCAAACTTGCAGAAACATGTTTATTTCTGCTGAAAATCATGTTTTGACACTTTCTGCACACTGGGGTTAAGAGCTGAGTGTGTGGGCTCTTTTGAGCCTTGCAGTTACAAAGGGATTCAGTTGTCTGAAAAAACGCGTTTATTTCGGGCTGAAAAACACGTTTTCAAAAGTGTGCTGTTACTGACCCATAACTTACATGGGGGTGACCAAACTTGCAGAAACATGTTTATTTCTGCTGAAAATCATGTTTTGACACTTTCTGCACACTGGGGTTAAGAGCTGAGTGTGTGGGCTCTTCTGAGTCTTGCAGTTACATAGGGATTCAGTTGTCTGAAAAAACGCGTTTATTTCGGGCTGAAAAACACGTTTTCAAAAGTGTGCTGTTACTGCCCCATAACTTACATGGGGGTGACCAAACTTGCAGAAACATGTTTATTTCTGCTGAAAATCATGTTTTGACACTTTCTGCACACTGGGGTTAAGAGCTGAGTGTGTGGGCTCTTTTGAACCTTGCAGTTACAAAGGGATTCAGTTGTCTGAAAAAACGCGTTTATTTCGGGCTGAAAAACACGTTTTCAAAAGTGTGCTGTTACTGCCCCATAACTTACATGGGGGTGACCAAACTTGCAGAAACATGTTTATTTCTGCTGAAAAACACGTTTTGACACTTTCTGCACACTGGGGTTAAGAGCTGAGTGTGTGGGCTCTTCTGAGTCTTGCAGTTACATAGGGATTCAGTTGTCTGAAAAAACGCGTTTATTTCGGGCTGAAAAACACGTTTTCAAAAGTGTGCTGTTACTGCCCCATAACTTACATGGGGTTGACCAAACTTGCAGAAACATGTTTATTTCTGCTGAAAATCATGTTTTGACACTTTCTGCACACTGGGGTTAAG
Organism: Lepisosteus platostomus; assembly: GCF_059453375.1. NCBI lineage: Eukaryota > Metazoa > Chordata > Actinopteri > Semionotiformes > Lepisosteidae > Lepisosteus > Lepisosteus platostomus. Next base: position 42,190,740 of record NC_142612.1, on the reverse strand, counting down.
AGCTGAGTGTGTGGGCTCTTCTGAGTCTTGCAGTTACATAGGGATTCAGTTGTCTGAAAAAACGCGTTTATTTCGGGCTGAAAAACACGTTTTCAAAAGTGTGCTGTTACTGCCCCATAACTTACATGGGGGTGACCAAACTTGCAGAAACATGTTTATTTCTGCTGAAAATCATGTTTTGACACTTTCTGCACACTGGGGTTAAGAGCTGAGTGTGTGGGCTCTTTTGAGCCTTGCAGTTACAAAGGGATTCAGTTGTCTGAAAAAACGCGTTTATTTCGGGCTGAAAAACACGTTTTCAAAAGTGTGCTGTTACTGACCCATAACTTACATGGGGGTGACCAAACTTGCAGAAACATGTTTATTTCTGCTGAAAAACACGTTTTGACACTTTCTGCACACTGGGGTTAAGAGCTGAGTGTGTGGGCTCTTCTGAGTCTTGCAGTTACATAGGGATTCAGTTGTCTGAAAAAACGCATTTATTTCGGGCTGAAAAACACGTTTTCAAAAGTGTGCTGTTACTGCCCCATAACTTACATGGGGTTGACCAAACTTGCAGAAACATGTTTATTTCTGCTGAAAATCACGTTTTGACACTTTCTGCACACTGGGGTTAAGAGCTGAGTGTGTGGGCTCTTTTGAGCCTTGCAGTTACATAGGGATTCAGTTGTCTGAAAAAACGCGTTTATTTCGGGCTGAAAAACACGTTTTCAAAAGTGTTCTGTTACTGCCCCATAACTTACATGGGGGTGACCAAACTTGCAGAAACATGTTTATTTCTGCTGAAAATCACGTTTTGACACTTTCTGCACACTGGGGTTAAGAGCTGAGTGTGTGGGCTCTTCTGAGTCTTGCAGTTACATAGGGATTCAGTTGTCTGAAAAAACGCGTTTATTTCGGGCTGAAAAACACGTTTTCAAAAGTGTGCTGTTACTGCCCCATAACTTACATGGGGTTGACCAAACTTGCAGAAACATGTTTATTTCTGCTGAAAATCACGTTTTGACACTTTCTGCACACTGGGGTTAAGAGCTGAGTGTGTGGGCTCTACTGAGTCTTGCAGTTACATAGGGATTCAGTTGTCTGAAAAAACGCGTTTATTTCGGGCTGAAAAACACGTTTTCAAAAGTGTGCTGTTACTGCCCCATAACTTACATGGGGGTGACCAAACTTGCAGAAACATGTTTATTTCTGCTGAAAAACACGTTTTGACACTTTCTGCACACTGGAGTTAAGAGCTGAGTGTGTGGGCTCTTCTGAGTCTTGCAGTTACATAGGGATTCAGTTGTCTGAAAAAACGCATTTATTTCGGGCTGAAAAACACGTTTTCAAAAGTGTGCTGTTACTGCCCCATAACTTACATGGGGGTGACCAAACTTGCAGAAACATGTTTATTTCTGCTGAAAAACACGTTTTGACACTTTCTGCACACTGGGGTTAAGAGCTGAGTGTGTGGGCTCTTCTGAGTCTTGCAGTTACATAGGGATTCAGTTGTCTGAAAAAACGCGTTTATTTCGGGCTGAAAAACACGTTTTCAAAAGTGTGCTGTTACTGCCCCATAACTTACATGGGGTTGACCAAACTTGCAGAAACATGTTTATTTCTGCTGAAAATCACGTTTTGACACTTTCTGCACACTGGGGTTAAGAGCTGAGTGTGTGGGCTCTACTGAGTCTTGCAGTTACATAGGGATTCAGTTTTCTGAAAAAACGCGTTTATTTCGGGCTGAAAAACACGTTTTCAAAAGTGTGCTGTTACTTCCCCATAACTTACATGGGGGTGACCAAACTTGCAGAAACATGTTTATTTCTGCTGAAAAACACGTTTTGACACTTTCTGCACACTGGGGTTAAGAGCTGAGTGTGTGGGCTCTTCTGAGTCTTGCAGTTACATAGGGATTCAGTTGTCTGAAAAAACGCGTTTATTTCGGGCTGAAAAACACGTTTTCAAAAGTGTGCTGTTACTGCCCCATAACTTACATGGGGTTGACCAAACTTGCAGAAACATGTTTATTTCTGCTGAAAATCACGTTTTGACACTTTCTGCACACTGGGGTTAAGAGCTGAGTGTGTGGGCTCTACTGAGTCTTGCAGTTACATAGGGATTCAGTTGTCTGAAAAAACGCGTTTATTTCGGGCTGAAAAACACGTTTTCAAAAGTGTGCTGTTACTGCCCCATAACTTACATGGGGTTGACCAAACTTGCAGAAACATGTTTATTTCTGCTGAAAATCACGTTTTGACACTTTCTGCACACTGGGGTTAAGAGCTGAGTGTGTGGGCTCTTTTGAGCCTTGCAGTTACATAGGGATTCAGTTGTCTGAAAAAACGCGTTTATTTCGGGCTGAAAAACACGTTTTCAAAAGTGTTCTGTTACTGCCCCATAACTTACATGGGGGTGACCAAACTTGCAGAAACATGTTTATTTCTGCTGAAAATCACGTTTTGACACTTTCTGCACACTGGGGTTAAGAGCTGAGTGTGTGGGCTCTTCTGAGTCTTGCAGTTACATAGGGATTCAGTTGTCTGAAAAAACGCGTTTATTTCGGGCTGAAAAACACGTTTTCAAAAGTGTGCTGTTACTGCCCCATAACTTACATGGGGTTGACCAAACTTGCAGAAACATGTTTATTTCTGCTGAAAATCACGTTTTGACACTTTCTGCACACTGGGGTTAAGAGCTGAGTGTGTGGGCTCTACTGAGTCTTGCAGTTACATAGGGATTCAGTTGTCTGAAAAAACGCGTTTATTTCGGGCTGAAAAACACGTTTTCAAAAGTGTGCTGTTACTGCCCCATAACTTACATGGGGGTGACCAAACTTGCAGAAACATGTTTATTTCTGCTGAAAAACACGTTTTGACACTTTCTGCACACTGGAGTTAAGAGCTGAGTGTGTGGGCTCTTCTGAGTCTTGCAGTTACATAGGGATTCAGTTGTCTGAAAAAACGCGTTTATTTCGGGCTGAAAAACACGTTTTCAAAAGTGTGCTGTTACTGCCCCATAACTTACATGGGGGTGACCAAACTTGCAGAAACATGTTTATTTCTGCTGAAAAACACGTTTTGACACTTTCTGCACACTGGGGTTAAGAGCTGAGTGTGTGGGCTCTTCTGAGTCTTGCAGTTACATAGGGATTCAGTTGTCTGAAAAAACGCGTTTATTTCGGGCTGAAAAACACGTTTTCAAAAGTGTGCTGTTACTGCCCCATAACTTACATGGGGTTGACCAAACTTGCAGAAACATGTTTATTTCTGCTGAAAATCACGTTTTGACACTTTCTGCACACTGGGGTTAAGAGCTGAGTGTGTGGGCTCTACTGAGTCTTGCAGTTACATAGGGATTCAGTTTTCTGAAAAAACGCGTTTATTTCGGGCTGAAAAACACGTTTTCAAAAGTGTGCTGTTACTGCCCCATAACTTACATGGGGTTGACCAAACTTGCAGAAACATGTTTATTTCTGCTGAAAATCACGTTTTGACACTTTCTGCACACTGGGGTTAAGAGCTGAGTGTGTGGGCTCTACTGAGTCTTGCAGTTACATAGGGATTCAGTTGTCTGAAAAAACGCGTTTATTTCGGGCTGAAAAACACGTTTTCAAAAGTGTGCTGTTACTGCCCCATAACTTACATGGGGTTGACCAAACTTGCAGAAACATGTTTATTTCTGCTGAAAATCACGTTTTGACACTTTCTGCACACTGGGGTTAAGAGCTGAGTGTGTGGGCTCTACTGAGTCTTGCAGTTACATAGGGATTCAGTTGTCTGAAAAAACGCGTTTATTTCGGGCTGAAAAACACGTTTTCAAAAGTGTGCTGTTACTGCCCCATAACTTACATGGGGGTGACCAAACTTGCAGAAACATGTTTATTTCTGCTGAAAATCATGTTTTGACACTTTCTGCACACTGGGGTTAAGAGCTGAGTGTGTGGGCTCTTCTGAGTCTTGCAGTTACATAGGGATTCAGTTGTCTGAAAAAACGCGTTTATTTCGGGCTGAAAAACACGTTTTCAAAAGTGTGCTGTTACTGCCCCATAACTTACATGGGGGTGACCAAACTTGCAGAAACATGTTTATTTCTGCTGAAAATCATGTTTTGACACTTTCTGCACACTGGGGTTAAGAGCTGAGTGTGTGGGCTCTTCTGAGTCTTGCAGTTACATAGGGATTCAGTTGTCTGAAAAAACGCGTTTATTTCGGGCTGAAAAACACGTTTTCAAAAGTGTGCTGTTACTGCCCCATAACTTACATGGGGGTGACCAAACTTGCAGAAACATGTTTATTTCTGCTGAAAATCATGTTTTGACACTTTCTGCACACTGGGGTTAAGAGCTGAGTGTGTGGGCTCTTTTGAACCTTGCAGTTACAAAGGGATTCAGTTGTCTGAAAAAACGCGTTTATTTCGGGCTGAAAAACACGTTTTCAAAAGTGTGCTGTTACTGCCCCATAACTTACATGGGGGTGACCAAACTTGCAGAAACATGTTTATTTCTGCTGAAAAACACGTTTTGACACTTTCTGCACACTGGGGTTAAGAGCTGAGTGTGTGGGCTCTTCTGAGTCTTGCAGTTACATAGGGATTCAGTTGTCTGAAAAAACGCGTTTATTTCGGGCTGAAAAACACGTTTTCAAAAGTGTGCTGTTACTGCCCCATAACTTACATGGGGTTGACCAAACTTGCAGAAACATGTTTATTTCTGCTGAAAATCATGTTTTGACACTTTCTGCACACTGGGGTTAAGAGCTGAGTGTGTGGGCTCTTCTGAGTCTTGCAGTTACATAGGGATTCAGTTGTCTGAAAAAACGCGTTTATTTCGGGCTGAAAAACACGTTTTCAAAAGTGTGCTGTTACTGCCCCATAACTTACATGGGGGTGACCAAACTTGCAGAAACATGTTTATTTCTGCTGAAAATCATGTTTTGACACTTTCTGCACACTGGGGTTAAGAGCTGAGTGTGTGGGCTCTTTTGAGCCTTGCAGTTACAAAGGGATTCAGTTGTCTGAAAAAACGCGTTTATTTCGGGCTGAAAAACACGTTTTCAAAAGTGTGCTGTTACTGACCCATAACTTACATGGGGGTGACCAAACTTGCAGAAACATGTTTATTTCTGCTGAAAAACACGTTTTGACACTTTCTGCACACTGGGGTTAAGAGCTGAGTGTGTGGGCTCTTCTGAGTCTTGCAGTTACATAGGGATTCAGTTGTCTGAAAAAACGCATTTATTTCGGGCTGAAAAACACGTTTTCAAAAGTGTGCTGTTACTGCCCCATAACTTACATGGGGTTGACCAAACTTGCAGAAACATGTTTATTTCTGCTGAAAATCACGTTTTGACACTTTCTGCACACTGGGGTTAAGAGCTGAGTGTGTGGGCTCTTTTGAGCCTTGCAGTTACATAGGGATTCAGTTGTCTGAAAAAACGCGTTTATTTCGGGCTGAAAAACACGTTTTCAAAAGTGTTCTGTTACTGCCCCATAACTTACATGGGGGTGACCAAACTTGCAGAAACATGTTTATTTCTGCTGAAAATCACGTTTTGACACTTTCTGCACACTGGGGTTAAGAGCTGAGTGTGTGGGCTCTTCTGAGTCTTGCAGTTACATAGGGATTCAGTTGTCTGAAAAAACGCGTTTATTTCGGGCTGAAAAACACGTTTTCAAAAGTGTGCTGTTACTGCCCCATAACTTACATGGGGTTGACCAAACTTGCAGAAACATGTTTATTTCTGCTGAAAATCACGTTTTGACACTTTCTGCACACTGGGGTTAAGAGCTGAGTGTGTGGGCTCTACTGAGTCTTGCAGTTACATAGGGATTCAGTTGTCTGAAAAAACGCGTTTATTTCGGGCTGAAAAACACGTTTTCAAAAGTGTGCTGTTACTGCCCCATAACTTACATGGGGGTGACCAAACTTGCAGAAACATGTTTATTTCTGCTGAAAAACACGTTTTGACACTTTCTGCACACTGGAGTTAAGAGCTGAGTGTGTGGGCTCTTCTGAGTCTTGCAGTTACATAGGGATTCAGTTGTCTGAAAAAACGCGTTTATTTCGGGCTGAAAAACACGTTTTCAAAAGTGTGCTGTTACTGCCCCATAACTTACATGGGGGTGACCAAACTTGCAGAAACATGTTTATTTCTGCTGAAAAACACGTTTTGACACTTTCTGCACACTGGGGTTAAGAGCTGAGTGTGTGGGCTCTTCTGAGTCTTGCAGTTACATAGGGATTCAGTTGTCTGAAAAAACGCGTTTATTTCGGGCTGAAAAACACGTTTTCAAAAGTGTGCTGTTACTGCCCCATAACTTACATGGGGTTGACCAAACTTGCAGAAACATGTTTATTTCTGCTGAAAATCACGTTTTGACACTTTCTGCACACTGGGGTTAAGAGCTGAGTGTGTGGGCTCTACTGAGTCTTGCAGTTACATAGGGATTCAGTTTTCTGAAAAAACGCGTTTATTTCGGGCTGAAAAACACGTTTTCAAAAGTGTGCTGTTACTTCCCCATAACTTACATGGGGGTGACCAAACTTGCAGAAACATGTTTATTTCTGCTGAAAAACACGTTTTGACACTTTCTGCACACTGGGGTTAAGAGCTGAGTGTGTGGGCTCTTCTGAGTCTTGCAGTTACATAGGGATTCAGTTGTCTGAAAAAACGCGTTTATTTCGGGCTGAAAAACACGTTTTCAAAAGTGTGCTGTTACTGCCCCATAACTTACATGGGGTTGACCAAACTTGCAGAAACATGTTTATTTCTGCTGAAAATCACGTTTTGACACTTTCTGCACACTGGGGTTAAGAGCTGAGTGTGTGGGCTCTACTGAGTCTTGCAGTTACATAGGGATTCAGTTGTCTGAAAAAACGCGTTTATTTCGGGCTGAAAAACACGTTTTCAAAAGTGTGCTGTTACTGCCCCATAACTTACATGGGGTTGACCAAACTTGCAGAAACATGTTTATTTCTGCTGAAAATCACGTTTTGACACTTTCTGCACACTGGGGTTAAGAGCTGAGTGTGTGGGCTCTTTTGAGCCTTGCAGTTACATAGGGATTCAGTTGTCTGAAAAAACGCGTTTATTTCGGGCTGAAAAACACGTTTTCAAAAGTGTTCTGTTACTGCCCCATAACTTACATGGGGGTGACCAAACTTGCAGAAACATGTTTATTTCTGCTGAAAATCACGTTTTGACACTTTCTGCACACTGGGGTTAAGAGCTGAGTGTGTGGGCTCTTCTGAGTCTTGCAGTTACATAGGGATTCAGTTGTCTGAAAAAACGCGTTTATTTCGGGCTGAAAAACACGTTTTCAAAAGTGTGCTGTTACTGCCCCATAACTTACATGGGGTTGACCAAACTTGCAGAAACATGTTTATTTCTGCTGAAAATCACGTTTTGACACTTTCTGCACACTGGGGTTAAGAGCTGAGTGTGTGGGCTCTACTGAGTCTTGCAGTTACATAGGGATTCAGTTGTCTGAAAAAACGCGTTTATTTCGGGCTGAAAAACACGTTTTCAAAAGTGTGCTGTTACTGCCCCATAACTTACATGGGGGTGACCAAACTTGCAGAAACATGTTTATTTCTGCTGAAAAACACGTTTTGACACTTTCTGCACACTGGAGTTAAGAGCTGAGTGTGTGGGCTCTTCTGAGTCTTGCAGTTACATAGGGATTCAGTTGTCTGAAAAAACGCGTTTATTTCGGGCTGAAAAACACGTTTTCAAAAGTGTGCTGTTACTGCCCCATAACTTACATGGGGGTGACCAAACTTGCAGAAACATGTTTATTTCTGCTGAAAAACACGTTTTGACACTTTCTGCACACTGGGGTTAAGAGCTGAGTGTGTGGGCTCTTCTGAGTCTTGCAGTTACATAGGGATTCAGTTGTCTGAAAAAACGCGTTTATTTCGGGCTGAAAAACACGTTTTCAAAAGTGTGCTGTTACTGCCCCATAACTTACATGGGGTTGACCAAACTTGCAGAAACATGTTTATTTCTGCTGAAAATCACGTTTTGACACTTTCTGCACACTGGGGTTAAGAGCTGAGTGTGTGGGCTCTACTGAGTCTTGCAGTTACATAGGGATTCAGTTTTCTGAAAAAACGCGTTTATTTCGGGCTGAAAAACACGTTTTCAAAAGTGTGCTGTTACTTCCCCATAACTTACATGGGGGTGACCAAACTTGCAGAAACATGTTTATTTCTGCTGAAAAACACGTTTTGACACTTTCTGCACACTGGGGTTAAGAGCTGAGTGTGTGGGCTCTTCTGAGTCTTGCAGTTACATAGGGATTCAGTTGTCTGAAAAAACGCGTTTATTTCGGGCTGAAAAACACGTTTTCAAAAGTGTGCTGTTACTGCCCCATAACTTACATGGGGTTGACCAAACTTGCAGAAACATGTTTATTTCTGCTGAAAATCACGTTTTGACACTTTCTGCACACTGGGGTTAAGAGCTGAGTGTGTGGGCTCTACTGAGTCTTGCAGTTACATAGGGATTCAGTTGTCTGAAAAAACGCGTTTATTTCGGGCTGAAAAACACGTTTTCAAAAGTGTGCTGTTACTGCCCCATAACTTACATGGGGTTGACCAAACTTGCAGAAACATGTTTATTTCTGCTGAAAATCACGTTTTGACACTTTCTGCACACTGGGGTTAAGAGCTGAGTGTGTGGGCTCTACTGAGTCTTGCAGTTACATAGGGATTCAGTTGTCTGAAAAAACGCGTTTATTTCGGGCTGAAAAACACGTTTTCAAAAGTGTGCTGTTACTGCCCCATAACTTACATGGGGGTGACCAAACTTGCAGAAACATGTTTATTTCTGCTGAAAATCATGTTTTGACACTTTCTGCGCACTGGGGTTAAGAGCTGAGTGTGTGGGCTCTTCTGAGTCTTGCAGTTACATAGGGATTCAGTTGTCTGAAAAAACGCGTTTATTTCGGACTGAAAAACACGTTTTCAAAAGTGTGCTGTTACTGCCCCATAACTTACATGGGGGTGACCAAACTTGCAGAAACATGTTTATTTCTGCTGAAAATCATGTTTTGACACTTTCTGCACACTGGGGTTAAGAGCTGAGTGTGTGGGCTCTTTTGAGCCTTGCAGTTACAAAGGGATTCAGTTGTCTGAAAAAACGCGTTTATTTCGGGCTGAAAAACACGTTTTCAAAAGTGTGCTGTTACTGCCCCATAACTTACATGGGGGTGACCAAACTTGCAGAAACATGTTTATTTCTGCTGAAAAACACGTTTTGACACTTTCTGCACACTGGGGTTAAGAGCTGAGTGTGTGGGCTCTTCTGAGTCTTGCAGTTACATAGGGATTCAGTTGTCTGAAAAAACGCGTTTATTTCGGGCTGAAAAACACGTTTTCAAAAGTGTGCTGTTACTGCCCCATAACTTACATGGGGTTGACCAAACTTGCAGAAACATGTTTATTTCTGCTGAAAATCACGTTTTGACACTTTCTGCACACTGGGGTTAAGAGCTGAGTGTGTGGGCTCTTTTGAGCCTTGCAGTTACATAGGGATTCAGTTGTCTGAAAAAACGCGTTTATTTCGGGCTGAAAAACACGTTTTCAAAAGTGTTCTGTTACTGCCCCATAACTTACATGGGGGTGACCAAACTTGCAGAAACATGTTTATTTCTGCTGAAAAACACGTTTTGACACTTTCTGCACACTGGGGTTAAGAGCTGAGTGTGTGGGCTCTTCTGAGTCTTGCAGTTACATAGGGATTCAGTTGTCTGAAAAACGCGTTTATTTCGGGCTGAAAAACACGTTTTCAAAAGTGTGCTGTTACTGCCCCATAACTTACATGGGGGTGACCAAACTTGCAGAAACATGTTTATTTCTGCTGAAAAACACGTTTTGACACTTTCTGCACACTGGGGTTAAGAGCTGAGTGTGTGGGCTCTTCTGAGTCTTGCAGTTACATAGGGATTCAGTTGTCTGAAAAAAACGCGTTTATTTCGGGCTGAAAAACACGTTTTCAAAAGTGTGCTGTTACTGCCCCATAACTTACATGGGGTTGACCAAACTTGCAGAAACATGTTTATTTCTGCTGAAAATCACGTTTTGACACTTTCTGCACACTGGGGTTAAGAGCTGAGTGTGTGGGCTCTACTGAGTCTTGCAGTTACATAGGGATTCAGTTGTCTGAAAAAACTCGTTTATTTCGGGCTGAAAAACACGTTTTCAAAAGTGTGCTGTTACTGCCCCATAACTTACATGGGGTTGACCAAACTTGCAGAAACATGTTTATTTCTGCTGAAAATCACGTTTTGACACTTTCTGCACACTGGGGTTAAGAGCTGAGTGTGTGGGCTCTACTGAGTCTTGCAGTTACATAGGGATTCAGTTGTCTGAAAAAACGCGTTTATTTCGGGCTGAAAAACACGTTTTCAAAAGTGTGCTGTTACTGCCCCATAACTTACATGGGGGTGACCAAACTTGCAGAAACATGTTTATTTCTGCTGAAAATCATGTTTTGACACTTTCTGCACACTGGGGTTAAGAGCTGAGTGTGTGGGCTCTTCTGAGTCTTGCAGTTACATAGGGATTCAGTTGTCTGAAAAAACGCGTTTATTTCGGACTGAAAAACACGTTTTCAAAAGTGTGCTGTTACTGCCCCATAACTTACATGGGGGTGACCAAACTTGCAGAAACATGTTTATTTCTGCTGAAAATCATGTTTTGACACTTTCTGCACACTGGGGTTAAGAGCTGAGTGTGTGGGCTCTTCTGAGTCTTGCAGTTACATAGGGATTCAGTTGTCTGAAAAAACGCGTTTATTTCGGACTGAAAAACACGTTTTCAAAAGTGTGCTGTTACTGCCCCATAACTTACATGGGGGTGACCAAACTTGCAGAAACATGTTTATTTCTGCTGAAAATCATGTTTTGACACTTTCTGCACACTGGGGTTAAGAGCTGAGTGTGTGGGCTCTTTTGAGCCTTGCAGTTACAAAGGGATTCAGTTGTCTGAAAAAACGCGTTTATTTCGGGCTGAAAAACACGTTTTCAAAAGTGTGCTGTTACTGCCCCATAACTTACATGGGGGTGACCAAACTTGCAGAAACATGTTTATTTCTGCTGAAAAACACGTTTTGACACTTTCTGCACACTGGGGTTAAGAGCTGAGTGTGTGGGCTCATCTGAGTCTTGCAGTTACATAGGGATTCAGTTGTCTGAAAAAACGCGTTTATTTCGGGCTGAAAAACACGTTTTCAAAAGTGTGCTGTTACTGCCCCATAACTTACATGGGGTTGACCAAACTTGCAGAAACATGTTTATTTCTGCTGAAAATCACGTTTTGACACTTTCTGCACACTGGGGTTAAGAGCTGAGTGTGTGGGCTCTTTTGAGCCTTGCAGTTACATAGGGATTCAGTTGTCTGAAAAAACGCGTTTATTTCGGGCTGAAAAACACGTTTTCAAAAGTGTTCTGTTACTGCCCCATAACTTACATGGGGGTGACCAAACTTGCAGAAACATGTTTATTTCTGCTGAAAAACACGTTTTGACACTTTCTGCACACTGGGGTTAAGAGCTGAGTGTGTGGGCTCTTCTGAGTCTTGCAGTTACATAGGGATTCAGTTGTCTGAAAAAACGCGTTTATTTCGGGCTGAAAAACACGTTTTCAAAAGTGTGCTGTTACTTCCCCATAACTTACATGGGGGTGACCAAACTTGCAGAAACATGTTTATTTCTGCTGAAAAACACGTTTTGACACTTTCTGCACACTGGGGTTAAGAGCTGAGTGTGTGGGCTCTTTTGAGCCTTGCAGTTACATAGGGATTCAGTTGTCTGAAAAAACGCGTTTATTTCGGGCTGAAAAACACGTTTTCAAAAGTGTGCTGTTACTGCACCATAACTTACATGGGGGTGACCAAACTTGCAGAAACATGTTTATTTCTGCTGAAAAACACGTTTTGACACTTTCTGCACACTGGGGTTAAGAGCTGAGTGTGTGGGCTCTTTTGAGCCTTGCAGTTACATAGGGATTCAGTTGTCTGAAAAAACGTGTTTATTTCGGCTGAAAAACACGTTTTCAAAAGTGTGCTGTTACTGCACCATAACTTACATGGGGGTGACCAAACTTGCAGAAACATGTTTATTTCTGCTGAAAAACACGTTTTGACACTTTCTGCACACTGGGGTTAAGAGCTGAGTGTGTGGGCTCTTTTGAGCCTTGCAGTTACATAGGGATTCAGTTGTCTGAAAAAACGCGTTTATTTCGGGCTGAAAAACACGTTTTCAAAAGTGTGCTGTTACTGCCCCATAACTTACATGGGGGTGACCAAACTTGCAGAAACATGTTTATTTCTGCTGAAAAACACGTTTTGACACTTTCTGCACACTGGAGTTAAGAGCTGAGTGTGTAGGCTCTTCTGAGTCTTGCAGTTACATAGGGATTCAGTTGTCTGAAAAAACGCGTTTATTTCGGGCTGAAAAACACGTTTTCAAAAGTGTGCTGTTACTGCCCCATAACTTACATGGGGGTGACCAAACTTGCAGAAACATGTTTATTTCTGCTGAAAATTATGTTTTGACACTTTCTGCACACTGGGGTTAAGAGCTGAGTGTGTGGGCTCTTCTGAGTCTTGCAGTTACATAGGGATTCAGTTGTCTGAAAAAACGCGTTTATTTCGGGCTGAAAAACACGTTTTCAAAAGTGTGCTGTTACTGCCCCATAACTTACATGGGGGTGACCAAACTTGCAGAAACATGTTTATTTCTGCTGAAAATCATGTTTTGACACTTTCTGCACACTGGGGTTAAGAGCTGAGTGTGTGGGCTCTTCTGAGTCTTGCAGTTACATAGGGATTCAGTTGTCTGAAAAAACGCGTTTATTTCGGGCTGAAAAACACGTTTTCAAAAGTGTGCTGTTACTGCCCCATAACTTACATGGGGGTGACCAAACTTGCAGAAACATGTTTATTTCTGCTGAAAATCATGTTTTGACACTTTCTGCACACTGGGGTTAAGAGCTGAGTGTGTGGGCTCTTTTGAGCCTTGCAGTTACAAAGGGATTCAGTTGTCTGAAAAAACGCGTTTATTTCGGGCTGAAAAACACGTTTTCAAAAGTGTGCTGTTACTGCCCCATAACTTACATGGGGGTGACCAAACTTGCAGAAACATGTTTATTTCTGCTGAAAAACACGTTTTGACACTTTCTGCACACTGGGGTTAAGAGCTGAGTGTGTGGGCTCTTCTGAGTCTTGCAGTTACATAGGGATTCAGTTGTCTGAAAAAACGCGTTTATTTCGGGCTGAAAAACACGTTTTCAAAAGTGTGCTGTTACTGCCCCATAACTTACATGGGGTTGACCAAACTTGCAGAAACATGTTTATTTCTGCTGAAAATCATGTTTTGACACTTTCTGCACACTGGGGTTAAGAGCTGAGTGTGTGGGCTCTTCTGAGTCTTGCAGTTACATAGGGATTCAGTTGTCTGAAAAAACGCGTTTATTTCGGGCTGAAAAACACGTTTTCAAAAGTGTGCTGTTACTGCCCCATAACTTACATGGGGGTGACCAAACTTGCAGAAACATGTTTATTTCTGCTGAAAATCATGTTTTGACACTTTCTGCACACTGGGGTTAAGAGCTGAGTGTGTGGGCTCTTTTGAGCCTTGCAGTTACAAAGGGATTCAGTTGTCTGAAAAAACGCGTTTATTTCGGGCTGAAAAACACGTTTTCAAAAGTGTGCTGTTACTGCCCCATAACTTACATGGGGGTGACCAAACTTGCAGAAACATGTTTATTTCTGCTGAAAAACACGTTTTGACACTTTCTGCACACTGGGGTTAAGAGCTGAGTGTGTGGGCTCTTCTGAGTCTTGCAGTTACATAGGGATTCAGTTGTCTGAAAAAACGCATTTATTTCGGGCTGAAAAACACGTTTTCAAAAGTGTGCTGTTACTGCCCCATAACTTACATGGGGTTGACCAAACTTCCAGAAACATGTTTATTTCTGCTGAAAATCACGTTTTGACACTTTCTGCACACTGGGGTTAAGAGCTGAGTGTGTGGGCTCTTTTGAGCCTTGCAGTTACATAGGGATTCAGTTGTCTGAAAAAACGCGTTTATTTCGGGCTGAAAAACACGTTTTCAAAAGTGTTCTGTTACTGCCCCATAACTTACATGGGGTTGACCAAACTTGCAGAAACATGTTTATTTCTGCTGAAAATCATGTTTTGACACTTTCTGCACACTGGGGTTAAGAGCTGAGTGTGTGGGCTCTTCTGAGTCTTGCAGTTACATAGGGATTCAGTTGTCTGAAAAAACGCGTTTATTTCGGGCTGAAAAACACGTTTTCAAAAGTGTGCTGTTACTGCCCCATAACTTACATGGGGGTGACCAAACTTGCAGAAACATGTTTATTTCTGCTGAAAATCATGTTTTGACACTTTCTGCACACTGGGGTTAAGAGCTGAGTGTGTGGGCTCTTTTGAGCCTTGCAGTTACAAAGGGATTCAGTTGTCTGAAAAAACGCGTTTATTTCGGGCTGAAAAACACGTTTTCAAAAGTGTGCTGTTACTGCCCCATAACTTACATGGGGGTGACCAAACTTGCAGAAACATGTTTATTTCTGCTGAAAAACACGTTTTGACACTTTCTGCACACTGGGGTTAAGAGCTGAGTGTGTGGGCTCTTCTGAGTCTTGCAGTTACATAGGGATTCAGTTGTCTGAAAAAACGCATTTATTTCGGGCTGAAAAACACGTTTTCAAAAGTGTGCTGTTACTGCCCCATAACTTACATGGGGTTGACCAAACTTGCAGAAACATGTTTATTTCTGCTGAAAATCACGTTTTGACACTTTCTGCACACTGGGGTTAAGAGCTGAGTGTGTGGGCTCTACTGAGTCTTGCAGTTACATAGGGATTCAGTTTTCTGAAAAAACGCGTTTATTTCGGGCTGAAAAACACGTTTTCAAAAGTGTGCTGTTACTTCCCCATAACTTACATGGGGGTGACCAAACTTGCAGAAACATGTTTATTTCTGCTGAAAAACACGTTTTGACACTTTCTGCACACTGGGGTTAAGAGCTGAGTGTGTGGGCTCTTCTGAGTCTTGCAGTTACATAGGGATTCAGTTGTCTGAAAAAACGCGTTTATTTCGGGCTGAAAAACACGTTTTCAAAAGTGTGCTGTTACTGCCCCATAACTTACATGGGGTTGACCAAACTTGCAGAAACATGTTTATTTCTGCTGAAAATCACGTTTTGACACTTTCTGCACACTGGGGTTAAGAGCTGAGTGTGTGGGCTCTACTGAGTCTTGCAGTTACATAGGGATTCAGTTGTCTGAAAAAACGCGTTTATTTCGGGCTGAAAAACACGTTTTCAAAAGTGTGCTGTTACTGCCCCATAACTTACATGGGGTTGACCAAACTTGCAGAAACATGTTTATTTCTGCTGAAAATCACGTTTTGACACTTTCTGCACACTGGGGTTAAGAGCTGAGTGTGTGGGCTCTACTGAGTCTTGCAGTTACATAGGGATTCAGTTGTCTGAAAAAACGCGTTTATTTCGGGCTGAAAAACACGTTTTCAAAAGTGTGCTGTTACTGCCCCATAACTTACATGGGGGTGACCAAACTTGCAGAAACATGTTTATTTCTGCTGAAAATCATGTTTTGACACTTTCTGCACACTGGGGTTAAGAGCTGAGTGTGTGGGCTCTTCTGAGTCTTGCAGTTACATAGGGATTCAGTTGTCTGAAAAAACGCGTTTATTTCGGGCTGAAAAACACGTTTTCAAAAGTGTGCTGTTACTGCCCCATAACTTACATGGGGTTGACCAAACTTGCAGAAACATGTTTATTTCTGCAGAAAATCACGTTTTGACACTTTCTGCACACTGGGGTTAAGAGCTGAGTGTGTGGGCTCTTTTGAGCCTTGCAGTTACATAGGGATTCAGTTGTCTGAAAAAACGCGTTTATTTCGGGCTGAAAAACACGTTTTCAAAAGTGTTCTGTTACTGCCCCATAACTTACATGGGGGTGACCAAACTTGCAGAAACATGTTTATTTCTGCTGAAAAACACGTTTTGACACTTTCTGCACACTGGGGTTAAGAGCTGAGTGTGTGGGCTCTTCTGAGTCTTGCAGTTACATAGGGATTCAGTTGTCTGAAAAAACGCGTTTATTTCGGGCTGAAAAACACGTTTTCAAAAGTGTGCTGTTACTGCCCCATAACTTACATGGGGTTGACCAAACTTGCAGAAACATGTTTATTTCTGCTGAAAATCACGTTTTGACACTTTCTGCACACTGGGGTTAAGAGCTGAGTGTGTGGGCTCTACTGAGTCTTGCAGTTACATAGGGATTCAGTTGTCTGAAAAAACGCGTTTATTTCGGGCTGAAAAACACGTTTTCAAAAGTGTGCTGTTACTTCCCCATAACTTACATGGGGGTGACCAAACTTGCAGAAACATGTTTATTTCTGCTGAAAAACACGTATTGACACTTTCTGCACACTGGGGTTAAGAGCTGAGTGTGTGGGCTCTTCTGAGTCTTGCAGTTACATAGGGATTCAGTTGTCTGAAAAAACGCGTTTATTTCGGGCTGAAAAACACGTTTTCAAAAGTGTTCTGTTACTGCCCCATAACTTACATGGGGGTGACCAAACTTGCAGAAACATGTTTATTTCTGCTGAAAATCACGTTTTGACACTTTCTGCACACTGGGGTTAAGAGCTGAGTGTGTGGGCTCTACTGAGTCTTGCAGTTACATAGGGATTCAGTTGTCTGAAAAAACGCGTTTATTTCGGGCTGAAAAACACGTTTTCAAAAGTGTGCTGTTACTTCCCCATAACTTACATGGGGGTGACCAAACTTGCAGAAACATGTTTATTTCTGCTGAAAAACACGTTTTGACACTTTCTGCACACTGGGGTTAAGAGCTGAGTGTGTGGGCTCTTTTGAGCCTTGCAGTTACAAAGGGATTCAGTTGTCTGAAAAAACGCGTTTATTTCGGGCTGAAAAACACGTTTTCAAAAGTGTGCTGTTACTGCCCCATAACTTACATGGGGGTGACCAAACTTGCAGAAACATGTTTATTTCTGCTGAAAAACACGTTTTGACACTTTCTGCACACTGGGGTTAAGAGCTGAGTGTGTGGGCTCTTCTGAGTCTTGCAGTTACATAGGGATTCAGTTGTCTGAAAAAACGCGTTTATTTCGGGCTGAAAAACACGTTTTCAAAAGTGTGCTGTTACTGCCCCATAACTTACATGGGGTTGACCAAACTTGCAGAAACATGTTTATTTCTGCTGAAAATCACGTTTTGACACTTTCTGCACACTGGGGTTAAGAGCTGAGTGTGTGGGCTCTTTTGAGCCTTGCAGTTACATAGGGATTCAGTTGTCTGAAAAAACGCGTTTATTTCGGGCTGAAAAACACGTTTTCAAAAGTGTTCTGTTACTGCCCCATAACTTACATGGGGGTGACCAAACTTGCAGAAACATGTTTATTTCTGCTGAAAAACACGTTTTGACACTTTCTGCACACTGGGGTTAAGAGCTGAGTGTGTGGGCTCTTCTGAGTCTTGCAGTTACATAGGGATTCAGTTGTCTGAAAAAACGCGTTTATTTCGGGCTGAAAAACACGTTTTCAAAAGTGTGCTGTTACTGCCCCATAACTTACATGGGGTTGACCAAACTTGCAGAAACATGTTTATTTCTGCTGAAAATCACGTTTTGACACTTTCTGCACACTGGGGTTAAGAGCTGAGTGTGTGGGCTCTTTTGAGCCTTGCAGTTACATAGGGATTCAGTTGTCTGAAAAAACGCGTTTATTTCGGGCTGAAAAACACGTTTTCAAAAGTGTTCTGTTACTGCCCCATAACTTACATGGGGGTGACCAAACTTGCAGAAACATGTTTATTTCTGCTGAAAAACACGTTTTGACACTTTCTGCACACTGGGGTTAAGAGCTGAGTGTGTGGGCTCTTCTGAGTCTTGCAGTTACATAGGGATTCAGTTGTCTGAAAAAACGCGTTTATTTCGGGCTGAAAAACACGTTTTCAAAAGTGTGCTGTTACTGCCCCATAACTTACATGGGGTTGACCAAACTTGCAGAAACATGTTTATTTCTGCTGAAAATCACGTTTTGACACTTTCTGCACACTGGGGTTAAGAGCTGAGTGTGTGGGCTCTACTGAGTCTTGCAGTTACATAGGGATTCAGTTGTCTGAAAAAACGCGTTTATTTCGGGCTGAAAAACACGTTTTCAAAAGTGTGCTGTTACTTCCCCATAACTTACATGGGGGTGACCAAACTTGCAGAAACATGTTTATTTCTGCTGAAAAACACGTATTGACACTTTCTGCACACTGGGGTTAAGAGCTGAGTGTGTGGGCTCTTCTGAGTCTTGCAGTTACATAGGGATTCAGTTGTCTGAAAAAACGCGTTTATTTCGGGCTGAAAAACACGTTTTCAAAAGTGTGCTGTTACTGCCCCATAACTTACATGGGGTTGACCAAACTTGCAGAAACATGTTTATTTCTGCTGAAAATCACGTTTTGACACTTTCTGCACACTGGGGTTAAGAGCTGAGTGTGTGGGCTCTTTTGAGCCTTGCAGTTACATAGGGATTCAGTTTTCTGAAAAAACGCGTTTATTTCGGGCTGAAAAACACGTTTTCAAAAGTGTTCTGTTACTGCCCCATAACTTACATGGGGTTGACCAAACTTGCAGAAACATGTTTATTTCTGCTGAAAATCACGTTTTGACACTTTCTGCACACTGGGGTTAAGAGCTGAGTGTGTGGGCTCTACTGAGTCTTGCAGTTTGGGGTGACCAAACTTGCAGAAACATGTTTATTTCTGCTGAAAATCACGTTTTGACACTTTCTGCACACTGGGGTTAAGAGCTGAGTGTGTGGGCTCTACTGAGTCTTGCAGTTACATAGGGATTCAGTTGTCTGAAAAAACGCGTTTATTTCGGGCTGAAAAACACGTTTTCAAAAGTGTGCTGTTACTTCCCCATAACTTACATGGGGGTGACCAAACTTGCAGAAACATGTTTATTTCTGCTGAAAAACACGTTTTCACACTTTCTGCACACTGGGGTTAAGAGCTGAGTGTGTGGGCTCTTTTGAGCCTTGCAGTTACATAGGGATTCAGTTGTCTGAAAAAACGCGTTTATTTCGGGCTGAAAAACACGTTTTCAAAAGTGTGCTGTTACTGCACCATAACTTACATGGGGGTGACCAAACTTGCAGAAACATGTTTATTTCTGCTGAAAAACACGTTTTGACACTTTCTGCACACTGGGGTTAAGAGCTGAGTGTGTGGGCTCTTTTGAGCCTTGCAGTTACATAGGGATTCAGTTGTCTGAAAAAACGTGTTTATTTCGGGCTGAAAAACACGTTTTCAAAAGTGTGCTGTTACTGCACCATAACTTACATGGGGGTGACCAAACTTGCAGAAACATGTTTATTTCTGCTGAAAAACACGTTTTGACACTTTCTGCACACTGGGGTTAAGAGCTGAGTGTGTGGGCTCTTTTGAGCCTTGCAGTTACATAGGGATTCAGTTGTCTGAAAAAACGTGTTTATTTCGGGCTGAAAAACACGTTTTCAAAAGTGTGCTGTTACTGCCCCATAACTTACATGGGGGTGACCAAACTTGCAGAAACATGTTTATTTCTGCTGAAAAACACGTTTTGACACTTTCTGCACACTGGGGTTAAGAGCTGAGTGTGTGGGCTCTTTTGAGCCTTGCAGTTACATAGGGATTCAGTTGTCTGAAAAAACGCGTTATTTCGGGCTGAAAAACACGTTTTCAAAAGTGTTCTGTTACTGCCCCATAACTTACATGGGGGTGACCAAACTTGCAGAAACATGTTTATTTCTGCTGAAAAACACGTTTTGACACTTTCTGCACACTGGGGTTAAGAGCTGAGTGTGTGGGCTCTTCTGAGTCTTGCAGTTACATAGGGATTCAGTTGTCTGAAAAAACGCGTTTATTTCGGGCTGAAAAACACGTTTTCAAAAGTGTTCTGTTACTGCCCCATAACTTACATGGGGTTGACCAAACTTGCAGAAACATGTTTATTTCTGCTGAAAATCACGTTTTGACACTTTCTGCACACTGGGGTTAAGAGCTGAGTGTGTGGGCTCTTTTGAGCCTTGCAGTTACATAGGGATTCAGTTGTCTGAAAAAACGCGTTTATTTCGGGCTGAAAAACACGTTTTCAAAAGTGTTCTGTTACTGCCCCATAACTTACATGGGGGTGACCAAACTTGCAGAAACATGTTTATTTCTGCTGAAAATCACGTTTTGACACTTTCTGCACACTGGGGTTAAGAGCTGAGTGTGTGGGCTCTACTGAGTCTTGCAGTTACATAGGGATTCAGTTGTCTGAAAAAACGCGTTTATTTCGGGCTGAAAAACACGTTTTCAAAAGTGTGCTGTTACTTCCCCATAACTTACATGGGGGTGACCAAACTTGCAGAAACATGTTTATTTCTGCTGAAAAACACGTTTTGACACTTTCTGCACACTGGGGTTAAGAGCTGAGTGTGTGGGCTCTTTTGAGCCTTGCAGTTACATAGGGATTCAGTTGTCTGAAAAAACGCGTTTATTTCGGGCTGAAAAACACGTTTTCAAAAGTGTGCTGTTACTGCACCATAACTTACGTGGGGGTGACCAAACTTGCAGAAACATGTTTATTTCTGCTGAAAAACACGTTTTGACACTTTCTGCACACTGGGGTTAAGAGCTGAGTGTGTGGGCTCTTTTGAGCCTTGCAGTTACATAGGGATTCAGTTGTCTGAAAAAACGTGTTTATTTCGGGCTGAAAAACACGTTTTCAAAAGTGTGCTGTTACTGCACCATAACTTACATGGGGGTGACCAAACTTGCAGAAACATGTTTATTTCTGCTGAAAAACACGTTTTGACACTTTCTGCACACTGGGGTTAAGAGCTGAGTGTGTGGGCTCTTTTGAGCCTTGCAGTTACATAGGGATTCAGTTGTCTGAAAAAACGTGTTTATTTCGGGCTGAAAAACACGTTTTCAAAAGTGTGCTGTTACTGCCCCATAACTTACATGGGGGTGACCAAACTTGCAGAAACATGTTTATTTCTGCTGAAAAACACGTTTTGACACTTTCTGCACACTGGAGTTAAGAGCTGAGTGTGTAGGCTCTTCTGAGTCTTGCAGTTACATAGGGATTCAGTTGTCTGAAAAAACGCGTTTATTTCGGGCTGAAAAACACGTTTTCAAAAGTGTGCTGTTACTGCCCCATAACTTACATGGGGGTGACCAAACTTGCAGAAACATGTTTATTTCTGCTGAAAATCATGTTTTGACACTTTCTGCACACTGGGGTTAAGAGCTGAGTGTGTGGGCTCTTCTGAGTCTTGCAGTTACATAGGGATTCAGTTGTCTGAAAAAACGCGTTTATTTCGGGCTGAAAAACACGTTTTCAAAAGTGTGCTGTTACTGCCCCATAACTTACATGGGGGTGACCAAACTTGCAGAAACATGTTTATTTCTGCTGAAAATCATGTTTTGACACTTTCTGCACACTGGGGTTAAGAGCTGAGTGTGTGGGCTCTTCTGAGTCTTGCAGTTACATAGGGATTCAGTTGTCTGAAAAAACGCGTTTATTTCGGGCTGAAAAACACGTTTTCAAAAGTGTGCTGTTACTGCCCCATAACTTACATGGGGGTGACCAAACTTGCAGAAACATGTTTATTTCTGCTGAAAATCATGTTTTGACACTTTCTGCACACTGGGGTTAAGAGCTGAGTGTGTGGGCTCTTTTGAGCCTTGCAGTTACAAAGGGATTCAGTTGTCTGAAAAAACGCGTTTATTTCGGGCTGAAAAACACGTTTTCAAAAGTGTGCTGTTACTGCCCCATAACTTACATGGGGGTGACCAAACTTGCAGAAACATGTTTATTTCTGCTGAAAAACACGTTTTGACACTTTCTGCACACTGGGGTTAAGAGCTGAGTGTGTGGGCTCTTCTGAGTCTTGCAGTTACATAGGGATTCAGTTGTCTGAAAAAACGCGTTTATTTCGGGCTGAAAAACACGTTTTCAAAAGTGTGCTGTTACTGCCCCATAACTTACATGGGGTTGACCAAACTTGCAGAAACATGTTTATTTCTGCTGAAAATCATGTTTTGACACTTTCTGCACACTGGGGTTAAGAGCTGAGTGTGTGGGCTCTTCTGAGTCTTGCAGTTACATAGGGATTCAGTTGTCTGAAAAAACGCGTTTATTTCGGGCTGAAAAACACGTTTTCAAAAGTGTGCTGTTACTGCCCCATAACTTACATGGGGGTGACCAAACTTGCAGAAACATGTTTATTTCTGCTGAAAATCATGTTTTGACACTTTCTGCACACTGGGGTTAAGAGCTGAGTGTGTGGGCTCTTTTGAGCCTTGCAGTTACAAAGGGATTCAGTTGTCTGAAAAAACGCGTTTATTTCGGGCTGAAAAACACGTTTTCAAAAGCGTGCTGTTACTGCCCCATAACTTACATGGGGGTGACCAAACTTGCAGAAACATGTTTATTTCTGCTGAAAAACACGTTTTGACACTTTCTGCACACTGGGGTTAAGAGCTGAGTGTGTGGGCTCTTCTGAGACTTGCAGTTACATAGGGATTCAGTTGTCTGAAAAAACGCATTTATTTCGGGCTGAAAAACACGTTTTCAAAAGTGTGCTGTTACTGCCCCATAACTTACATGGGGTTGACCAAACTTGCAGAAACATGTTTATTTCTGCTGAAAATCACGTTTTGACACTTTCTGCACACTGGGGTTAAGAGCTGAGTGTGTGGGCTCTTTTGAGCCTTGCAGTTACATAGGGATTCAGTTGTCTGAAAAAACGCGTTTATTTCGGGCTGAAAAACACGTTTTCAAAAGTGTTCTGTTACTGCCCCATAACTTACATGGGGGTGACCAAACTTGCAGAAACATGTTTATTTCTGCTGAAAAACACGTTTTGACACTTTCTGCACACTGGGGTTAAGAGCTGAGTGTGTGGGCTCTTCTGAGTCTTGCAGTTACATAGGGATTCAGTTGTCTGAAAAAACGCGTTTATTTCGGGCTGAAAAACACGTTTTCAAAAGTGTGCTGTTACTGCCCCATAACTTACATGGGGGTGACCAAACTTGCAGAAACATGTTTATTTCTGCTGAAAAACACGTTTTGACACTTTCTGCACACTGGGGTTAAGAGCTGAGTGTGTGGGCTCTTCTGAGTCTTGCAGTTACATAGGGATTCAGTTGTCTGAAAAAACGCGTTTATTTCGGGCTGAAAAACACGTTTTCAAAAGTGTGCTGTTACTGCCCCATAACTTACATGGGGTTGACCAAACTTGCAGAAACATGTTTATTTCTGCTGAAAATCATGTTTTGACACTTTCTGCACACTAGGGTTAAGAGCTGAGTGTGTGGGCTCTTTTGAGCCTTGCAGTTACAAAGGGATTCAGTTGTCTGAAAAAACGCGTTTATTTCGGGCTGAAAAACACGTTTTCAAAAGTGTGCTGTTACTGCCCCATAACTTACATGGGGGTGACCAAACTTGCAGAAACATGTTTATTTCTGCTGAAAAACACGTTTTGACACTTTCTGCACACTGGGGTTAAGAGCTGAGTGTGTGGGCTCTTCTGAGTCTTGCAGTTACATAGGGATTCAGTTGTCTGAAAAAACGCATTTATTTCGGGCTGAAAAACACGTTTTCAAAAGTGTGCTGTTACTGCCCCATAACTTACATGGGGTTGACCAAACTTGCAGAAACATGTTTATTTCTGCTGAAAATCACGTTTTGACACTTTCTGCACACTGGGGTTAAGAGCTGAGTGTGTGGGCTCTTTTGAGCCTTGCAGTTACATAGGGATTCAGTTGTCTGAAAAAACGCGTTTATTTCGGGCTGAAAAACACGTTTTCAAAAGTGTTCTGTTACTGCCCCATAACTTACATGGGGGTGACCAAACTTGCAGAAACATGTTTATTTCTGCTGAAAAACACGTTTTGACACTTTCTGCACACTGGGGTTAAGAGCTGAGTGTGGGGGCTCTTCTGAGTCTTGCAGTTACATAGGGATTCAGTTGTCTGAAAAAACGCGTTTATTTCGGGCTGAAAAACACGTTTTCAAAAGTGTGCTGTTACTGCCCCATAACTTACATGGGGTTGACCAAACTTGCAGAAACATGTTTATTTCTGCTGAAAATCACGTTTTGACACTTTCTGCACACTGGGGTTAAGAGCTGAGTGTGTGGGCTCTACTGAGTCTTGCAGTTACATAGGGATTCAGTTGTCTGAAAAAACGCGTTTATTTCGGGCTGAAAAACACGTTTTCAAAAGTGTGCTGTTACTGCCCCATAACTTACATGGGGGTGACCAAACTTGCAGAAACATGTTTATTTCTGCTGAAAAACACGTTTTGACACTTTCTGCACACTGGGGTTAAGAGCTGAGTGTGTGGGCTCTTTTGAGCCTTGCAGTTACATAGGGATTCAGTTGTCTGAAAAAAACGTGTTTATTTCGGGCTGAAAAACACGTTTTCAAAAGTGTGCTGTTACTGCACCATAACTTACATGGGGGTGACCAAACTTGCAGAAACATGTTTATTTCTGCTGAAAAACACGTTTTGACACTTTCTGCACACTGGGGTTAAGAGCTGAGTGTGTGGGCTCTTTTGAGCCTTGCAGTTACATAGGGATTCAGTTGTCTGAAAAAACGTGTTTATTTCGGGCTGAAAAACACGTTTTCAAAAGTGTGCTGTTACTGCCAAATAACTTACATGGGGGTGACCAAACTTGCAGAAACATGTTTATTTCTGCTGAAAAACACGTTTTGACACTTTCTGCACACTGGAGTTAAGAGCTGAGTGTGTAGGCTCTTCTGAGTCTTGCAGTTACATAGGGATTCAGTTGTCTGAAAAAACGCGTTTATTTCGGGCTGAAAAACACGTTTTCAAAAGTGTGCTGTTACTGCCCCATAACTTACATGGGGGTGACCAAACTTGCAGAAACATGTTTATTTCTGCTGAAAATCATGTTTTGACACTTTCTGCACACTGGGGTTAAGAGCTGAGTGTGTGGGCTCTTCTGAGTCTTGCAGTTACATAGGGATTCAGTTGTCTGAAAAAACGCGTTTATTTCGGGCTGAAAAACACGTTTTCAAAAGTGTGCTGTTACTGCCCCATAACTTACATGGGGGTGACCAAACTTGCAGAAACATGTTTATTTCTGCTGAAAATCATGTTTTGACACTTTCTGCACACTGGGGTTAAGAGCTGAGTGTGTGGGCTCTTCTGAGTCTTGCAGTTACATAGGGATTCAGTTGTCTGAAAAAACGCGTTTATTTCGGGCTGAAAAATACGTTTTCAAAAGTGTGCTGTTACTGCCCCATAACTTACATGGGGGTGACCAAACTTGCAGAAACATGTTTATTTCTGCTGAAAATCATGTTTTGACACTTTCTGCACACTGGGGTTAAGAGCTGAGTGTGTGGGCTCTTTTGAGCCTTGCAGTTACAAAGGGATTCAGTTGTCTGAAAAAACGCGTTTATTTCGGGCTGAAAAACACGTTTTCAAAAGTGTGCTGTTACTGCCCCATAACTTACATGGGGGTGACCAAACTTGCAGAAACATGTTTATTTCTGCTGAAAAACACGTTTTGACACTTTCTGCACACTGGGGTTAAGAGCTGAGTGTGTGGGCTCTTCTGAGTCTTGCAGTTACATAGGGATTCAGTTGTCTGAAAAAACGCGTTTATTTCGGGCTGAAAAACACGTTTTCAAAAGTGTGCTGTTACTGCCCCATAACTTACATGGGGTTGACCAAACTTGCAGAAACATGTTTATTTCTGCTGAAAATCATGTTTTGACACTTTCTGCACACTGGGGTTAAGAGCTGAGTGTGTGGGCTCTTCTGAGTCTTGCAGTTACATAGGGATTCAGTTGTCTGAAAAAACGCGTTTATTTCGGGCTGAAAAACACGTTTTCAAAAGTGTGCTGTTACTGCCCCATAACTTACATGGGGGTGACCAAACTTGCAGAAACATGTTTATTTCTGCTGAAAAACACGTTTTGACACTTTCTGCACACTGGGGTTAAGAGCTGAGTGTGTGGGCTCTTCTGAGTCTTGCAGTTACATAGGGATTCAGTTGTCTGAAAAAACGCATTTATTTCGGGCTGAAAAACACGTTTTCAAAAGTGTGCTGTTACTGCCCCATAATTTACATGGGGTTGACCAAACTTGCAGAAACATGTTTATTTCTGCTGAAAATCACGTTTTGACACTTTCTGCACACTGGGGTTAAGAGCTGAGTGTGTGGGCTCTTTTGAGCCTTGCAGTTACATAGGGATTCAGTTGTCTGAAAAAACGCGTTTATTTCGGGCTGAAAAACACGTTTTCAAAAGTGTTCTGTTACTGCCCCATAACTTACATGGGGGTGACCAAACTTGCAGAAACATGTTTATTTCTGCTGAAAAACACGTTTTGACACTTTCTGCACACTGGGGTTAAGAGCTGAGTGTGTGGGCTCTTCTGAGTCTTGCAGTTACATAGGGATTCAGTTGTCTGAAAAAACGCGTTTATTTCGGGCTGAAAAACACGTTTTCAAAAGTGTGCTGTTACTGCCCCATAACTTACAAGGGGGTGACCAAACTTGCAGAAACATGTTTATTTCTGCTGAAAAACACGTTTTGACACTTTCTGCACACTGGGGTTAAGAGCTGAGTGTGTGGGCTCTTCTGAGTCTTGCAGTTACATAGGGATTCAGTTGTCTGAAAAAACGCGTTTATTTCGGGCTGAAAAACACGTTTTCAAAAGTGTGCTGTTACTGCCCCATAACTTACATGGGGTTGACCAAACTTGCAGAAACATGTTTATTTCTGCTGAAAATCATGTTTTGACACTTTCTGCACACTGGGGTTAAGAGCTGAGTGTGTGGGCTCTTCTGAGTCTTGCAGTTACATAGGGATTCAGTTGTCTGAAAAAACGCGTTTATTTCGGGCTGAAAAACACGTTTTCAAAAGTGTGCTGTTACTGCCCCATAACTTACATGGGGGTGACCAAACTTGCAGAAACATGTTTATTTCTGCTGAAAATCATGTTTTGACACTTTCTGCACACTGGGGTTAAGAGCTGAGTGTGTGGGCTCTTTTGAGCCTTGCAGTTACAAAGGGATTCAGTTGTCTGAAAAAACGCGTTTATTTCGGGATGAAAAACACGTTTTCAAAAGTGTGCTGTTACTGCCCCATAACTTACATGGGGGTGACCAAACTTGCAGAAACATGTTTATTTCTGCTGAAAAACACGTTTTGACACTTTCTGCACACTGGGGTTAAGAGCTGAGTGTGTGGGCTCTTCTGAGTCTTGCAGTTACATAGGGATTCAGTTGTCTGAAAAAACGCATTTATTTCGGGCTGAAAAACACGTTTTCAAAAGTGTGCTGTTACTGCCCCATAACTTACATGGGGTTGACCAAACTTGCAGAAACATGTTTATTTCTGCTGAAAATCACGTTTTGACACTTTCTGCACACTGGGGTTAAGAGCTGAGTGTGTGGGCTCTTTTGAGCCTTGCAGTTACATAGGGATTCAGTTGTCTGAAAAAACGCGTTTATTTCGGGCTGAAAAACACGTTTTCAAAAGTGTTCTGTTACTGCCCCATAACTTACATGGGGGTGACCAAACTTGCAGAAACATGTTTATTTCTGCTGAAAAACACGTTTTGACACTTTCTGCACACTGGGGTTAAGAGCTGAGTGTGTGGGCTCTTCTGAGTCTTGCAGTTACATAGGGATTCAGTTGTCTGAAAAAACGCGTTTATTTCGGGCTGAAAAACACGTTTTCAAAAGTGTGCTGTTACTGCCCCATAACTTACATGGGGTTGACCAAACTTGCAGAAACATGTTTATTTCTGCTGAAAATCACGTTTTGACACTTTCTGCACACTGGGGTTAAGAGCTGAGTGTGTGGGCTCTACTGAGTCTTGCAGTTACATAGGGATTCAGTTGTCTGAAAAAACGCGTTTATTTCGGGCTGAAAAACACGTTTTCAAAAGTGTGCTGTTACTGCCCCATAACTTACATGGGGGTGACCAAACTTGCAGAAACATGTTTATTTCTGCTGAAAAACACGTTTTGACACTTTCTGCACACTGGGGTTAAGAGCTGAGTGTGTGGGCTCTTCTGAGTCTTGCAGTTACATAGGGATTCAGTTGTCTGAAAAAACGCGTTTATTTCGGGCTGAAAAACACGTTTTCAAAAGTGTGCTGTTACTGCCCCATAACTTACATGGGGGTGACCAAACTTGCAGAAACATGTTTATTTCTGCTGAAAAACACGTTTTGACACTTTCTGCACACTGGGGTTAAGAGCTGAGTGTGTGGGCTCTTCTGAGTCTTGCAGTTACATAGGGATTCAGTTGTCTGAAAAAACGCATTTATTTCGGGCTGAAAAACACGTTTTCAAAAGTGTGCTGTTACTGCCCCATAACTTACATGGGGTTGACCAAACTTGCAGAAACATGTTTATTTCTGCTGAAAATCATGTTTTGACACTTTCTGCACACTGGGGTTAAGAGCTGAGTGTGTGGGCTCTTCTGAGTCTTGCAGTTACATAGGGATTCAGTTGTCTGAAAAAACGCGTTTATTTCGGGCTGAAAAACACGTTTTCAAAAGTGTGCTGTTACTGCCCCATAACTTACATGGGGGTGACCAAACTTGCAGAAACATGTTTATTTCTGCTGAAAATCATGTTTTGACACTTTCTGCACACTGGGGTTAAGAGCTGAGTGTGTGGGCTCTTTTGAGCCTTGCAGTTACAAAGGGATTCAGTTGTCTGAAAAAACGCGTTTATTTCGGGCTGAAAAACACGTTTTCAAAAGTGTGCTGTTACTGCCCCATAACTTACATGGGGGTGACCAAACTTGCAGAAACATGTTTATTTCTGCTGAAAAACACGTTTTGACACTTTCTGCACACTGGGGTTAAGAGCTGAGTGTGTGGGCTCTTCTGAGACTTGCAGTTACATAGGGATTCAGTTGTCTGAAAAAACGCATTTATTTCGGGCTGAAAAACACGTTTTCAAAAGTGTGCTGTTACTGCCCCATAACTTACATGGGGTTGACCAAACTTGCAGAAACATGTTTATTTCTGCTGAAAATCACGTTTTGACACTTTCTGCACACTGGGGTTAAGAGCTGAGTGTGTGGGCTCTTTTGAGCCTTGCAGTTACATAGGGATTCAGTTGTCTGAAAAAACGCGTTTATTTCGGGCTGAAAAACACGTTTTCAAAAGTGTGCTGTTACTGCCCCATAACTTACATGGGGGTGACCAAACTTGCAGAAACATGTTTATTTCTGCTGAAAAACACGTTTTGACACTTTCTGCACACTGGGGTTAAGAGCTGAGTGTGTGGGCTCTTCTGAGTCTTGCAGTTACATAGGGATTCAGTTGTCTGAAAAAACGCGTTTATTTCGGGCTGAAAAACACGTTTTCAAAAGTGTGCTGTTACTGCCCCATAACTTACATGGGGTTGACCAAACTTGCAGAAACATGTTTATTTCTGCTGAAAATCATGTTTTGACACTTTCTGCACACTGGGGTTAAGAGCTGAGTGTGTGGGCTCTTCTGAGTCTTGCAGTTACATAGGGATTCAGTTGTCTGAAAAAACGCGTTTATTTCGGGCTGAAAAACACGTTTTCAAAAGTGTGCTGTTACTGCCCCATAACTTACATGGGGGTGACCAAACTTGCAGAAACATGTTTATTTCTGCTGAAAATCATGTTTTGACACTTTCTGCACACTGGGGTTAAGAGCTGAGTGTGTGGGCTCTTTTGAGCCTTGCAGTTACATAGGGATTCAGTTGTCTGAAAAAACGCGTTTATTTCGGGCTGAAAAACACGTTTTCAAAAGTGTTCTGTTACTGCCCCATAACTTACATGGGGGTGACCAAACTTGCAGAAACATGTTTATTTCTGCTGAAAAACACGTTTTGACACTTTCTGCACACTGGGGTTAAGAGCTGAGTGTGTGGGCTCTTCTGAGTCTTGCAGTTACATAGGGATTCAGTTGTCTGAAAAAACGCGTTTATTTCGGGCTGAAAAACACGTTTTCAAAAGTGTGCTGTTACTGCCCCATAACTTACATGGGGTTGACCAAACTTGCAGAAACATGTTTATTTCTGCTGAAAATCACGTTTTGACACTTTCTGCACACTGGGGTTAAGAGCTGAGTGTGTGGGCTCTACTGAGTCTTGCAGTTACATAGGGATTCAGTTGTCTGAAAAAACGCGTTTATTTCGGGCTGAAAAACACGTTTTCAAAAGTGTGCTGTTACTGCCCCATAACTTACATGGGGGTGACCAAACTTGCAGAAACATGTTTATTTCTGCTGAAAAACACGTTTTGACACTTTCTGCACACTGGGGTTAAGAGCTGAGTGTGTGGGCTCTTTTGAGCCTTGCAGTTACATAGGGATTCAGTTGTCTGAAAAAACGCGTTTATTTCGGGCTGAAAAACACGTTTTCAAAAGTGTGCTGTTACTGCACCATAACTTACATGGGGGTGACCAAACTTGCAGAAACATGTTTATTTCTGCTGAAAAACACGTTTTGACACTTTCTGCACACTGGGGTTAAGAGCTGAGTGTGTGGGCTCTTTTGAGCCTTGCAGTTACATAGGGATTCAGTTGTCTGAAAAAACGTGTTTATTTCGGGCTGAAAAACACGTTTTCAAAAGTGTGCTGTTACTGCACCATAACTTACATGGGGGTGACCAAACTTGCAGAAACATGTTTATTTCTGCTGAAAAACACGTTTTGACACTTTCTGCACACTGGGGTTAAGAGCTGAGTGTGTGGGCTCTTTTGAGCCTTGCAGTTACATAGGGATTCAGTTGTCTGAAAAAACGTGTTTATTTCGGGCTGAAAAACACGTTTTCAAAAGTGTGCTGTTACTGCCCCATAACTTACATGGGGGTGACCAAACTTGCAGAAACATGTTTATTTCTGCTGAAAAACACGTTTTGACACTTTCTGCACACTGGGGTTAAGAGCTGAGTGTGTGGGCTCTTCTGAGTCTTGCAGTTACATAGGGATTCAGTTGTCTGAAAAAACGCGTTTATTTCGGGCTGAAAAACACGTTTTCAAAAGTGTGCTGTTACTGCCCCATAACTTACATGGGGGTGACCAAACTTGCAGAAACATGTTTATTTCTGCTGAAAAACACGTTTTGACACTTTCTGCACACTGGGGTTAAGAGCTGAGTGTGTGGGCTCTTCTGAGTCTTGCAGTTACATAGGGATTCAGTTGTCTGAAAAAACGCGTTTATTTCGGGCTGAAAAACACGTTTTCAAAAGTGTGCTGTTACTGCCCCATAACTTACATGGGGTTGACCAAACTTGCAGAAACATGTTTATTTCTGCTGAAAATCACGTTTTGACACTTTCTGCACACTGGGGTTAAGAGCTGAGTGTGTGGGCTCTACTGAGTCTTGCAGTTACATAGGGATTCAGTTGTCTGAAAAAACGCGTTTATTTCGGGCTGAAAAACACGTTTTCAAAAGTGTGCTGTTACTGCCCCATAACTTACATGGGGGTGACCAAACTTGCAGAAACATGTTTATTTCTGCTGAAAAACACGTTTTGACACTTTCTGCACACTGGGGTTAAGAGCTGAGTGTGTGGGCTCTTTTGAGCCTTGCAGTTACATAGGGATTCAGTTGTCTGAAAAAACGCGTTTATTTCGGGCTGAAAAACACGTTTTCAAAAGTGTGCTGTTACTGCACCATAACTTACATGGGGGTGACCAAACTTGCAGAAACATGTTTATTTCTGCTGAAAAACACGTTTTGACACTTTCTGCACACTGGGGTTAAGAGCTGAGTGTGTGGGCTCTTTTGAGCCTTGCAGTTACATAGGGATTCAGTTGTCTGAAAAAACGTGTTTATTTCGGGCTGAAAAACACGTTTTCAAAAGTGTGCTGTTACTGCCCCATAACTTACATGGGGGTGACCAAACTTGCAGAAACATGTTTATTTCTGCTGAAAAACACGTTTTGACACTTTCTGCACACTGGGGTTAAGAGCTGAGTGTGTGGGCTCTTCTGAGTCTTGCAGTTACATAGGGATTCAGTTGTCTGAAAAAACGCGTTTATTTCGGGCTGAAAAACACGTTTTCAAAAGTGTGCTGTTACTGCCCCATAACTTACATGGGGGTGACCAAACTTGCAGAAACATGTTTATTTCTGCTGAAAAACACGTTTTGACACTTTCTGCACACTGGGGTTAAGAGCTGAGTGTGTGGGCTCTTCTGAGTCTTGCAGTTACATAGGGATTCAGTTGTCTGAAAAAACGCATTTATTTCGGGCTGAAAAACACGTTTTCAAAAGTGTGCTGTTACTGCCCCATAACTTACATGGGGTTGACCAAACTTGCAGAAACATGTTTATTTCTGCTGAAAATCACGTTTTGACACTTTCTGCACACTGGGGTTAAGAGCTGAGTGTGTGGGCTCTTTTGAGCCTTGCAGTTACATAGGGATTCAGTTGTCTGAAAAAACGCGTTTATTTCGGGCTGAAAAACACGTTTTCAAAAGTGTTCTGTTACTGCCCCATAACTTACATGGGGGTGACCAAACTTGCAGAAACATGTTTATTTCTGCTGAAAAACACGTTTTGACACTTTCTGCACACTGGGGTTAAGAGCTGAGTGTGTGGGCTCTTCTGAGTCTTGCAGTTACATAGGGATTCAGTTGTCTGAAAAAACGCGTTTATTTCGGGCTGAAAAACACGTTTTCAAAAGTGTGCTGTTACTGCCCCATAACTTACAAGGGGGTGACCAAACTTGCAGAAACATGTTTATTTCTGCTGAAAAACACGTTTTGACACTTTCTGCACACTGGGGTTAAGAGCTGAGTGTGTGGGCTCTTCTGAGTCTTGCAGTTACATAGGGATTCAGTTGTCTGAAAAAACGCGTTTATTTCGGGCTGAAAAACACGTTTTCAAAAGTGTGCTGTTACTGCCCCATAACTTACATGGGGTTGACCAAACTTGCAGAAACATGTTTATTTCTGCTGAAAATCATGTTTTGACACTTTCTGCACACTGGGGTTAAGAGCTGAGTGTGTGGGCTCTTCTGAGTCTTGCAGTTACATAGGGATTCTGTTGTCTGAAAAAACGCGTTTATTTCGGGCTGAAAAACACGTTTTCAAAAGTGTGCTGTTACTGCCCCATAACTTACATGGGGGTGACCAAACTTGCAGAAACATGTTTATTTCTGCTGAAAATCATGTTTTGACACTTTCTGCACACTGGGGTTAAGAGCTGAGTGTGTGGGCTCTTTTGAGCCTTGCAGTTACAAAGGGATTCAGTTGTCTGAAAAAACGCGTTTATTTCGGGATGAAAAACACGTTTTCAAAAGTGTGCTGTTACTGCCCCATAACTTACATGGGGGTGACCAAACTTGCAGAAACATGTTTATTTCTGCTGAAAAACACGTTTTGACACTTTCTGCACACTGGGGTTAAGAGCTGAGTGTGTGGGCTCTTCTGAGTCTTGCAGTTACATAGGGATTCAGTTGTCTGAAAAAACGCATTTATTTCGGGCTGAAAAACACGTTTTCAAAAGTGTGCTGTTACTGCCCCATAACTTACATGGGGTTGACCAAACTTGCAGAAACATGTTTATTTCTGCTGAAAATCACGTTTTGACACTTTCTGCACACTGGGGTTAAGAGCTGAGTGTGTGGGCTCTTTTGAGCCTTGCAGTTACATAGGGATTCAGTTGTCTGAAAAAACGCGTTTATTTCGGGCTGAAAAACACGTTTTCAAAAGTGTTCTGTTACTGCCCCATAACTTACATGGGGGTGACCAAACTTGCAGAAACATGTTTATTTCTGCTGAAAAACACGTTTTGACACTTTCTGCACACTGGGGTTAAGAGCTGAGTGTGTGGGCTCTTCTGAGTCTTGCAGTTACATAGGGATTCAGTTGTCTGAAAAAACGCGTTTATTTCGGGCTGAAAAACACGTTTTCAAAAGTGTGCTGTTACTGCCCCATAACTTACATGGGGTTGACCAAACTTGCAGAAACATGTTTATTTCTGCTGAAAATCACGTTTTGACACTTTCTGCACACTGGGGTTAAGAGCTGAGTGTGTGGGCTCTACTGAGTCTTGCAGTTACATAGGGATTCAGTTGTCTGAAAAAACGCGTTTATTTCGGGCTGAAAAACACGTTTTCAAAAGTGTGCTGTTACTGCCCCATAACTTACATGGGGGTGACCAAACTTGCAGAAACATGTTTATTTCTGCTGAAAAACACGTTTTGACACTTTCTGCACACTGGGGTTAAGAGCTGAGTGTGTGGGCTCTTCTGAGTCTTGCAGTTACATAGGGATTCAGTTGTCTGAAAAAACGCGTTTATTTCGGGCTGAAAAACACGTTTTCAAAAGTGTGCTGTTACTGCCCCATAACTTACATGGGGGTGACCAAACTTGCAGAAACATGTTTATTTCTGCTGAAAAACACGTTTTGACACTTTCTGCACACTGGGGTTAAGAGCTGAGTGTGTGGGCTCTTCTGAGTCTTGCAGTTACATAGGGATTCAGTTGTCTGAAAAAACGCATTTATTTCGGGCTGAAAAACACGTTTTCAAAAGTGTGCTGTTACTGCCCCATAACTTACATGGGGTTGACCAAACTTGCAGAAACATGTTTATTTCTGCTGAAAATCACGATTTGACACTTTCTGCACACTGGGGTTAAGAGCTGAGTGTGTGGGCTCTTTTGAGCCTTGCAGTTACATAGGGATTCAGTTGTCTGAAAAAACGCGTTTATTTCGGGCTGAAAAACACGTTTTCAAAAGTGTTCTGTTACTGCCCCATAACTTACATGGGGGTGACCAAACTTGCAGAAACATGTTTATTTCTGCTGAAAAACACGTTTTGACACTTTCTGCACACTGGGGTTAAGAGCTGAGTGTGTGGGCTCTTCTGAGTCTTGCAGTTACATAGGGATTCAGTTGTCTGAAAAAACGCGTTTATTTCGGGCTGAAAAACACGTTTTCAAAAGTGTGCTGTTACTGCCCCATAACTTACATGGGGGTGACCAAACTTGCAGAAACATGTTTATTTCTGCTGAAAAACACGTTTTGACACTTTCTGCACACTGGGGTTAAGAGCTGAGTGTGTGGGCTCTTCTGAGTCTTGCAGTTACATAGGGATTCAGTTGTCTGAAAAAACGCGTTTATTTCGGGCTGAAAAACACGTTTTCAAAAGTGTGCTGTTACTGCCCCATAACTTACATGGGGTTGACCAAACTTGCAGAAACATGTTTATTTCTGCTGAAAATCATGTTTTGACACTTTCTGCACACTGGGGTTAAGAGCTGAGTGTGTGGGCTCTTCTGAGTCTTGCAGTTACATAGGGATTCAGTTGTCTGAAAAAACGCGTTTATTTCGGGCTGAAAAACACGTTTTCAAAAGTGTGCTGTTACTGCCCCATAACTTACATGGGGGTGACCAAACTTGCAGAAACATGTTTATTTCTGCTGAAAATCATGTTTTGACACTTTCTGCACACTGGGGTTAAGAGCTGAGTGTGTGGGCTCTTTTGAGCCTTGCAGTTACAAAGGGATTCAGTTGTCTGAAAAAACGCGTTTATTTCGGGCTGAAAAACACGTTTTCAAAAGTGTGCTGTTACTGCCCCATAACTTACATGGGGGTGACCAAACTTGCAGAAACATGTTTATTTCTGCTGAAAAACACGTTTTGACACTTTCTGCACACTGGGGTTAAGAGCTGAGTGTGTGGGCTCTTCTGAGTCTTGCAGTTACATAGGGATTCAGTTGTCTGAAAAAACGCATTTATTTCGGGCTGAAAAACACGTTTTCAAAAGTGTGCTGTTACTGCCCCATAACTTACATGGGGTTGACCAAACTTGCAGAAACATGTTTATTTCTGCTGAAAATCACGTTTTGACACTTTCTGCACACTGGGGTTAAGAGCTGAGTGTGTGGGCTCTTTTGAGCCTTGCAGTTACATAGGGATTCAGTTGTCTGAAAAAACGCGTTTATTTCGGGCTGAAAAACACGTTTTCAAAAGTGTTCTGTTACTGCCCCATAACTTACATGGGGGTGACCAAACTTGCAGAAACATGTTTATTTCTGCTGAAAAACACGTTTTGACACTTTCTGCACACTGGGGTTAAGAGCTGAGTGTGTGGGCTCTTCTGAGTCTTGCAGTTACATAGGGATTCAGTTGTCTGAAAAAACGCGTTTATTTCGGGCTGAAAAACACGTTTTCAAAAGTGTGCTGTTACTGCCCCATAACTTACATGGGGTTGACCAAACTTGCAGAAACATGTTTATTTCTGCTGAAAATCACGTTTTGACACTTTCTGCACACTGGGGTTAAGAGCTGAGTGTGTGGGCTCTACTGAGTCTTGCAGTTACATAGGGATTCAGTTGTCTGAAAAAACGCGTTTATTTCGGGCTGAAAAACACGTTTTCAAAAGTGTGCTGTTACTGCCCCATAACTTACATGGGGGTGACCAAACTTGCAGAAACATGTTTATTTCTGCTGAAAAACACGTTTTGACACTTTCTGCACACTGGGGTTAAGAGCTGAGTGTGTGGGCTCTTTTGAGCCTTGCAGTTACATAGGGATTCAGTTGTCTGAAAAAACGCGTTTATTTCGGGCTGAAAAACACGTTTTCAAAAGTGTGCTGTTACTGCACCATAACTTACATGGGGGTGACCAAACTTGCAGAAACATGTTTATTTCTGCTGAAAAACACGTTTTGACACTTTCTGCACACTGGGGTTAAGAGCTGAGTGTGTGGGCTCTTTTGAGCCTTGCAGTTACATAGGGATTCAGTTGTCTGAAAAAACGTGTTTATTTCGGGCTGAAAAACACGTTTTCAAAAGTGTGCTGTTACTGCACCATAACTTACATGGGGGTGACCAAACTTGCAGAAACATGTTTATTTCTGCTGAAAAACACGTTTTGACACTTTCTGCACACTGGGGTTAAGAGCTGAGTGTGTGGGCTCTTTTGAGCCTTGCAGTTACATAGGGATTCAGTTGTCTGAAAAAACGTGTTTATTTCGGGCTGAAAAACACGTTTTCAAAAGTGTGCTGTTACTGCCCCATAACTTACATGGGGGTGACCAAACTTGCAGAAACATGTTTATTTCTGCTGAAAAACACGTTTTGACACTTTCTGCACACTGGAGTTAAGAGCTGAGTGTGTAGGCTCTTCTGAGTCTTGCAGTTACATAGGGATTCAGTTGTCTGAAAAAACGCGTTTATTTCGGGCTGAAAAACACGTTTTCAAAAGTGTGCTGTTACTGCCCCATAACTTACATGGGGGTGACCAAACTTGCAGAAACATGTTTATTTCTGCTGAAAATCATGTTTTGACACTTTCTGCACACTGGGGTTAAGAGCTGAGTGTGTGGGCTCTTCTGAGTCTTGCAGTTACATAGGGATTCAGTTGTCTGAAAAAACGCGTTTATTTCGGGCTGAAAAACACGTTTTCAAAAGTGTGCTGTTACTGCCCCATAACTTACATGGGGGTGACCAAACTTGCAGAAACATGTTTATTTCTGCTGAAAATCATGTTTTGACACTTTCTGCACACTGGGGTTAAGAGCTGAGTGTGTGGGCTCTTCTGAGTCTTGCAGTTACTTAGGGATTCAGTTGTCTGAAAAAACGCGTTTATTTCGGGCTGAAAAACACGTTTTCAAAAGTGTGCTGTTACTGCCCCACAACTTACATGGGGGTGACCAAACTTGCAGAAACATGTTTATTTCTGCTGAAAATCATGTTTTGACACTTTCTGCACACTGGGGTTAAGAGCTGAGTGTGTGGGCTCTTTTGAGCCTTGCAGTTACAAAGGGATTCAGTTGTCTGAAAAAACGCGTTTATTTCGGGCTGAAAAACACGTTTTCAAAAGTGTGCTGTTACTGCCCCATAACTTACATGGGGGTGACCAAACTTGCAGAAACATGTTTATTTCTGCTGAAAAACACGTTTTGACACTTTCTGCACACTGGGGTTAAGAGCTGAGTGTGTGGGCTCTTCTGAGTCTTGCAGTTACATAGGGATTCAGTTGTCTGAAAAAACGCGTTTATTTCGGGCTGAAAAACACGTTTTCAAAAGTGTGCTGTTACTGCCCCATAACTTACATGG
Source organism: Lepisosteus platostomus (assembly GCF_059453375.1). Classification (NCBI taxonomy): domain Eukaryota; kingdom Metazoa; phylum Chordata; class Actinopteri; order Semionotiformes; family Lepisosteidae; genus Lepisosteus; species Lepisosteus platostomus. The sequence goes on along the minus strand of NC_142612.1, from coordinate 42,152,594 downwards.
GGTTGACCAAACTTGCAGAAACATGTTTATTTCTGCTGAAAATCACGTTTTGACACTTTCTGCACACTGGGGTTAAGAGCTGAGTGTGTGGGCTCTTTTGAGCCTTGCAGTTACATAGGGATTCAGTTGTCTGAAAAAACGCGTTTATTTCGGGCTGAAAAACACGTTTTCAAAAGTGTTCTGTTACTGCCCCATAACTTACATGGGGGTGACCAAACTTGCAGAAACATGTTTATTTCTGCTGAAAAACACGTTTTGACACTTTCTGCACACTGGGTTTAAGAGCTGAGTGTGTGGGCTCTTCTGAGTCTTGCAGTTACATAGGGATTCAGTTGTCTGAAAAAACGCGTTTATTTCGGGCTGAAAAACACGTTTTCAAAAGTGTGCTGTTACTGCCCCATAACTTACATGGGGTTGACCAAACTTGCAGAAACATGTTTATTTCTGCTGAAAATCACGTTTTGACACTTTCTGCACACTGGGGTTAAGAGCTGAGTGTGTGGGCTCTACTGAGTCTTGCAGTTACATAGGGATTCAGTTGTCTGAAAAAACGCGTTTATTTCGGGCTGAAAAACACGTTTTCAAAAGTGTGCTGTTACTGCCCCATAACTTACATGGGGGTGACCAAACTTGCAGAAACATGTTTATTTCTGCTGAAAAACACGTTTTGACACTTTCTGCACACTGGGGTTAAGAGCTGAGTGTGTGGGCTCTTTTGAGCCTTGCAGTTACATAGGGATTCAGTTGTCTGAAAAAACGCGTTTATTTCGGGCTGAAAAACACGTTTTCAAAAGTGTGCTGTTACTGCACCATAACTTACATGGGGGTGACCAAACTTGCAGAAACATGTTTATTTCTGCTGAAAAACACGTTTTGACACTTTCTGCACACTGGGGTTAAGAGCTGAGTGTGTGGGCTCTTTTGAGCCTTGCAGTTACATAGGGATTCAGTTGTCTGAAAAAACGTGTTTATTTCGGGCTGAAAAACACGTTTTCAAAAGTGTGCTGTTACTGCACCATAACTTACATGGGGGTGACCAAACTTGCAGAAACATGTTTATTTCTGCTGAAAAACACGTTTTGACACTTTCTGCACACTGGGGTTAAGAGCTGAGTGTGTGGGCTCTTTTGAGCCTTGCAGTTACATAGGGATTCAGTTGTCTGAAAAAACGTGTTTATTTCGGGCTGAAAAACACGTTTTCAAAAGTGTGCTGTTACTGCCCCATAACTTACATGGGGGTGACCAAACTTGCAGAAACATGTTTATTTCTGCTGAAAAACACGTTTTGACACTTTCTGCACACTGGAGTTAAGAGCTGAGTGTGTAGGCTCTTCTGAGTCTTGCAGTTACATAGGGATTCAGTTGTCTGAAAAAACGCGTTTATTTCGGGCTGAAAAACACGTTTTCAAAAGTGTGCTGTTACTGCCCCATAACTTACATGGGGGTGACCAAACTTGCAGAAACATGTTTATTTCTGCTGAAAATCATGTTTTGACACTTTCTGCACACTGGGGTTAAGAGCTGAGTGTGTGGGCTCTTCTGAGTCTTGCAGTTACATAGGGATTCAGTTGTCTGAAAAAACGCGTTTATTTCGGGCTGAAAAACACGTTTTCAAAAGTGTGCTGTTACTGCCCCATAACTTACATGGGGGTGACCAAACTTGCAGAAACATGTTTATTTCTGCTGAAAATCATGTTTTGACACTTTCTGCACACTGGGGTTAAGAGCTGAGTGTGTGGGCTCTTCTGAGTCTTGCAGTTACATAGGGATTCAGTTGTCTGAAAAAACGCGTTTATTTCGGGCTGAAAAACACGTTTTCAAAAGTGTGCTGTTACTGCCCCATAACTTACATGGGGGTGACCAAACTTGCAGAAACATGTTTATTTCTGCTGAAAATCATGTTTTGACACTTTCTGCACACTGGGGTTAAGAGCTGAGTGTGTGGGCTCTTTTGAGCCTTGCAGTTACAAAGGGATTCAGTTGTCTGAAAAAACGCGTTTATTTCGGGCTGAAAAACACGTTTTCAAAAGTGTGCTGTTACTGCCCCATAACTTACATGGGGGTGACCAAACTTGCAGAAACATGTTTATTTCTGCTGAAAAACACGTTTTGACACTTTCTGCACACTGGGGTTAAGAGCTGAGTGTGTGGGCTCTTCTGAGTCTTGCAGTTACATAGGGATTCAGTTGTCTGAAAAAACGCGTTTATTTCGGGCTGAAAAACACGTTTTCAAAAGTGTGCTGTTACTGCCCCATAACTTACATGGGGTTGACCAAACTTGCAGAAACATGTTTATTTCTGCTGAAAATCATGTTTTGACACTTTCTGCACACTGGGGTTAAGAGCTGAGTGTGTGGGCTCTTCTGAGTCTTGCAGTTACATAGGGATTCAGTTGTCTGAAAAAACGCGTTTATTTCGGGCTGAAAAACACGTTTTCAAAAGTGTGCTGTTACTGCCCCATAACTTACATGGGGGTGACCAAACTTGCAGAAACATGTTTATTTCTGCTGAAAAACACGTTTTGACACTTTCTGCACACTGGGGTTAAGAGCTGAGTGTGTGGGCTCTTCTGAGTCTTGCAGTTACATAGGGATTCAGTTGTCTGAAAAAACGCATTTATTTCGGGCTGAAAAACACGTTTTCAAAAGTGTGCTGTTACTGCCCCATAACTTACATGGGGTTGACCAAACTTGCAGAAACATGTTTATTTCTGCTGAAAATCACGTTTTGACACTTTCTGCACACTGGGGTTAAGAGCTGAGTGTGTGGGCTCTTTTGAGCCTTGCAGTTACATAGGGATTCAGTTGTCTGAAAAAACGCGTTTATTTCGGGCTGAAAAACACGTTTTCAAAAGTGTTCTGTTACTGCCCCATAACTTACATGGGGGTGACCAAACTTGCAGAAACATGTTTATTTCTGCTGAAAAACACGTTTTGACACTTTCTGCACACTGGGGTTAAGAGCTGAGTGTGTGGGCTCTTCTGAGTCTTGCAGTTACATAGGGATTCAGTTGTCTGAAAAAACGCGTTTATTTCGGGCTGAAAAACACGTTTTCAAAAGTGTGCTGTTACTGCCCCATAACTTACAAGGGGGTGACCAAACTTGCAGAAACATGTTTATTTCTGCTGAAAAACACGTTTTGACACTTTCTGCACACTGGGGTTAAGAGCTGAGTGTGTGGGCTCTTCTGAGTCTTGCAGTTACATAGGGATTCAGTTGTCTGAAAAAACGCATTTATTTCGGGCTGAAAAACACGTTTTCAAAAGTGTGCTGTTACTGCCCCATAACTTACATGGGGTTGACCAAACTTGCAGAAACATGTTTATTTCTGCTGAAAATCATGTTTTGACACTTTCTGCACACTGGGGTTAAGAGCTGAGTGTGTGGGCTCTTCTGAGTCTTGCAGTTACATAGGGATTCAGTTGTCTGAAAAAACGCGTTTATTTCGGGCTGAAAAACACGTTTTCAAAAGTGTGCTGTTACTGCCCCATAACTTACATGGGGGTGACCAAACTTGCAGAAACATGTTTATTTCTGCTGAAAATCATGTTTTGACACTTTCTGCACACTGGGGTTAAGAGCTGAGTGTGTGGGCTCTTTTGAGCCTTGCAGTTACAAAGGGATTCAGTTGTCTGAAAAAACGCGTTTATTTCTGCTAAAAATCACGTTTTGACACTTTCTGCACACTGGGGTTAAGAGCTGAGTGTGTGGGCTCTTCTGAGTCTTGCAGTTACATAGGGATTCAGTTGTCTGAAAAAACGCGTTTATTTCGGGCTGAAAAACACGTTTTCAAAAGTGTGCTGTTACTGCCCCATAACTTACATGGGGTTGACCAAACTTGCAGAAACATGTTTATTTCTGCTGAAAATCACGTTTTGACACTTTCTGCACACTGGGGTTAAGAGCTGAGTGTGTGGGCTCTACTGAGTCTTGCAGTTACATAGGGATTCAGTTGTCTGAAAAAACGCGTTTATTTCGGGCTGAAAAACACGTTTTCAAAAGTGTGCTGTTACTGCCCCATAACTTACATGGGGGTGACCAAACTTGCAGAAACATGTTTATTTCTGCTGAAAAACACGTTTTGACACTTTCTGCACACTGGGGTTAAGAGCTGAGTGTGTGGGCTCTTCTGAGTCTTGCAGTTACATAGGGATTCAGTTGTCTGAAAAAACGCGTTTATTTCGGGCTGAAAAACACGTTTTCAAAAGTGTGTTGTTACTGCCCCATAACTTACATGGGGTTGACCAAACTTGCAGAAACATGTTTATTTCTGCTGAAAATCATGTTTTGACACTTTCTGCACACTGGGGTTAAGAGCTGAGTGTGTGGGCTCTTCTGAGTCTTGCAGTTACATAGGGATTCAGTTGTCTGAAAAAACGCGTTTATTTCGGGCTGAAAAACACGTTTTCAAAAGTGTGCTGTTACTGCCCCATAACTTACATGGGGGTGACCAAACTTGCAGAAACATGTTTATTTCTGCTGAAAATCATGTTTTGACACTTTCTGCACACTGGGGTTAAGAGCTGAGTGTGTGGGCTCTTTTGAGCCTTGCAGTTACAAAGGGATTCAGTTGTCTGAAAAAACGCGTTTATTTCGGGCTGAAAAACACGTTTTCAAAAGTGTGCTGTTACTGCCCCATAACTTACATGGGTGTGACCAAACTTGCAGAAACATGTTTATATCTGCTGAAAAACACGTTTTGACACTTTCTGCACACTGGGGTTAAGAGCTGAGTGTGTGGGCTCTTCTGAGTCTTGCAGTTACATAGGGATTCAGTTGTCTGAAAAAACGCGTTTATTTCGGGCTGAAAAACACGTTTTCAAAAGTGTGCTGTTACTGCCCCATAACTTACATGGGGTTGACCAAACTTGCAGAAACATGTTTATTTCTGCTGAAAATCATGTTTTGACACTTTCTGCACACTGGGGTTAAGAGCTGAGTGTGTGGGCTCTTCTGAGTCTTGCAGTTACATAGGGATTCAGTTGTCTGAAAAAACGCGTTTATTTCGGGCTGAAAAACACGTTTTCAAAAGTGTGCTGTTACTGCCCCATAACTTACATGGGGGTGACCAAACTTGCAGAAACATGTTTATTTCTGCTGAAAAACACGTTTTGACACTTTCTGCACACTGGGGTTAAGAGCTGAGTGTGTGGGCTCTTCTGAGTCTTGCAGTTACATAGGGATTCAGTTGTCTGAAAAAACGCATTTATTTCGGGCTGAAAAACACGTTTTCAAAAGTGTGCTGTTACTGCCCCATAACTTACATGGGGTTGACCAAACTTGCAGAAACATGTTTATTTCTGCTGAAAATCACGTTTTGACACTTTCTGCACACTGGGGTTAAGAGCTGAGTGTGTGGGCTCTTTTGAGCCTTGCAGTTACATAGGGATTCAGTTGTCTGAAAAAACGCGTTTATTTCGGGCTGAAAAACACGTTTTCAAAAGTGTTCTGTTACTGCCCCATAACTTACATGGGGGTGACCAAACTTGCAGAAACATGTTTATTTCTGCTGAAAAACACGTTTTGACACTTTCTGCACACTGGGGTTAAGAGCTGAGTGTGTGGGCTCTTCTGAGTCTTGCAGTTACATAGGGATTCAGTTGTCTGAAAAAACGCGTTTATTTCGGGCTGAAAAACACGTTTTCAAAAGTGTGCTGTTACTGCCCCATAACTTACAAGGGGGTGACCAAACTTGCAGAAACATGTTTATTTCTGCTGAAAAACACGTTTTGACACTTTCTGCACACTGGGGTTAAGAGCTGAGTGTGTGGGCTCTTCTGAGTCTTGCAGTTACATAGGGATTCAGTTGTCTGAAAAAACGCATTTATTTCGGGCTGAAAAACACGTTTTCAAAAGTGTGCTGTTACTGCCCCATAACTTACATGGGGTTGACCAAACTTGCAGAAACATGTTTATTTCTGCTGAAAATCATGTTTTGACACTTTCTGCACACTGGGGTTAAGAGCTGAGTGTGTGGGCTCTTCTGAGTCTTGCAGTTACATAGGGATTCAGTTGTCTGAAAAAACGCGTTTATTTCGGGCTGAAAAACACGTTTTCAAAAGTGTGCTGTTACTGCCCCATAACTTACATGGGGGTGACCAAACTTGCAGAAACATGTTTATTTCTGCTGAAAATCATGTTTTGACACTTTCTGCACACTGGGGTTAAGAGCTGAGTGTGTGGGCTCTTTTGAGCCTTGCAGTTACAAAGGGATTCAGTTGTCTGAAAAAACGCGTTTATTTCTGCTAAAAATCACGTTTTGACACTTTCTGCACACTGGGGTTAAGAGCTGAGTGTGTGGGCTCTTCTGAGTCTTGCAGTTACATAGGGATTCAGTTGTCTGAAAAAACGCGTTTATTTCGGGCTGAAAAACACGTTTTCAAAAGTGTGCTGTTACTGCCCCATAACTTACATGGGGTTGACCAAACTTGCAGAAACATGTTTATTTCTGCTGAAAATCACGTTTTGACACTTTCTGCACACTGGGGTTAAGAGCTGAGTGTGTGGGCTCTACTGAGTCTTGCAGTTACATAGGGATTCAGTTGTCTGAAAAAACGCGTTTATTTCGGGCTGAAAAACACGTTTTCAAAAGTGTGCTGTTACTGCCCCATAACTTACATGGGGGTGACCAAACTTGCAGAAACATGTTTATTTCTGCTGAAAAACACGTTTTGACACTTTCTGCACACTGGGGTTAAGAGCTGAGTGTGTGGGCTCTTCTGAGTCTTGCAGTTACATAGGGATTCAGTTGTCTGAAAAAACGCGTTTATTTCGGGCTGAAAAACACGTTTTCAAAAGTGTGTTGTTACTGCCCCATAACTTACATGGGGTTGACCAAACTTGCAGAAACATGTTTATTTCTGCTGAAAATCATGTTTTGACACTTTCTGCACACTGGGGTTAAGAGCTGAGTGTGTGGGCTCTTCTGAGTCTTGCAGTTACATAGGGATTCAGTTGTCTGAAAAAACGCGTTTATTTCGGGCTGAAAAACACGTTTTCAAAAGTGTGCTGTTACTGCCCCATAACTTACATGGGGGTGACCAAACTTGCAGAAACATGTTTATTTCTGCTGAAAATCATGTTTTGACACTTTCTGCACACTGGGGTTAAGAGCTGAGTGTGTGGGCTCTTTTGAGCCTTGCAGTTACAAAGGGATTCAGTTGTCTGAAAAAACGCGTTTATTTCGGGCTGAAAAACACGTTTTCAAAAGTGTGCTGTTACTGCCCCATAACTTACATGGGTGTGACCAAACTTGCAGAAACATGTTTATATCTGCTGAAAAACACGTTTTGACACTTTCTGCACACTGGGGTTAAGAGCTGAGTGTGTGGGCTCTTCTGAGTCTTGCAGTTACATAGGGATTCAGTTGTCTGAAAAAACGCGTTTATTTCGGGCTGAAAAACACGTTTTCAAAAGTGTGCTGTTACTGCCCCATAACTTACATGGGGTTGACCAAACTTGCAGAAACATGTTTATTTCTGCTGAAAATCATGTTTTGACACTTTCTGCACACTGGGGTTAAGAGCTGAGTGTGTGGGCTCTTCTGAGTCTTGCAGTTACATAGGGATTCAGTTGTCTGAAAAAACGCGTTTATTTCGGGCTGAAAAACACGTTTTCAAAAGTGTGCTGTTACTGCCCCATAACTTACATGGGGGTGACCAAACTTGCAGAAACATGTTTATTTCTGCTGAAAAACACGTTTTGACACTTTCTGCACACTGGGGTTAAGAGCTGAGTGTGTGGGCTCTTCTGAGTCTTGCAGTTACATAGGGATTCAGTTGTCTGAAAAAACGCATTTATTTCGGGCTGAAAAACACGTTTTCAAAAGTGTGCTGTTACTGCCCCATAACTTACATGGGGTTGACCAAACTTGCAGAAACATGTTTATTTCTGCTGAAAATCACGTTTTGACACTTTCTGCACACTGGGGTTAAGAGCTGAGTGTGTGGGCTCTTTTGAGCCTTGCAGTTACATAGGGATTCAGTTGTCTGAAAAAACGCGTTTATTTCGGGCTGAAAAACACGTTTTCAAAAGTGTTCTGTTACTGCCCCATAACTTACATGGGGGTGACCAAACTTGCAGAAACATGTTTATTTCTGCTGAAAAACACGTTTTGACACTTTCTGCACACTGGGGTTAAGAGCTGAGTGTGTGGGCTCTTCTGAGTCTTGCAGTTACATAGGGATTCAGTTGTCTGAAAAAACGCGTTTATTTCGGGCTGAAAAACACGTTTTCAAAAGTGTGCTGTTACTGCCCCATAACTTGCAAGGGGGTGACCAAACTTGCAGAAACATGTTTATTTCTGCTGAAAAACACGTTTTGACACTTTCTGCACACTGGGGTTAAGAGCTGAGTGTGTGGGCTCTTCTGAGTCTTGCAGTTACATAGGGATTCAGTTGTCTGAAAAAACGCGTTTATTTCGGGCTGAAAAACACGTTTTCAAAAGTGTGCTGTTACTGCCCCATAACTTACATGGGGTTGACCAAACTTGCAGAAACATGTTTATTTCTGCTGAAAATCACGTTTTGACACTTTCTGCACACTGGGGTTAAGAGCTGAGTGTGTGGGCTCTTTTGAGCCTTGCAGTTACATAGGGATTCAGTTGTCTGAAAAAACGCGTTTATTTCGGGCTGAAAAACACGTTTTCAAAAGTGTTCTGTTACTGCCCCATAACTTACATGGGGGTGACCAAACTTGCAGAAACATGTTTATTTCTGCTGAAAAACACGTTTTGACACTTTCTGCACACTGGGGTTAAGAGCTGAGTGTGTGGGCTCTTCTGAGTCTTGCAGTTACATAGGGATTCAGTTGTCTGAAAAAACGCGTTTATTTCGGGCTGAAAAACACGTTTTCAAAAGTGTGCTGTTACTGCCCCATAACTTACATGGGGGTGACCAAACTTGCAGAAACATGTTTATTTCTGCTGAAAATCATGTTTTGACACTTTCTGCACACTGGGGTTAAGAGCTGAGTGTGTGGGCTCTTTTGAGCCTTGCAGTTACAAAGGGATTCAGTTGTCTGAAAAAACGCGTTTATTTCGGGCTGAAAAACACGTTTTCAAAAGTGTGCTGTTACTGCCCCATAACTTACATGGGTGTGACCAAACTTGCAGAAACATGTTTATATCTGCTGAAAAACACGTTTTGACACTTTCTGCACACTGGGGTTAAGAGCTGAGTGTGTGGGCTCTTCTGAGTCTTGCAGTTACATAGGGATTCAGTTGTCTGAAAAAACGCATTTATTTCGGGCTGAAAAACACGTTTTCAAAAGTGTGCTGTTACTGCCCCATAACTTACATGGGGTTGACCAAACTTGCAGAAACATGTTTATTTCTGCTGAAAATCACGTTTTGACACTTTCTGCACACTGGGGTTAAGAGCTGAGTGTGTGGGCTCTTTTGAGCCTTGCAGTTACATAGGGATTCAGTTGTCTGAAAAAACGCGTTTATTTCGGGCTGAAAAACACGTTTTCAAAAGTGTTCTGTTACTGCCCCATAACTTACATGGGGGTGACCAAACTTGCAGAAACATGTTTATTTCTGCTGAAAAACACGTTTTGACACTTTCTGCACACTGGGGTTAAGAGCTGAGTGTGTGGGCTCTTCTGAGTCTTGCAGTTACATAGGGATTCAGTTGTCTGAAAAAACGCGTTTATTTCGGGCTGAAAAACACGTTTTCAAAAGTGTGCTGTTACTGCCCCATAACTTACAAGGGGGTGACCAAACTTGCAGAAACATGTTTATTTCTGCTGAAAAACACGTTTTGACACTTTCTGCACACTGGGGTTAAGAGCTGAGTGTGTGGGCTCTTCTGAGTCTTGCAGTTACATAGGGATTCAGTTGTATGAAAAAACGCGTTTATTTTGGGCTGAAAAACACGTTTTCAAAAGTGTGCTGTTACTGCCCCATAACTTACATGGGGTTGACCAAACTTGCAGAAACATGTTTATTTCTGCTGAAAATCATGTTTTGACACTTTCTGCACACTGGGGTTAAGAGCTGAGTGTGTGGGCTCTTCTGAGTCTTGCAGTTACATAGGGATTCAGTTGTCTGAAAAAACGCGTTTATTTCGGGCTGAAAAACACGTTTTCAAAAGTGTGCTGTTACTGCCCCATAACTTACATGGGGGTGACCAAACTTGCAGAAACATGTTTATTTCTGCTGAAAATCATGTTTTGACACTTTCTGCACACTGGGGTTAAGAGCTGAGTGTGTGGGCTCTTTTGAGCCTTGCAGTTACAAAGGGATTCAGTTGTCTGAAAAAACGTGTTTATTTCGGGATGAAAAACACGTTTTCAAAAGTGTGCTGTTACTGCCCCATAACTTACATGGGGGTGACCAAACTTGCAGAAACATGTTTATTTCTGCTGAAAAACACGTTTTGACACTTTCTGCACACTGGGGTTAAGAGCTGAGTGTGTGGGCTCTTCTGAGTCTTGCAGTTACATAGGGATTCAGTTGTCTGAAAAAACGCATTTATTTCGGGCTGAAAAACACGTTTTCAAAAGTGTGCTGTTACTGCCCCATAACTTACATGGGGTTGACCAAACTTGCAGAAACATGTTTATTTCTGCTGAAAATCACGTTTTGACACTTTCTGCACACTGGGGTTAAGAGCTGAGTGTGTGGGCTCTTTTGAGCCTTGCAGTTACATAGGGATTCAGTTGTCTGAAAAAACGCGTTTATTTCGGGCTGAAAAACACGTTTTCAAAAGTGTTCTGTTACTGCCCCATAACTTACATGGGGGTGACCAAACTTGCAGAAACATGTTTATTTCTGCTGAAAAACACGTTTTGACACTTTCTGCACACTGGGGTTAAGAGCTGAGTGTGTGGGCTCTTCTGAGTCTTGCAGTTACATAGGGATTCAGTTGTCTGAAAAAACGCGTTTATTTCGGGCTGAAAAACACGTTTTCAAAAGTGTGCTGTTACTGCCCCATAACTTACATGGGGTTGACCAAACTTGCAGAAACATGTTTATTTCTGCTGAAAATCACGTTTTGACACTTTCTGCACACTGGGGTTAAGAGCTGAGTGTGTGGGCTCTACTGAGTCTTGCAGTTACATAGGGATTCAGTTGTCTGAAAAAACGCGTTTATTTCGGGCTGAAAAACACGTTTTCAAAAGTGTGCTGTTACTGCCCCATAACTTACATGGGGGTGACCAAACTTGCAGAAACATGTTTATTTCTGCTGAAAAACACGTTTTGACACTTTCTGCACACTGGGGTTAAGAGCTGAGTGTGTGGGCTCTTTTGAGCCTTGCAGTTACAAAGGGATTCAGTTGTCTGAAAAAACGCGTTTATTTCGGGCTGAAAAACACGTTTTCAAAAGTGTGCTGTTACTGCCCCATAACTTACATGGGGGTGACCAAACTTGCAGAAACATGTTTATTTCTGCTGAAAAACACGTTTTGACACTTTCTGCACACTGGGGTTAAGAGCTGAGTGTGTGGGCTCTTCTGAGTCTTGCAGTTACATAGGGATTCAGTTGTCTGAAAAAACGCGTTTATTTCGGGCTGAAAAACACGTTTTCAAAAGTGTGCTGTTACTGCCCCATAACTTACATGGGGTTGACCAAACTTGCAGAAACATGTTTATTTCTGCTGAAAATCATGTTTTGACACTTTCTGCACACTGGGGTTAAGAGCTGAGTGTGTGGGCTCTTCTGAGTCTTGCAGTTACATAGGGATTCAGTTGTCTGAAAAAACGCGTTTATTTCGGGCTGAAAAACACGTTTTCAAAAGTGTGCTGTTACTGCCCCATAACTTACATGGGGGTGACCAAACTTGCAGAAACATGTTTATTTCTGCTGAAAAACACGTTTTGACACTTTCTGCACACTGGGGTTAAGAGCTGAGTGTGTGGGCTCTTCTGAGTCTTGCAGTTACATAGGGATTCAGTTGTCTGAAAAAACGCATTTATTTCGGGCTGAAAAACACGTTTTCAAAAGTGTGCTGTTACTGCCCCATAACTTACATGGGGTTGACCAAACTTGCAGAAACATGTTTATTTCTGCTGAAAATCACGTTTTGACACTTTCTGCACACTGGGGTTAAGAGCTGAGTGTGTGGGCTCTTTTGAGCCTTGCAGTTACATAGGGATTCAGTTGTCTGAAAAAACGCGTTTATTTCGGGCTGAAAAACACGTTTTCAAAAGTGTTCTGTTACTGCCCCATAACTTACATGGGGGTGACCAAACTTGCAGAAACATGTTTATTTCTGCTGAAAAACACGTTTTGACACTTTCTGCACACTGGGGTTAAGAGCTGAGTGTGTGGGCTCTTCTGAGTCTTGCAGTTACATAGGGATTCAGTTGTCTGAAAAAACGCGTTTATTTCGGGCTGAAAAACACGTTTTCAAAAGTGTGCTGTTACTGCCCCATAACTTACAAGGGGGTGACCAAACTTGCAGAAACATGTTTATTTCTGCTGAAAAACACGTTTTGACACTTTCTGCACACTGGGGTTAAGAGCTGAGTGTGTGGGCTCTTCTGAGTCTTGCAGTTACATAGGGATTCAGTTGTCTGAAAAAACGCGTTTATTTCGGGCTGAAAAACACGTTTTCAAAAGTGTGCTGTTACTGCCCCATAACTTACATGGGGTTGACCAAACTTGCAGAAACATGTTTATTTCTGCTGAAAATCATGTTTTGACACTTTCTGCACACTGGGGTTAAGAGCTGAGTGTGTGGGCTCTTCTGAGTCTTGCAGTTACATAGGGATTCAGTTGTCTGAAAAAACGCGTTTATTTCGGGCTGAAAAACACGTTTTCAAAAGTGTGCTGTTACTGCCCCATAACTTACATGGGGGTGACCAAACTTGCAGAAACATGTTTATTTCTGCTGAAAATCATGTTTTGACACTTTCTGCACACTGGGGTTAAGAGCTGAGTGTGTGGGCTCTTTTGAGCCTTGCAGTTACAAAGGGATTCAGTTGTCTGAAAAAACGCGTTTATTTCGGGATGAAAAACACGTTTTCAAAAGTGTGCTGTTACTGCCCCATAACTTACATGGGGGTGACCAAACTTGCAGAAACATGTTTATTTCTGCTGAAAAACACGTTTTGACACTTTCTGCACACTGGGGTTAAGAGCTGAGTGTGTGGGCTCTTCTGAGTCTTGCAGTTACATAGGGATTCAGTTGTCTGAAAAAACGCATTTATTTCGGGCTGAAAAACACGTTTTCAAAAGTGTGCTGTTACTGCCCCATAACTTACATGGGGTTGACCAAACTTGCAGAAACATGTTTATTTCTGCTGAAAATCACGTTTTGACACTTTCTGCACACTGGGGTTAAGAGCTGAGTGTGTGGGCTCTTTTGAGCCTTGCAGTTACAAAGGGATTCAGTTGTCTGAAAAAACGCGTTTATTTCTGCTAAAAATCACGTTTTGACACTTTCTGCACACTGGGGTTAAGAGCTGAGTGTGTGGGCTCTTCTGAGTCTTGCAGTTACATAGGGATTCAGTTGTCTGAAAAAACGCGTTTATTTCGGGCTGAAAAACACGTTTTCAAAAGTGTGCTGTTACTGCCCCATAACTTACATGGGGTTGACCAAACTTGCAGAAACATGTTTATTTCTGCTGAAAATCACGTTTTGACACTTTCTGCACACTGGGGTTAAGAGCTGAGTGTGTGGGCTCTACTGAGTCTTGCAGTTACATAGGGATTCAGTTGTCTGAAAAAACGCGTTTATTTCGGGCTGAAAAACACGTTTTCAAAAGTGTGCTGTTACTGCCCCATAACTTACATGGGGGTGACCAAACTTGCAGAAACATGTTTATTTCTGCTGAAAAACACGTTTTGACACTTTCTGCACACTGGGGTTAAGAGCTGAGTGTGTGGGCTCTTCTGAGTCTTGCAGTTACATAGGGATTCAGTTGTCTGAAAAAACGCGTTTATTTCGGGCTGAAAAACACGTTTTCAAAAGTGTGTTGTTACTGCCCCATAACTTACATGGGGTTGACCAAACTTGCAGAAACATGTTTATTTCTGCTGAAAATCATGTTTTGACACTTTCTGCACACTGGGGTTAAGAGCTGAGTGTGTGGGCTCTTCTGAGTCTTGCAGTTACATAGGGATTCAGTTGTCTGAAAAAACGCGTTTATTTCGGGCTGAAAAACACGTTTTCAAAAGTGTGCTGTTACTGCCCCATAACTTACATGGGGGTGACCAAACTTGCAGAAACATGTTTATTTCTGCTGAAAATCATGTTTTGACACTTTCTGCACACTGGGGTTAAGAGCTGAGTGTGTGGGCTCTTTTGAGCCTTGCAGTTACAAAGGGATTCAGTTGTCTGAAAAAACGCGTTTATTTCGGGCTGAAAAACACGTTTTCAAAAGTGTGCTGTTACTGCCCCATAACTTACATGGGTGTGACCAAACTTGCAGAAACATGTTTATATCTGCTGAAAAACACGTTTTGACACTTTCTGCACACTGGGGTTAAGAGCTGAGTGTGTGGGCTCTTCTGAGTCTTGCAGTTACATAGGGATTCAGTTGTCTGAAAAAACGCGTTTATTTCGGGCTGAAAAACACGTTTTCAAAAGTGTGCTGTTACTGCCCCATAACTTACATGGGGTTGACCAAACTTGCAGAAACATGTTTATTTCTGCTGAAAATCATGTTTTGACACTTTCTGCACACTGGGGTTAAGAGCTGAGTGTGTGGGCTCTTCTGAGTCTTGCAGTTACATAGGGATTCAGTTGTCTGAAAAAACGCGTTTATTTCGGGCTGAAAAACACGTTTTCAAAAGTGTGCTGTTACTGCCCCATAACTTACATGGGGGTGACCAAACTTGCAGAAACATGTTTATTTCTGCTGAAAAACACGTTTTGACACTTTCTGCACACTGGGGTTAAGAGCTGAGTGTGTGGGCTCTTCTGAGTCTTGCAGTTACATAGGGATTCAGTTGTCTGAAAAAACGCATTTATTTCGGGCTGAAAAACACGTTTTCAAAAGTGTGCTGTTACTGCCCCATAACTTACATGGGGTTGACCAAACTTGCAGAAACATGTTTATTTCTGCTGAAAATCACGTTTTGACACTTTCTGCACACTGGGGTTAAGAGCTGAGTGTGTGGGCTCTTTTGAGCCTTGCAGTTACATAGGGATTCAGTTGTCTGAAAAAACGCGTTTATTTCGGGCTGAAAAACACGTTTTCAAAAGTGTTCTGTTACTGCCCCATAACTTACATGGGGGTGACCAAACTTGCAGAAACATGTTTATTTCTGCTGAAAAACACGTTTTGACACTTTCTGCACACTGGGGTTAAGAGCTGAGTGTGTGGGCTCTTCTGAGTCTTGCAGTTACATAGGGATTCAGTTGTCTGAAAAAACGCGTTTATTTCGGGCTGAAAAACACGTTTTCAAAAGTGTGCTGTTACTGCCCCATAACTTGCAAGGGGGTGACCAAACTTGCAGAAACATGTTTATTTCTGCTGAAAAACACGTTTTGACACTTTCTGCACACTGGGGTTAAGAGCTGAGTGTGTGGGCTCTTCTGAGTCTTGCAGTTACATAGGGATTCAGTTGTCTGAAAAAACGCGTTTATTTCGGGCTGAAAAACACGTTTTCAAAAGTGTGCTGTTACTGCCCCATAACTTACATGGGGTTGACCAAACTTGCAGAAACATGTTTATTTCTGCTGAAAATCACGTTTTGACACTTTCTGCACACTGGGGTTAAGAGCTGAGTGTGTGGGCTCTTTTGAGCCTTGCAGTTACATAGGGATTCAGTTGTCTGAAAAAACGCGTTTATTTCGGGCTGAAAAACACGTTTTCAAAAGTGTTCTGTTACTGCCCCATAACTTACATGGGGGTGACCAAACTTGCAGAAACATGTTTATTTCTGCTGAAAAACACGTTTTGACACTTTCTGCACACTGGGGTTAAGAGCTGAGTGTGTGGGCTCTTCTGAGTCTTGCAGTTACATAGGGATTCAGTTGTCTGAAAAAACGCGTTTATTTCGGGCTGAAAAACACGTTTTCAAAAGTGTGCTGTTACTGCCCCATAACTTACATGGGGGTGACCAAACTTGCAGAAACATGTTTATTTCTGCTGAAAATCATGTTTTGACACTTTCTGCACACTGGGGTTAAGAGCTGAGTGTGTGGGCTCTTTTGAGCCTTGCAGTTACAAAGGGATTCAGTTGTCTGAAAAAACGCGTTTATTTCGGGCTGAAAAACACGTTTTCAAAAGTGTGCTGTTACTGCCCCATAACTTACATGGGTGTGACCAAACTTGCAGAAACATGTTTATATCTGCTGAAAAACACGTTTTGACACTTTCTGCACACTGGGGTTAAGAGCTGAGTGTGTGGGCTCTTCTGAGTCTTGCAGTTACATAGGGATTCAGTTGTCTGAAAAAACGCATTTATTTCGGGCTGAAAAACACGTTTTCAAAAGTGTGCTGTTACTGCCCCATAACTTACATGGGGTTGACCAAACTTGCAGAAACATGTTTATTTCTGCTGAAAATCACGTTTTGACACTTTCTGCACACTGGGGTTAAGAGCTGAGTGTGTGGGCTCTTTTGAGCCTTGCAGTTACATAGGGATTCAGTTGTCTGAAAAAACGCGTTTATTTCGGGCTGAAAAACACGTTTTCAAAAGTGTTCTGTTACTGCCCCATAACTTACATGGGGGTGACCAAACTTGCAGAAACATGTTTATTTCTGCTGAAAAACACGTTTTGACACTTTCTGCACACTGGGGTTAAGAGCTGAGTGTGTGGGCTCTTCTGAGTCTTGCAGTTACATAGGGATTCAGTTGTCTGAAAAAACGCGTTTATTTCGGGCTGAAAAACACGTTTTCAAAAGTGTGCTGTTACTGCCCCATAACTTACAAGGGGGTGACCAAACTTGCAGAAACATGTTTATTTCTGCTGAAAAACACGTTTTGACACTTTCTGCACACTGGGGTTAAGAGCTGAGTGTGTGGGCTCTTCTGAGTCTTGCAGTTACATAGGGATTCAGTTGTATGAAAAAACGCGTTTATTTTGGGCTGAAAAACACGTTTTCAAAAGTGTGCTGTTACTGCCCCATAACTTACATGGGGTTGACCAAACTTGCAGAAACATGTTTATTTCTGCTGAAAATCATGTTTTGACACTTTCTGCACACTGGGGTTAAGAGCTGAGTGTGTGGGCTCTTCTGAGTCTTGCAGTTACATAGGGATTCAGTTGTCTGAAAAAACGCGTTTATTTCGGGCTGAAAAACACGTTTTCAAAAGTGTG
This sequence comes from Lepisosteus platostomus, assembly GCF_059453375.1. Taxonomy (NCBI): domain Eukaryota; kingdom Metazoa; phylum Chordata; class Actinopteri; order Semionotiformes; family Lepisosteidae; genus Lepisosteus; species Lepisosteus platostomus. Next base: position 42,135,374 of record NC_142612.1, on the reverse strand, counting down.
CTGTTACTGCCCCATAACTTACATGGGGGTGACCAAACTTGCAGAAACATGTTTATTTCTGCTGAAAATCATGTTTTGACACTTTCTGCACACTGGGGTTAAGAGCTGAGTGTGTGGGCTCTTTTGAGCCTTGCAGTTACAAAGGGATTCAGTTGTCTGAAAAAACGTGTTTATTTCGGGATGAAAAACACGTTTTCAAAAGTGTGCTGTTACTGCCCCATAACTTACATGGGGGTGACCAAACTTGCAGAAACATGTTTATTTCTGCTGAAAAACACGTTTTGACACTTTCTGCACACTGGGGTTAAGAGCTGAGTGTGTGGGCTCTTCTGAGTCTTGCAGTTACATAGGGATTCAGTTGTCTGAAAAAACGCATTTATTTCGGGCTGAAAAACACGTTTTCAAAAGTGTGCTGTTACTGCCCCATAACTTACATGGGGTTGACCAAACTTGCAGAAACATGTTTATTTCTGCTGAAAATCACGTTTTGACACTTTCTGCACACTGGGGTTAAGAGCTGAGTGTGTGGGCTCTTTTGAGCCTTGCAGTTACATAGGGATTCAGTTGTCTGAAAAAACGCGTTTATTTCGGGCTGAAAAACACGTTTTCAAAAGTGTTCTGTTACTGCCCCATAACTTACATGGGGGTGACCAAACTTGCAGAAACATGTTTATTTCTGCTGAAAAACACGTTTTGACACTTTCTGCACACTGGGGTTAAGAGCTGAGTGTGTGGGCTCTTCTGAGTCTTGCAGTTACATAGGGATTCAGTTGTCTGAAAAAACGCGTTTATTTCGGGCTGAAAAACACGTTTTCAAAAGTGTGCTGTTACTGCCCCATAACTTACATGGGGTTGACCAAACTTGCAGAAACATGTTTATTTCTGCTGAAAATCACGTTTTGACACTTTCTGCACACTGGGGTTAAGAGCTGAGTGTGTGGGCTCTACTGAGTCTTGCAGTTACATAGGGATTCAGTTGTCTGAAAAAACGCGTTTATTTCGGGCTGAAAAACACGTTTTCAAAAGTGTGCTGTTACTGCCCCATAACTTACATGGGGGTGACCAAACTTGCAGAAACATGTTTATTTCTGCTGAAAAACACGTTTTGACACTTTCTGCACACTGGGGTTAAGAGCTGAGTGTGTGGGCTCTTTTGAGCCTTGCAGTTACAAAGGGATTCAGTTGTCTGAAAAAACGCGTTTATTTCGGGCTGAAAAACACGTTTTCAAAAGTGTGCTGTTACTGCCCCATAACTTACATGGGGGTGACCAAACTTGCAGAAACATGTTTATTTCTGCTGAAAAACACGTTTTGACACTTTCTGCACACTGGGGTTAAGAGCTGAGTGTGTGGGCTCTTCTGAGTCTTGCAGTTACATAGGGATTCAGTTGTCTGAAAAAACGCGTTTATTTCGGGCTGAAAAACACGTTTTCAAAAGTGTGCTGTTACTGCCCCATAACTTACATGGGGTTGACCAAACTTGCAGAAACATGTTTATTTCTGCTGAAAATCATGTTTTGACACTTTCTGCACACTGGGGTTAAGAGCTGAGTGTGTGGGCTCTTCTGAGTCTTGCAGTTACATAGGGATTCAGTTGTCTGAAAAAACGCGTTTATTTCGGGCTGAAAAACACGTTTTCAAAAGTGTGCTGTTACTGCCCCATAACTTACATGGGGGTGACCAAACTTGCAGAAACATGTTTATTTCTGCTGAAAAACACGTTTTGACACTTTCTGCACACTGGGGTTAAGAGCTGAGTGTGTGGGCTCTTCTGAGTCTTGCAGTTACATAGGGATTCAGTTGTCTGAAAAAACGCATTTATTTCGGGCTGAAAAACACGTTTTCAAAAGTGTGCTGTTACTGCCCCATAACTTACATGGGGTTGACCAAACTTGCAGAAACATGTTTATTTCTGCTGAAAATCACGTTTTGACACTTTCTGCACACTGGGGTTAAGAGCTGAGTGTGTGGGCTCTTTTGAGCCTTGCAGTTACATAGGGATTCAGTTGTCTGAAAAAACGCGTTTATTTCGGGCTGAAAAACACGTTTTCAAAAGTGTTCTGTTACTGCCCCATAACTTACATGGGGGTGACCAAACTTGCAGAAACATGTTTATTTCTGCTGAAAAACACGTTTTGACACTTTCTGCACACTGGGGTTAAGAGCTGAGTGTGTGGGCTCTTCTGAGTCTTGCAGTTACATAGGGATTCAGTTGTCTGAAAAAACGCGTTTATTTCGGGCTGAAAAACACGTTTTCAAAAGTGTGCTGTTACTGCCCCATAACTTACAAGGGGGTGACCAAACTTGCAGAAACATGTTTATTTCTGCTGAAAAACACGTTTTGACACTTTCTGCACACTGGGGTTAAGAGCTGAGTGTGTGGGCTCTTCTGAGTCTTGCAGTTACATAGGGATTCAGTTGTCTGAAAAAACGCGTTTATTTCGGGCTGAAAAACACGTTTTCAAAAGTGTGCTGTTACTGCCCCATAACTTACATGGGGTTGACCAAACTTGCAGAAACATGTTTATTTCTGCTGAAAATCATGTTTTGACACTTTCTGCACACTGGGGTTAAGAGCTGAGTGTGTGGGCTCTTCTGAGTCTTGCAGTTACATAGGGATTCAGTTGTCTGAAAAAACGCGTTTATTTCGGGCTGAAAAACACGTTTTCAAAAGTGTGCTGTTACTGCCCCATAACTTACATGGGGGTGACCAAACTTGCAGAAACATGTTTATTTCTGCTGAAAATCATGTTTTGACACTTTCTGCACACTGGGGTTAAGAGCTGAGTGTGTGGGCTCTTTTGAGCCTTGCAGTTACAAAGGGATTCAGTTGTCTGAAAAAACGCGTTTATTTCGGGATGAAAAACACGTTTTCAAAAGTGTGCTGTTACTGCCCCATAACTTACATGGGGGTGACCAAACTTGCAGAAACATGTTTATTTCTGCTGAAAAACACGTTTTGACACTTTCTGCACACTGGGGTTAAGAGCTGAGTGTGTGGGCTCTTCTGAGTCTTGCAGTTACATAGGGATTCAGTTGTCTGAAAAAACGCATTTATTTCGGGCTGAAAAACACGTTTTCAAAAGTGTGCTGTTACTGCCCCATAACTTACATGGGGTTGACCAAACTTGCAGAAACATGTTTATTTCTGCTGAAAATCACGTTTTGACACTTTCTGCACACTGGGGTTAAGAGCTGAGTGTGTGGGCTCTTTTGAGCCTTGCAGTTACATAGGGATTCAGTTGTCTGAAAAAACGCGTTTATTTCGGGCTGAAAAACACGTTTTCAAAAGTGTTCTGTTACTGCCCCATAACTTACATGGGGGTGACCAAACTTGCAGAAACATGTTTATTTCTGCTGAAAAACACGTTTTGACACTTTCTGCACACTGGGGTTAAGAGCTGAGTGTGTGGGCTCTTCTGAGTCTTGCAGTTACATAGGGATTCAGTTGTCTGAAAAAACGCGTTTATTTCGGGCTGAAAAACACGTTTTCAAAAGTGTGCTGTTACTGCCCCATAACTTACATGGGGTTGACCAAACTTGCAGAAACATGTTTATTTCTGCTGAAAATCACGTTTTGACACTTTCTGCACACTGGGGTTAAGAGCTGAGTGTGTGGGCTCTACTGAGTCTTGCAGTTACATAGGGATTCAGTTGTCTGAAAAAACGCGTTTATTTCGGGCTGAAAAACACGTTTTCAAAAGTGTGCTGTTACTGCCCCATAACTTACATGGGGGTGACCAAACTTGCAGAAACATGTTTATTTCTGCTGAAAAACACGTTTTGACACTTTCTGCACACTGGGGTTAAGAGCTGAGTGTGTGGGCTCTTCTGAGTCTTGCAGTTACATAGGGATTCAGTTGTCTGAAAAAACGCGTTTATTTCGGGCTGAAAAACACGTTTTCAAAAGTGTGCTGTTACTGCCCCATAACTTACATGGGGGTGACCAAACTTGCAGAAACATGTTTATTTCTGCTGAAAAACACGTTTTGACACTTTCTGCACACTGGGGTTAAGAGCTGAGTGTGTGGGCTCTTCTGAGTCTTGCAGTTACATAGGGATTCAGTTGTCTGAAAAAACGCATTTATTTCGGGCTGAAAAACACGTTTTCAAAAGTGTGCTGTTACTGCCCCATAACTTACATGGGGTTGACCAAACTTGCAGAAACATGTTTATTTCTGCTGAAAATCACGATTTGACACTTTCTGCACACTGGGGTTAAGAGCTGAGTGTGTGGGCTCTTTTGAGCCTTGCAGTTACATAGGGATTCAGTTGTCTGAAAAAACGCGTTTATTTCGGGCTGAAAAACACGTTTTCAAAAGTGTTCTGTTACTGCCCCATAACTTACATGGGGGTGACCAAACTTGCAGAAACATGTTTATTTCTGCTGAAAAACACGTTTTGACACTTTCTGCACACTGGGGTTAAGAGCTGAGTGTGTGGGCTCTTCTGAGTCTTGCAGTTACATAGGGATTCAGTTGTCTGAAAAAACGCGTTTATTTCGGGCTGAAAAACACGTTTTCAAAAGTGTGCTGTTACTGCCCCATAACTTACATGGGGGTGACCAAACTTGCAGAAACATGTTTATTTCTGCTGAAAAACACGTTTTGACACTTTCTGCACACTGGGGTTAAGAGCTGAGTGTGTGGGCTCTTCTGAGTCTTGCAGTTACATAGGGATTCAGTTGTCTGAAAAAACGCGTTTATTTCGGGCTGAAAAACACGTTTTCAAAAGTGTGCTGTTACTGCCCCATAACTTACATGGGGTTGACCAAACTTGCAGAAACATGTTTATTTCTGCTGAAAATCATGTTTTGACACTTTCTGCACACTGGGGTTAAGAGCTGAGTGTGTGGGCTCTTCTGAGTCTTGCAGTTACATAGGGATTCAGTTGTCTGAAAAAACGCGTTTATTTCGGGCTGAAAAACACGTTTTCAAAAGTGTGCTGTTACTGCCCCATAACTTACATGGGGGTGACCAAACTTGCAGAAACATGTTTATTTCTGCTGAAAATCATGTTTTGACACTTTCTGCACACTGGGGTTAAGAGCTGAGTGTGTGGGCTCTTTTGAGCCTTGCAGTTACAAAGGGATTCAGTTGACTGAAAAAACGCGTTTATTTCGGGCTGAAAAACACGTTTTCAAAAGTGTGCTGTTACTGCCCCATAACTTACATGGGGTTGACCAAACTTGCAGAAACATGTTTATTTCTGCTAAAAATCACGTTTTGACACTTTCTGCACACTGGGGTTAAGAGCTGAGTGTGTGGGCTCTTTTGAGCCTTGCAGTTACATAGGGATTCAGTTGTCTGAAAAAACGCGTTTATTTCGGGCTGAAAAACACTTTTTCAAAAGTGTTCTGTTACTGCCCCATAACTTACATGGGGGTGACCAAACTTGCAGAAACATGTTTATTTCTGCTGAAAAACACGTTTTGACACTTTCTGCACACTGGGGTTAAGAGCTGAGTGTGTGGGCTCTTCTGAGTCTTGCAGTTACATAGGGATTCAGTTGTCTGAAAAAACGCGTTTATTTCGGGCTGAAAAACACGTTTTCAAAAGTGTGCTGTTACTGCCCCATAACTTACATGGGGTTGACCAAACTTGCAGAAACATGTTTATTTCTGCTGAAAATCACGTTTTGACACTTTCTGCACACTGGGGTTAAGAGCTGAGTGTGTGGGCTCTACTGAGTCTTGCAGTTACATAGGGATTCAGTTGTCTGAAAAAACGCGTTTATTTCGGGCTGAAAAACACGTTTTCAAAAGTGTGCTGTTACTGCCCCATAACTTACATGGGGGTGACCAAACTTGCAGAAACATGTTTATTTCTGCTGAAAAACACGTTTTGACACTTTCTGCACACTGGGGTTAAGAGCTGAGTGTGTGGGCTCTTCTGAGTCTTGCAGTTACATAGGGATTCAGTTGTCTGAAAAAACGCGTTTATTTCGGGCTGAAAAACACGTTTTCAAAAGTGTGTTGTTACTGCCCCATAACTTACATGGGGTTGACCAAACTTGCAGAAACATGTTTATTTCTGCTGAAAATCATGTTTTGACACTTTCTGCACACTGGGGTTAAGAGCTGAGTGTGTGGGCTCTTCTGAGTCTTGCAGTTACATAGGGATTCAGTTGTCTGAAAAAACGCGTTTATTTCGGGCTGAAAAACACGTTTTCAAAAGTGTGCTGTTACTGCCCCATAACTTACATGGGGGTGACCAAACTTGCAGAAACATGTTTATTTCTGCTGAAAATCATGTTTTGACACTTTCTGCACACTGGGGTTAAGAGCTGAGTGTGTGGGCTCTTTTGAGCCTTGCAGTTACAAAGGGATTCAGTTGTCTGAAAAAACGCGTTTATTTCGGGCTGAAAAACACGTTTTCAAAAGTGTGCTGTTACTGCCCCATAACTTACATGGGTGTGACCAAACTTGCAGAAACATGTTTATATCTGCTGAAAAACACGTTTTGACACTTTCTGCACACTGGGGTTAAGAGCTGAGTGTGTGGGCTCTTCTGAGTCTTGCAGTTACATAGGGATTCAGTTGTCTGAAAAAACGCGTTTATTTCGGGCTGAAAAACACGTTTTCAAAAGTGTGCTGTTACTGCCCCATAACTTACATGGGGTTGACCAAACTTGCAGAAACATGTTTATTTCTGCTGAAAATCATGTTTTGACACTTTCTGCACACTGGGGTTAAGAGCTGAGTGTGTGGGCTCTTCTGAGTCTTGCAGTTACATAGGGATTCAGTTGTCTGAAAAAACGCGTTTATTTCGGGCTGAAAAACACGTTTTCAAAAGTGTGCTGTTACTGCCCCATAACTTACATGGGGGTGACCAAACTTGCAGAAACATGTTTATTTCTGCTGAAAAACACGTTTTGACACTTTCTGCACACTGGGGTTAAGAGCTGAGTGTGTGGGCTCTTCTGAGTCTTGCAGTTACATAGGGATTCAGTTGTCTGAAAAAACGCATTTATTTCGGGCTGAAAAACACGTTTTCAAAAGTGTGCTGTTACTGCCCCATAACTTACATGGGGTTGACCAAACTTGCAGAAACATGTTTATTTCTGCTGAAAATCACGTTTTGACACTTTCTGCACACTGGGGTTAAGAGCTGAGTGTGTGGGCTCTTTTGAGCCTTGCAGTTACATAGGGATTCAGTTGTCTGAAAAAACGCGTTTATTTCGGGCTGAAAAACACGTTTTCAAAAGTGTGCTGTTACTGCCCCATAACTTACATGGGGTTGACCAAACTTGCAGAAACATGTTTATTTCTGCTGAAAATCATGTTTTGACACTTTCTGCACACTGGGGTTAAGAGCTGAGTGTGTGGGCTCTTCTGAGTCTTGCAGTTACATAGGGATTCAGTTGTCTGAAAAAACGCGTTTATTTCGGGCTGAAAAACACGTTTTCAAAAGTGTGCTGTTACTGCCCCATAACTTACATGGGGGTGACCAAACTTGCAGAAACATGTTTATTTCTGCTGAAAAACACGTTTTGACACTTTCTGCACACTGGGGTTAAGAGCTGAGTGTGTGGGCTCTTCTGAGTCTTGCAGTTACATAGGGATTCAGTTGTCTGAAAAAACGCATTTATTTCGGGCTGAAAAACACGTTTTCAAAAGTGTGCTGTTACTGCCCCATAACTTACATGGGGTTGACCAAACTTGCAGAAACATGTTTATTTCTGCTGAAAATCACGTTTTGACACTTTCTGCACACTGGGGTTAAGAGCTGAGTGTGTGGGCTCTTTTGAGCCTTGCAGTTACATAGGGATTCAGTTGTCTGAAAAAACGCGTTTATTTCGGGCTGAAAAACACGTTTTCAAAAGTGTTCTGTTACTGCCCCATAACTTACATGGGGGTGACCAAACTTGCAGAAACATGTTTATTTCTGCTGAAAAACACGTTTTGACACTTTCTGCACACTGGGGTTAAGAGCTGAGTGTGTGGGCTCTTCTGAGTCTTGCAGTTACATAGGGATTCAGTTGTCTGAAAAAACGCGTTTATTTCGGGCTGAAAAACACGTTTTCAAAAGTGTGCTGTTACTGCCCCATAACTTACAAGGGGGTGACCAAACTTGCAGAAACATGTTTATTTCTGCTGAAAAACACGTTTTGACACTTTCTGCACACTGGGGTTAAGAGCTGAGTGTGTGGGCTCTTCTGAGTCTTGCAGTTACATAGGGATTCAGTTGTCTGAAAAAACGCGTTTATTTCGGGCTGAAAAACACGTTTTCAAAAGTGTGCTGTTACTGCCCCATAACTTACATGGGGTTGACCAAACTTGCAGAAACATGTTTATTTCTGCTGAAAATCATGTTTTGACACTTTCTGCACACTGGGGTTAAGAGCTGAGTGTGTGGGCTCTTCTGAGTCTTGCAGTTACATAGGGATTCAGTTGTCTGAAAAAACGCGTTTATTTCGGGCTGAAAAACACGTTTTCAAAAGTGTGCTGTTACTGCCCCATAACTTACATGGGGGTGACCAAACTTGCAGAAACATGTTTATTTCTGCTGAAAATCATGTTTTGACACTTTCTGCACACTGGGGTTAAGAGCTGAGTGTGTGGGCTCTTTTGAGCCTTGCAGTTACAAAGGGATTCAGTTGTCTGAAAAAACGCGTTTATTTCGGGATGAAAAACACGTTTTCAAAAGTGTGCTGTTACTGCCCCATAACTTACATGGGGGTGACCAAACTTGCAGAAACATGTTTATTTCTGCTGAAAAACACGTTTTGACACTTTCTGCACACTGGGGTTAAGAGCTGAGTGTGTGGGCTCTTCTGAGTCTTGCAGTTACATAGGGATTCAGTTGTCTGAAAAAACGCATTTATTTCGGGCTGAAAAACACGTTTTCAAAAGTGTGCTGTTACTGCCCCATAACTTACATGGGGTTGACCAAACTTGCAGAAACATGTTTATTTCTGCTGAAAATCACGTTTTGACACTTTCTGCACACTGGGGTTAAGAGCTGAGTGTGTGGGCTCTTTTGAGCCTTGCAGTTACATAGGGATTCAGTTGTCTGAAAAAACGCGTTTATTTCGGGCTGAAAAACACGTTTTCAAAAGTGTTCTGTTACTGCCCCATAACTTACATGGGGGTGACCAAACTTGCAGAAACATGTTTATTTCTGCTGAAAAACACGTTTTGACACTTTCTGCACACTGGGGTTAAGAGCTGAGTGTGTGGGCTCTTCTGAGTCTTGCAGTTACATAGGGATTCAGTTGTCTGAAAAAACGCGTTTATTTCGGGCTGAAAAACACGTTTTCAAAAGTGTGCTGTTACTGCCCCATAACTTACATGGGGTTGACCAAACTTGCAGAAACATGTTTATTTCTGCTGAAAATCACGTTTTGACACTTTCTGCACACTGGGGTTAAGAGCTGAGTGTGTGGGCTCTACTGAGTCTTGCAGTTACATAGGGATTCAGTTGTCTGAAAAAACGCGTTTATTTCGGGCTGAAAAACACGTTTTCAAAAGTGTGCTGTTACTGCCCCATAACTTACATGGGGGTGACCAAACTTGCAGAAACATGTTTATTTCTGCTGAAAAACACGTTTTGACACTTTCTGCACACTGGGGTTAAGAGCTGAGTGTGTGGGCTCTTCTGAGTCTTGCAGTTACATAGGGATTCAGTTGTCTGAAAAAACGCGTTTATTTCGGGCTGAAAAACACGTTTTCAAAAGTGTGCTGTTACTGCCCCATAACTTACATGGGGGTGACCAAACTTGCAGAAACATGTTTATTTCTGCTGAAAAACACGTTTTGACACTTTCTGCACACTGGGGTTAAGAGCTGAGTGTGTGGGCTCTTCTGAGTCTTGCAGTTACATAGGGATTCAGTTGTCTGAAAAAACGCATTTATTTCGGGCTGAAAAACACGTTTTCAAAAGTGTGCTGTTACTGCCCCATAACTTACATGGGGTTGACCAAACTTGCAGAAACATGTTTATTTCTGCTGAAAATCACGATTTGACACTTTCTGCACACTGGGGTTAAGAGCTGAGTGTGTGGGCTCTTTTGAGCCTTGCAGTTACATAGGGATTCAGTTGTCTGAAAAAACGCGTTTATTTCGGGCTGAAAAACACGTTTTCAAAAGTGTTCTGTTACTGCCCCATAACTTACATGGGGGTGACCAAACTTGCAGAAACATGTTTATTTCTGCTGAAAAACACGTTTTGACACTTTCTGCACACTGGGGTTAAGAGCTGAGTGTGTGGGCTCTTCTGAGTCTTGCAGTTACATAGGGATTCAGTTGTCTGAAAAAACGCGTTTATTTCGGGCTGAAAAACACGTTTTCAAAAGTGTGCTGTTACTGCCCCATAACTTACATGGGGGTGACCAAACTTGCAGAAACATGTTTATTTCTGCTGAAAAACACGTTTTGACACTTTCTGCACACTGGGGTTAAGAGCTGAGTGTGTGGGCTCTTCTGAGTCTTGCAGTTACATAGGGATTCAGTTGTCTGAAAAAACGCGTTTATTTCGGGCTGAAAAACACGTTTTCAAAAGTGTGCTGTTACTGCCCCATAACTTACATGGGGTTGACCAAACTTGCAGAAACATGTTTATTTCTGCTGAAAATCATGTTTTGACACTTTCTGCACACTGGGGTTAAGAGCTGAGTGTGTGGGCTCTTCTGAGTCTTGCAGTTACATAGGGATTCAGTTGTCTGAAAAAACGCGTTTATTTCGGGCTGAAAAACACGTTTTCAAAAGTGTGCTGTTACTGCCCCATAACTTACATGGGGGTGACCAAACTTGCAGAAACATGTTTATTTCTGCTGAAAATCATGTTTTGACACTTTCTGCACACTGGGGTTAAGAGCTGAGTGTGTGGGCTCTTTTGAGCCTTGCAGTTACAAAGGGATTCAGTTGACTGAAAAAACGCGTTTATTTCGGGCTGAAAAACACGTTTTCAAAAGTGTGCTGTTACTGCCCCATAACTTACATGGGGTTGACCAAACTTGCAGAAACATGTTTATTTCTGCTAAAAATCACGTTTTGACACTTTCTGCACACTGGGGTTAAGAGCTGAGTGTGTGGGCTCTTTTGAGCCTTGCAGTTACATAGGGATTCAGTTGTCTGAAAAAACGCGTTTATTTCGGGCTGAAAAACACTTTTTCAAAAGTGTTCTGTTACTGCCCCATAACTTACATGGGGGTGACCAAACTTGCAGAAACATGTTTATTTCTGCTGAAAAACACGTTTTGACACTTTCTGCACACTGGGGTTAAGAGCTGAGTGTGTGGGCTCTTCTGAGTCTTGCAGTTACATAGGGATTCAGTTGTCTGAAAAAACGCGTTTATTTCGGGCTGAAAAACACGTTTTCAAAAGTGTGCTGTTACTGCCCCATAACTTACATGGGGTTGACCAAACTTGCAGAAACATGTTTATTTCTGCTGAAAATCACGTTTTGACACTTTCTGCACACTGGGGTTAAGAGCTGAGTGTGTGGGCTCTACTGAGTCTTGCAGTTACATAGGGATTCAGTTGTCTGAAAAAACGCGTTTATTTCGGGCTGAAAAACACGTTTTCAAAAGTGTGCTGTTACTGCCCCATAACTTACATGGGGGTGACCAAACTTGCAGAAACATGTTTATTTCTGCTGAAAAACACGTTTTGACACTTTCTGCACACTGGGGTTAAGAGCTGAGTGTGTGGGCTCTTCTGAGTCTTGCAGTTACATAGGGATTCAGTTGTCTGAAAAAACGCGTTTATTTCGGGCTGAAAAACACGTTTTCAAAAGTGTGTTGTTACTGCCCCATAACTTACATGGGGTTGACCAAACTTGCAGAAACATGTTTATTTCTGCTGAAAATCATGTTTTGACACTTTCTGCACACTGGGGTTAAGAGCTGAGTGTGTGGGCTCTTCTGAGTCTTGCAGTTACATAGGGATTCAGTTGTCTGAAAAAACGCGTTTATTTCGGGCTGAAAAACACGTTTTCAAAAGTGTGCTGTTACTGCCCCATAACTTACATGGGGGTGACCAAACTTGCAGAAACATGTTTATTTCTGCTGAAAATCATGTTTTGACACTTTCTGCACACTGGGGTTAAGAGCTGAGTGTGTGGGCTCTTTTGAGCCTTGCAGTTACAAAGGGATTCAGTTGTCTGAAAAAACGCGTTTATTTCGGGCTGAAAAACACGTTTTCAAAAGTGTGCTGTTACTGCCCCATAACTTACATGGGTGTGACCAAACTTGCAGAAACATGTTTATATCTGCTGAAAAACACGTTTTGACACTTTCTGCACACTGGGGTTAAGAGCTGAGTGTGTGGGCTCTTCTGAGTCTTGCAGTTACATAGGGATTCAGTTGTCTGAAAAAACGCGTTTATTTCGGGCTGAAAAACACGTTTTCAAAAGTGTGCTGTTACTGCCCCATAACTTACATGGGGTTGACCAAACTTGCAGAAACATGTTTATTTCTGCTGAAAATCATGTTTTGACACTTTCTGCACACTGGGGTTAAGAGCTGAGTGTGTGGGCTCTTCTGAGTCTTGCAGTTACATAGGGATTCAGTTGTCTGAAAAAACGCGTTTATTTCGGGCTGAAAAACACGTTTTCAAAAGTGTGCTGTTACTGCCCCATAACTTACATGGGGGTGACCAAACTTGCAGAAACATGTTTATTTCTGCTGAAAAACACGTTTTGACACTTTCTGCACACTGGGGTTAAGAGCTGAGTGTGTGGGCTCTTCTGAGTCTTGCAGTTACATAGGGATTCAGTTGTCTGAAAAAACGCATTTATTTCGGGCTGAAAAACACGTTTTCAAAAGTGTGCTGTTACTGCCCCATAACTTACATGGGGTTGACCAAACTTGCAGAAACATGTTTATTTCTGCTGAAAATCACGTTTTGACACTTTCTGCACACTGGGGTTAAGAGCTGAGTGTGTGGGCTCTTTTGAGCCTTGCAGTTACATAGGGATTCAGTTGTCTGAAAAAACGCGTTTATTTCGGGCTGAAAAACACGTTTTCAAAAGTGTTCTGTTACTGCCCCATAACTTACATGGGGGTGACCAAACTTGCAGAAACATGTTTATTTCTGCTGAAAAACACGTTTTGACACTTTCTGCACACTGGGGTTAAGAGCTGAGTGTGTGGGCTCTTCTGAGTCTTGCAGTTACATAGGGATTCAGTTGTCTGAAAAAACGCGTTTATTTCGGGCTGAAAAACACGTTTTCAAAAGTGTGCTGTTACTGCCCCATAACTTACAAGGGGGTGACCAAACTTGCAGAAACATGTTTATTTCTGCTGAAAAACACGTTTTGACACTTTCTGCACACTGGGGTTAAGAGCTGAGTGTGTGGGCTCTTCTGAGTCTTGCAGTTACATAGGGATTCAGTTGTCTGAAAAAACGCGTTTATTTCGGGCTGAAAAACACGTTTTCAAAAGTGTGCTGTTACTGCCCCATAACTTACATGGGGTTGACCAAACTTGCAGAAACATGTTTATTTCTGCTGAAAATCACGTTTTGACACTTTCTGCACACTGGGGTTAAGAGCTGAGTGTGTGGGCTCTTTTGAGCCTTGCAGTTACATAGGGATTCAGTTGTCTGAAAAAACGCGTTTATTTCGGGCTGAAAAACACGTTTTCAAAAGTGTTCTGTTACTGCCCCATAACTTACATGGGGGTGACCAAACTTGCAGAAACATGTTTATTTCTGCTGAAAAACACGTTTTGACACTTTCTGCACACTGGGGTTAAGAGCTGAGTGTGTGGGCTCTTCTGAGTCTTGCAGTTACATAGGGATTCAGTTGTCTGAAAAAACGCGTTTATTTCGGGCTGAAAAACACGTTTTCAAAAGTGTGCTGTTACTGCCCCATAACTTACATGGGGGTGACCAAACTTGCAGAAACATGTTTATTTCTGCTGAAAATCATGTTTTGACACTTTCTGCACACTGGGGTTAAGAGCTGAGTGTGTGGGCTCTTTTGAGCCTTGCAGTTACAAAGGGATTCAGTTGTCTGAAAAAACGCGTTTATTTCGGGCTGAAAAACACGTTTTCAAAAGTGTGCTGTTACTGCCCCATAACTTACATGGGTGTGACCAAACTTGCAGAAACATGTTTATATCTGCTGAAAAACACGTTTTGACACTTTCTGCACACTGGGGTTAAGAGCTGAGTGTGTGGGCTCTTCTGAGTCTTGCAGTTACATAGGGATTCAGTTGTCTGAAAAAACGCATTTATTTCGGGCTGAAAAACACGTTTTCAAAAGTGTGCTGTTACTGCCCCATAACTTACATGGGGTTGACCAAACTTGCAGAAACATGTTTATTTCTGCTGAAAATCACGTTTTGACACTTTCTGCACACTGGGGTTAAGAGCTGAGTGTGTGGGCTCTTTTGAGCCTTGCAGTTACATAGGGATTCAGTTGTCTGAAAAAACGCGTTTATTTCGGGCTGAAAAACACGTTTTCAAAAGTGTTCTGTTACTGCCCCATAACTTACATGGGGGTGACCAAACTTGCAGAAACATGTTTATTTCTGCTGAAAAACACGTTTTGACACTTTCTGCACACTGGGGTTAAGAGCTGAGTGTGTGGGCTCTTCTGAGTCTTGCAGTTACATAGGGATTCAGTTGTCTGAAAAAACGCGTTTATTTCGGGCTGAAAAACACGTTTTCAAAAGTGTGCTGTTACTGCCCCATAACTTACAAGGGGGTGACCAAACTTGCAGAAACATGTTTATTTCTGCTGAAAAACACGTTTTGACACTTTCTGCACACTGGGGTTAAGAGCTGAGTGTGTGGGCTCTTCTGAGTCTTGCAGTTACATAGGGATTCAGTTGTATGAAAAAACGCGTTTATTTTGGGCTGAAAAACACGTTTTCAAAAGTGTGCTGTTACTGCCCCATAACTTACATGGGGTTGACCAAACTTGCAGAAACATGTTTATTTCTGCTGAAAATCATGTTTTGACACTTTCTGCACACTGGGGTTAAGAGCTGAGTGTGTGGGCTCTTCTGAGTCTTGCAGTTACATAGGGATTCAGTTGTCTGAAAAAACGCGTTTATTTCGGGCTGAAAAACACGTTTTCAAAAGTGTGCTGTTACTGCCCCATAACTTACATGGGGGTGACCAAACTTGCAGAAACATGTTTATTTCTGCTGAAAATCATGTTTTGACACTTTCTGCACACTGGGGTTAAGAGCTGAGTGTGTGGGCTCTTTTGAGCCTTGCAGTTACAAAGGGATTCAGTTGTCTGAAAAAACGTGTTTATTTCGGGATGAAAAACACGTTTTCAAAAGTGTGCTGTTACTGCCCCATAACTTACATGGGGGTGACCAAACTTGCAGAAACATGTTTATTTCTGCTGAAAAACACGTTTTGACACTTTCTGCACACTGGGGTTAAGAGCTGAGTGTGTGGGCTCTTCTGAGTCTTGCAGTTACATAGGGATTCAGTTGTCTGAAAAAACGCATTTATTTCGGGCTGAAAAACACGTTTTCAAAAGTGTGCTGTTACTGCCCCATAACTTACATGGGGTTGACCAAACTTGCAGAAACATGTTTATTTCTGCTGAAAATCACGTTTTGACACTTTCTGCACACTGGGGTTAAGAGCTGAGTGTGTGGGCTCTTTTGAGCCTTGCAGTTACATAGGGATTCAGTTGTCTGAAAAAACGCGTTTATTTCGGGCTGAAAAACACGTTTTCAAAAGTGTTCTGTTACTGCCCCATAACTTACATGGGGGTGACCAAACTTGCAGAAACATGTTTATTTCTGCTGAAAAACACGTTTTGACACTTTCTGCACACTGGGGTTAAGAGCTGAGTGTGTGGGCTCTTCTGAGTCTTGCAGTTACATAGGGATTCAGTTGTCTGAAAAAACGCGTTTATTTCGGGCTGAAAAACACGTTTTCAAAAGTGTGCTGTTACTGCCCCATAACTTACATGGGGTTGACCAAACTTGCAGAAACATGTTTATTTCTGCTGAAAATCACGTTTTGACACTTTCTGCACACTGGGGTTAAGAGCTGAGTGTGTGGGCTCTACTGAGTCTTGCAGTTACATAGGGATTCAGTTGTCTGAAAAAACGCGTTTATTTCGGGCTGAAAAACACGTTTTCAAAAGTGTGCTGTTACTGCCCCATAACTTACATGGGGGTGACCAAACTTGCAGAAACATGTTTATTTCTGCTGAAAAACACGTTTTGACACTTTCTGCACACTGGGGTTAAGAGCTGAGTGTGTGGGCTCTTCTGAGTCTTGCAGTTACATAGGGATTCAGTTGTCTGAAAAAACGCGTTTATTTCGGGCTGAAAAACACGTTTTCAAAAGTGTGCTGTTACTGCCCCATAACTTACATGGGGGTGACCAAACTTGCAGAAACATGTTTATTTCTGCTGAAAAACACGTTTTGACACTTTCTGCACACTGGGGTTAAGAGCTGAGTGTGTGGGCTCTTCTGAGTCTTGCAGTTACATAGGGATTCAGTTGTCTGAAAAAACGCATTTATTTCGGGCTGAAAAACACGTTTTCAAAAGTGTGCTGTTACTGCCCCATAACTTACATGGGGTTGACCAAACTTGCAGAAACATGTTTATTTCTGCTGAAAATCACGATTTGACACTTTCTGCACACTGGGGTTAAGAGCTGAGTGTGTGGGCTCTTCTGAGTCTTGCAGTTACATAGGGATTCAGTTGTCTGAAAAAACGCGTTTATTTCGGGCTGAAAAACACGTTTTCAAAAGTGTGCTGTTACTGCCCCATAACTTACATGGGGGTGACCAAACTTGCAGAAACATGTTTATTTCTGCTGAAAAACACGTTTTGACACTTTCTGCACACTGGGGTTAAGAGCTGAGTGTGTGGGCTCTTCTGAGTCTTGCAGTTACATAGGGATTCAGTTGTCTGAAAAAACGCGTTTATTTCGGGCTGAAAAACACGTTTTCAAAAGTGTGCTGTTACTGCCCCATAACTTACATGGGGTTGACCAAACTTGCAGAAACATGTTTATTTCTGCTGAAAATCATGTTTTGACACTTTCTGCACACTGGGGTTAAGAGCTGAGTGTGTGGGCTCTTCTGAGTCTTGCAGTTACATAGGGATTCAGTTGTCTGAAAAAACGCGTTTATTTCGGGCTGAAAAACACGTTTTCAAAAGTGTGCTGTTACTGCCCCATAACTTACATGGGGGTGACCAAACTTGCAGAAACATGTTTATTTCTGCTGAAAATCATGTTTTGACACTTTCTGCACACTGGGGTTAAGAGCTGAGTGTGTGGGCTCTTTTGAGCCTTGCAGTTACAAAGGGATTCAGTTGTCTGAAAAAACGCGTTTATTTCGGGCTGAAAAACACGTTTTCAAAAGTGTGCTGTTACTGCCCCATAACTTACATGGGGGTGACCAAACTTGCAGAAACATGTTTATTTCTGCTGAAAAACACGTTTTGACACTTTCTGCACACTGGGGTTAAGAGCTGAGTGTGTGGGCTCTTCTGAGTCTTGCAGTTACATAGGGATTCAGTTGTCTGAAAAAACGCATTTATTTCGGGCTGAAAAACACGTTTTCAAAAGTGTGCTGTTACTGCCCCATAACTTACATGGGGTTGACCAAACTTGCAGAAACATGTTTATTTCTGCTAAAAATCACGTTTTGACACTTTCTGCACACTGGGGTTAAGAGCTGAGTGTGTGGGCTCTTTTGAGCCTTGCAGTTACATAGGGATTCAGTTGTCTGAAAAAACGCGTTTATTTCGGGCTGAAAAACACTTTTTCAAAAGTGTTCTGTTACTGCCCCATAACTTACATGGGGGTGACCAAACTTGCAGAAACATGTTTATTTCTGCTGAAAAACACGTTTTGACACTTTCTGCACACTGGGGTTAAGAGCTGAGTGTGTGGGCTCTTCTGAGTCTTGCAGTTACATAGGGATTCAGTTGTCTGAAAAAACGCGTTTATTTCGGGCTGAAAAACACGTTTTCAAAAGTGTGCTGTTACTGCCCCATAACTTACATGGGGTTGACCAAACTTGCAGAAACATGTTTATTTCTGCTGAAAATCACGTTTTGACACTTTCTGCACACTGGGGTTAAGAGCTGAGTGTGTGGGCTCTACTGAGTCTTGCAGTTACATAGGGATTCAGTTGTCTGAAAAAACGCGTTTATTTCGGGCTGAAAAACACGTTTTCAAAAGTGTGCTGTTACTGCCCCATAACTTACATGGGGGTGACCAAACTTGCAGAAACATGTTTATTTCTGCTGAAAAACACGTTTTGACACTTTCTGCACACTGGGGTTAAGAGCTGAGTGTGTGGGCTCTTCTGAGTCTTGCAGTTACATAGGGATTCAGTTGTCTGAAAAAACGCGTTTATTTCGGGCTGAAAAACACGTTTTCAAAAGTGTGTTGTTACTGCCCCATAACTTACATGGGGTTGACCAAACTTGCAGAAACATGTTTATTTCTGCTGAAAATCATGTTTTGACACTTTCTGCACACTGGGGTTAAGAGCTGAGTGTGTGGGCTCTTCTGAGTCTTGCAGTTACATAGGGATTCAGTTGTCTGAAAAAACGCGTTTATTTCGGGCTGAAAAACACGTTTTCAAAAGTGTGCTGTTACTGCCCCATAACTTACATGGGGGTGACCAAACTTGCAGAAACATGTTTATTTCTGCTGAAAATCATGTTTTGACACTTTCTGCACACTGGGGTTAAGAGCTGAGTGTGTGGGCTCTTTTGAGCCTTGCAGTTACAAAGGGATTCAGTTGTCTGAAAAAACGCGTTTATTTCGGGCTGAAAAACACGTTTTCAAAAGTGTGCTGTTACTGCCCCATAACTTACATGGGTGTGACCAAACTTGCAGAAACATGTTTATATCTGCTGAAAAACACGTTTTGACACTTTCTGCACACTGGGGTTAAGAGCTGAGTGTGTGGGCTCTTCTGAGTCTTGCAGTTACATAGGGATTCAGTTGTCTGAAAAAACGCATTTATTTCGGGCTGAAAAACACGTTTTCAAAAGTGTGCTGTTACTGCCCCATAACTTACATGGGGTTGACCAAACTTGCAGAAACATGTTTATTTCTGCTGAAAATCACGTTTTGACACTTTCTGCACACTGGGGTTAAGAGCTGAGTGTGTGGGCTCTTTGAGCCTTGCAGTTACATAGGGATTCAGTTGTCTGAAAAAACGCGTTTATTTCGGGCTGAAAAACACGTTTTCAAAAGTGTTCTGTTACTGCCCCATAACTTACATGGGGGTGACCAAACTTGCAGAAACATGTTTATTTCTGCTGAAAAACACGTTTTAACACTTTCTGCACACTGGGGTTAAGAGCTGAGTGTGTGGGCTCTTCTGAGTCTTGCAGTTACATAGGGATTCAGTTGTCTGAAAAAACGCGTTTATTTCGGGCTGAAAAACACGTTTTCAAAAGTGTGCTGTTACTGCCCCATAACTTACATGGGGTTGACCAAACTTGCAGAAACATGTTTATTTCTGCTGAAAATCACGTTTTGACACTTTCTGCACACTGGGGTTAAAAGCTGAGTGTGTGGGCTCTACTGAGTCTTGCAGTTACATAGGGATTCAGTTGTCTGAAAAAACGCGTTTATTTCGGGCTGAAAAACACGTTTTCAAAAGTTTTCTGTTACTGCCCCATAACTTACATGGGGGTGACCAAACTTGCAGAAACATGTTTATTTCTGCTGAAAAACACGTTTTGACACTTTCTGCACACTGGGGTTAAGAGCTGAGTGTGTGGGCTCTTCTGAGTCTTGCAGTTACATAGGGATTCAGTTGTCTGAAAAAACGCGTTTATTTCGGGCTGAAAAACACGTTTTCAAAAGTGTGCTGTTACTGCCCCATAACTTACATGGGGTTGACCAAACTTGCAGAAACATGTTTATTTCTGCTGAAAATCACGTTTTGACACTTTCTGCACACTGGGGTTAAGAGCTGAGTGTGTGGGCTCTTTTGAGCCTTGCAGTTACATAGGGATTCAGTTGTCTGAAAAAACGCGTTTATTTCGGGCTGAAAAACACGTTTTCAAAAGTGTTCTGTTACTGCCCCATAACTTACATGGGGGTGACCAAACTTGCAGAAACATGTTTATTTCTGCTGAAAAACACGTTTTGACACTTTCTGCACACTGGGGTTAAGAGCTGAGTGTGTGGGCTCTTCTGAGTCTTGCAGTTACATAGGGATTCAGTTGTCTGAAAAAACGCGTTTATTTCGGGCTGAAAAACACGTTTTCAAAAGTGTGCTGTTACTGCCCCATAACTTACATGGGGGTGACCAAACTTGCAGAAACATGTTTATTTCTGCTGAAAATCATGTTTTGACACTTTCTGCACACTGGGGTTAAGAGCTGAGTGTGTGGGCTCTTTTGAGCCTTGCAGTTACAAAGGGATTCAGTTGTCTGAAAAAACGCGTTTATTTCGGGCTGAAAAACACGTTTTCAAAAGTGTGCTGTTACTGCCCCATAACTTACATGGGTGTGACCAAACTTGCAGAAACATGTTTATATCTGCTGAAAAACACGTTTTGACACTTTCTGCACACTGGGGTTAAGAGCTGAGTGTGTGGGCTCTTCTGAGTCTTGCAGTTACATAGGGATTCAGTTGTCTGAAAAAACGCGTTTATTTCGGGCTGAAAAACACGTTTTCAAAAGTGTGCTGTTACTGCCCCATAACTTACAAGGGGGTGACCAAACTTGCAGAAACATGTTTATTTCTGCTGAAAAACACGTTTTGACACTTTCTGCACACTGGGGTTAAGAGCTGAGTGTGTGGGCTCTTCTGAGTCTTGCAGTTACATAGGGATTCAGTTGTCTGAAAAAACGCGTTTATTTCGGGCTGAAAAACACGTTTTCAAAAGTTTTCTGTTACTGCCCCATAACTTACATGGGGGTGACCAAACTTGCAGAAACATGTTTATTTCTGCTGAAAAACACGTTTTGACACTTTCTGCACACTGGGGTTAAGAGCTGAGTGTGTGGGCTCTTCTGAGTCTTGCAGTTACATAGGGATTCAGTTGTCTGAAAAAACGCATTTATTTCGGGCTGAAAAACACGTTTTCAAAAGTGTGCTGTTACTGCCCCATAACTTACATGGGGTTGACCAAACTTGCAGAAACATGTTTATTTCTGCTGAAAATCACGTTTTGACACTTTCTGCACACTGGGGTTAAGAGCTGAGTGTGTGGGCTCTTTTGAGCCTTGCAGTTACATAGGGATTCAGTTGTCTGAAAAAACGCGTTTATTTCGGGCTGAAAAACACGTTTTCAAAAGTGTTCTGTTACTGCCCCATAACTTACATGGGGGTGACCAAACTTGCAGAAACATGTTTATTTCTGCTGAAAAACACGTTTTGACACTTTCTGCACACTGGGGTTAAGAGCTGAGTGTGTGGGCTCTTCTGAGTCTTGCAGTTACATAGGGATTCAGTTGTCTGAAAAAACGCGTTTATTTCGGGCTGAAAAACACGTTTTCAAAAGTGTGCTGTTACTGCCCCATAACTTACATGGGGGTGACCAAACTTGCAGAAACATGTTTATTTCTGCTGAAAATCATGTTTTGACACTTTCTGCACACTGGGGTTAAGAGCTGAGTGTGTGGGCTCTTTTGAGCCTTGCAGTTACAAAGGGATTCAGTTGTCTGAAAAAACGCGTTTATTTCGGGCTGAAAAACACGTTTTCAAAAGTGTGCTGTTACTGCCCCATAACTTACATGGGTGTGACCAAACTTGCAGAAACATGTTTATATCTGCTGAAAAACACGTTTTGACACTTTCTGCACACTGGGGTTAAGAGCTGAGTGTGTGGGCTCTTCTGAGTCTTGCAGTTACATAGGGATTCAGTTGTCTGAAAAAACGCATTTATTTCGGGCTGAAAAACACGTTTTCAAAAGTGTGCTGTTACTGCCCCATAACTTACATGGGGTTGACCAAACTTGCAGAAACATGTTTATTTCTGCTGAAAATCACGTTTTGACACTTTCTGCACACTGGGGTTAAGAGCTGAGTGTGTGGGCTCTTTTGAGCCTTGCAGTTACATAGGGATTCAGTTGTCTGAAAAAACGCGTTTATTTCGGGCTGAAAAACACGTTTTCAAAAGTGTTCTGTTACTGCCCCATAACTTACATGGGGGTGACCAAACTTGCAGAAACATGTTTATTTCTGCTGAAAAACACGTTTTGACACTTTCTGCACACTGGGGTTAAGAGCTGAGTGTGTGGGCTCTTCTGAGTCTTGCAGTTACATAGGGATTCAGTTGTCTGAAAAAACGCGTTTATTTCGGGCTGAAAAACACGTTTTCAAAAGTGTGCTGTTACTGCCCCATAACTTACAAGGGGGTGACCAAACTTGCAGAAACATGTTTATTTCTGCTGAAAAACACGTTTTGACACTTTCTGCACACTGGGGTTAAGAGCTGAGTGTGTGGGCTCTTCTGAGTCTTGCAGTTACATAGGGATTCAGTTGTATGAAAAAACGCGTTTATTTTGGGCTGAAAAACACGTTTTCAAAAGTGTGCTGTTACTGCCCCATAACTTACATGGGGTTGACCAAACTTGCAGAAACATGTTTATTTCTGCTGA
Source organism: Lepisosteus platostomus (assembly GCF_059453375.1). Classification (NCBI taxonomy): domain Eukaryota; kingdom Metazoa; phylum Chordata; class Actinopteri; order Semionotiformes; family Lepisosteidae; genus Lepisosteus; species Lepisosteus platostomus. Next base: position 42,112,856 of record NC_142612.1, on the reverse strand, counting down.
AAATCATGTTTTGACACTTTCTGCACACTGGGGTTAAGAGCTGAGTGTGTGGGCTCTTCTGAGTCTTGCAGTTACATAGGGATTCAGTTGTCTGAAAAAACGCGTTTATTTCGGGCTGAAAAACACGTTTTCAAAAGTGTGCTGTTACTGCCCCATAACTTACATGGGGGTGACCAAACTTGCAGAAACATGTTTATTTCTGCTGAAAATCATGTTTTGACACTTTCTGCACACTGGGGTTAAGAGCTGAGTGTGTGGGCTCTTTTGAGCCTTGCAGTTACAAAGGGATTCAGTTGTCTGAAAAAACGTGTTTATTTCGGGATGAAAAACACGTTTTCAAAAGTGTGCTGTTACTGCCCCATAACTTACATGGGGGTGACCAAACTTGCAGAAACATGTTTATTTCTGCTGAAAAACACGTTTTGACACTTTCTGCACACTGGGGTTAAGAGCTGAGTGTGTGGGCTCTTCTGAGTCTTGCAGTTACATAGGGATTCAGTTGTCTGAAAAAACGCATTTATTTCGGGCTGAAAAACACGTTTTCAAAAGTGTGCTGTTACTGCCCCATAACTTACATGGGGTTGACCAAACTTGCAGAAACATGTTTATTTCTGCTGAAAATCACGTTTTGACACTTTCTGCACACTGGGGTTAAGAGCTGAGTGTGTGGGCTCTTTTGAGCCTTGCAGTTACATAGGGATTCAGTTGTCTGAAAAAACGCGTTTATTTCGGGCTGAAAAACACGTTTTCAAAAGTGTTCTGTTACTGCCCCATAACTTACATGGGGGTGACCAAACTTGCAGAAACATGTTTATTTCTGCTGAAAAACACGTTTTGACACTTTCTGCACACTGGGGTTAAGAGCTGAGTGTGTGGGCTCTTCTGAGTCTTGCAGTTACATAGGGATTCAGTTGTCTGAAAAAACGCGTTTATTTCGGGCTGAAAAACACGTTTTCAAAAGTGTGCTGTTACTGCCCCATAACTTACATGGGGTTGACCAAACTTGCAGAAACATGTTTATTTCTGCTGAAAATCACGTTTTGACACTTTCTGCACACTGGGGTTAAGAGCTGAGTGTGTGGGCTCTACTGAGTCTTGCAGTTACATAGGGATTCAGTTGTCTGAAAAAACGCGTTTATTTCGGGCTGAAAAACACGTTTTCAAAAGTGTGCTGTTACTGCCCCATAACTTACATGGGGGTGACCAAACTTGCAGAAACATGTTTATTTCTGCTGAAAAACACGTTTTGACACTTTCTGCACACTGGGGTTAAGAGCTGAGTGTGTGGGCTCTTCTGAGTCTTGCAGTTACATAGGGATTCAGTTGTCTGAAAAAACGCGTTTATTTCGGGCTGAAAAACACGTTTTCAAAAGTGTGCTGTTACTGCCCCATAACTTACATGGGGGTGACCAAACTTGCAGAAACATGTTTATTTCTGCTGAAAAACACGTTTTGACACTTTCTGCACACTGGGGTTAAGAGCTGAGTGTGTGGGCTCTTCTGAGTCTTGCAGTTACATAGGGATTCAGTTGTCTGAAAAAACGCATTTATTTCGGGCTGAAAAACACGTTTTCAAAAGTGTGCTGTTACTGCCCCATAACTTACATGGGGTTGACCAAACTTGCAGAAACATGTTTATTTCTGCTGAAAATCACGATTTGACACTTTCTGCACACTGGGGTTAAGAGCTGAGTGTGTGGGCTCTTCTGAGTCTTGCAGTTACATAGGGATTCAGTTGTCTGAAAAAACGCGTTTATTTCGGGCTGAAAAACACGTTTTCAAAAGTGTGCTGTTACTGCCCCATAACTTACATGGGGGTGACCAAACTTGCAGAAACATGTTTATTTCTGCTGAAAAACACGTTTTGACACTTTCTGCACACTGGGGTTAAGAGCTGAGTGTGTGGGCTCTTCTGAGTCTTGCAGTTACATAGGGATTCAGTTGTCTGAAAAAACGCGTTTATTTCGGGCTGAAAAACACGTTTTCAAAAGTGTGCTGTTACTGCCCCATAACTTACATGGGGTTGACCAAACTTGCAGAAACATGTTTATTTCTGCTGAAAATCATGTTTTGACACTTTCTGCACACTGGGGTTAAGAGCTGAGTGTGTGGGCTCTTCTGAGTCTTGCAGTTACATAGGGATTCAGTTGTCTGAAAAAACGCGTTTATTTCGGGCTGAAAAACACGTTTTCAAAAGTGTGCTGTTACTGCCCCATAACTTACATGGGGGTGACCAAACTTGCAGAAACATGTTTATTTCTGCTGAAAATCATGTTTTGACACTTTCTGCACACTGGGGTTAAGAGCTGAGTGTGTGGGCTCTTTTGAGCCTTGCAGTTACAAAGGGATTCAGTTGTCTGAAAAAACGCGTTTATTTCGGGCTGAAAAACACGTTTTCAAAAGTGTGCTGTTACTGCCCCATAACTTACATGGGGGTGACCAAACTTGCAGAAACATGTTTATTTCTGCTGAAAAACACGTTTTGACACTTTCTGCACACTGGGGTTAAGAGCTGAGTGTGTGGGCTCTTCTGAGTCTTGCAGTTACATAGGGATTCAGTTGTCTGAAAAAACGCATTTATTTCGGGCTGAAAAACACGTTTTCAAAAGTGTGCTGTTACTGCCCCATAACTTACATGGGGTTGACCAAACTTGCAGAAACATGTTTATTTCTGCTAAAAATCACGTTTTGACACTTTCTGCACACTGGGGTTAAGAGCTGAGTGTGTGGGCTCTTTTGAGCCTTGCAGTTACATAGGGATTCAGTTGTCTGAAAAAACGCGTTTATTTCGGGCTGAAAAACACTTTTTCAAAAGTGTTCTGTTACTGCCCCATAACTTACATGGGGGTGACCAAACTTGCAGAAACATGTTTATTTCTGCTGAAAAACACGTTTTGACACTTTCTGCACACTGGGGTTAAGAGCTGAGTGTGTGGGCTCTTCTGAGTCTTGCAGTTACATAGGGATTCAGTTGTCTGAAAAAACGCGTTTATTTCGGGCTGAAAAACACGTTTTCAAAAGTGTGCTGTTACTGCCCCATAACTTACATGGGGTTGACCAAACTTGCAGAAACATGTTTATTTCTGCTGAAAATCACGTTTTGACACTTTCTGCACACTGGGGTTAAGAGCTGAGTGTGTGGGCTCTACTGAGTCTTGCAGTTACATAGGGATTCAGTTGTCTGAAAAAACGCGTTTATTTCGGGCTGAAAAACACGTTTTCAAAAGTGTGCTGTTACTGCCCCATAACTTACATGGGGGTGACCAAACTTGCAGAAACATGTTTATTTCTGCTGAAAAACACGTTTTGACACTTTCTGCACACTGGGGTTAAGAGCTGAGTGTGTGGGCTCTTCTGAGTCTTGCAGTTACATAGGGATTCAGTTGTCTGAAAAAACGCGTTTATTTCGGGCTGAAAAACACGTTTTCAAAAGTGTGTTGTTACTGCCCCATAACTTACATGGGGTTGACCAAACTTGCAGAAACATGTTTATTTCTGCTGAAAATCATGTTTTGACACTTTCTGCACACTGGGGTTAAGAGCTGAGTGTGTGGGCTCTTCTGAGTCTTGCAGTTACATAGGGATTCAGTTGTCTGAAAAAACGCGTTTATTTCGGGCTGAAAAACACGTTTTCAAAAGTGTGCTGTTACTGCCCCATAACTTACATGGGGGTGACCAAACTTGCAGAAACATGTTTATTTCTGCTGAAAATCATGTTTTGACACTTTCTGCACACTGGGGTTAAGAGCTGAGTGTGTGGGCTCTTTTGAGCCTTGCAGTTACAAAGGGATTCAGTTGTCTGAAAAAACGCGTTTATTTCGGGCTGAAAAACACGTTTTCAAAAGTGTGCTGTTACTGCCCCATAACTTACATGGGTGTGACCAAACTTGCAGAAACATGTTTATATCTGCTGAAAAACACGTTTTGACACTTTCTGCACACTGGGGTTAAGAGCTGAGTGTGTGGGCTCTTCTGAGTCTTGCAGTTACATAGGGATTCAGTTGTCTGAAAAAACGCATTTATTTCGGGCTGAAAAACACGTTTTCAAAAGTGTGCTG